>NW_027478409.1:328799-657598 GCF_051014685.1 Ptiloglossa arizonensis | reverse complement strand
TTCTGATACTAGAAACGAATAACTGGAACAGCCTAGGGGAAAAGTACACACACCATTGTAATCGGGCAAGTTTCTACTTTCAAATGCAACAGGAATTTCTCGAGTTCGTCAATCCGTTCGCGAGATATGGTAGTTTGAAGTTAAGGAATGCTTGAGAAACCATCAAAATTTTCGCAAGTCTGATACTCGAAACCAATAACTACAAAGCCCTAGTGGAAAAATACACATACCTTTGTATTCGGGCGAGTTTATACCTTCAGATGCAACAGGAATTTCTCGAGCTCGTCAATCCGTTCGCGAGATATGGGAGTTTGAAATTAAGGAACGGTTGAGAAACCATCAAAATTTTCGCAAAACTGATACTCGAAACCAATAACTACAAAAGCCTAGGAGAAAGATACACATACCTTTGTAATCGAGCGAGTTTCTACTTTCAGATGCAACAGGAAATTCTCGAGCTCGTCAATCCGTTCGCGAGATATGGGTGTTTGAAGTTAAGGAATGGTTGAGAAACCATCAAAATTTTCGCCATTCTGATGCTAGAAACGAATAACTGGAATGACCTAGTGAAAAAGTACACACACCATTGTGTTCGGTCGACTTTCTACTTTCAGATGCAACAGGAATTTCTCGAGCTCGTCAATCCGTTCGCGAAATATGGGAGTTTGAAGTTAAGGAATGGTTGAGAAACCATCAAAATTTTCGCAAGTCTGATACTCGAAACCAATAACTGGAACGGCCTAGAGGAAAAGTACACACACCAATGTAATCGGTCAAGTTTCTACTTTCGAGTGCAACAGGAATTTCTCGAGTTCGCCAATCCGTTAGCGAGGTATCGGAGTTTGAATTTAAGCAATGGTTGAGAAACCATCAAAATTTTCGCAAGTCTGATACTCGAAACCAATAACTACTACGGCCTAGGGGAAAAATACACATACCTTTGTAATCGGGCGAGTTTCTGCTTTTAGATGCATCAGGAATTTCTCGAGTTCGTCAATCCGTTCGCGAGACATGGGAGTTTGAAGTTAAGGAATGGTTGTGACACCATCACAATTTTCGGAAGTCTGATACTCGAAACCAATAACTACTATGGCCTAAGGGAAAAATACACATACCTTTGTAATCGGGCGAGTTTCTACTTTCAGATGCAACAGGAATTTCTCGAGTTCGTCAATCCGTTCGCGAGATATGGGAGTTTGAAGTTAAGGAATGGTTGAGAAACCATCAAAATTTTCGCAATTCTGATGCTAGAAACGAATAACTGGAATGACCTAGTGAAAAAGTACACACACCATTGTATTCGGACGACTTTCTACTTTCAGATGCAACAGGAACTTCTCGAGCTCGTCAATCCGTTCGCGAGATATGGGAGTTTGAAGTAAGGGAATGGTTGGGAATCCACCAAAATTTTCGCAAGTCTGATACTCGAAACCAATAACTGGAACGGCCTAGGGGAAAAGTACACACACCATTGTAATCGGGCCAGTTTCTACTTTCAAGTGCTACAGGAATTTCTCGAGTTCGCCAATCCGTTAGCGAGGTATCGGAGTTTGAATTTAAGCAATGGTTGAGAAACCATCAAAATTTTCGCAAGTCTGATACTCGAAACCAATAACTACTATGGCCTAGGGGAAAAATACACATACCTTTGTAATCGGGCGAGTTTATACTTTCAGATGCAACAGGAATTTCTCGAGCTCGTCAATCGTTCGCGAGATATGGAGTTTGAAATTAAGGAACGGTTGAGAAACCATCAAAATTTTCGCAAAACTGATACTCGAAACCCATAACTGGAATGGCCCAGGGGAAAAGTACACATACCTTTGTAATCGGGCGAGTTTCTACTTTCAGATGCAACAGGAATTTCTCGAGTTCGTCAATCCGTTCGCGAGATATGGGAGTTTGAAGTTAAGGAATGGTTGAGAAACCATCAAAATTTTCGCAAGTCTGATACTCGAAACCAATAACTGGAATGGCCTAGGGGAGAATTACACACACCATTCTAATGGGGCGAGTTTCTACTTTCAGATGCAACAGGAATTTCTCGAGCTCGTCAATCCGTTCGCGAGATATGGGAGTTTGAAGTGAAGGAATGGTTGAGAAACCATCAAAATTTTCGCAAGTCTGATACTCGAAACCAATAACTAGTATGGCCTAGGGCAAAAATACACATACCGTTGTAATCGGACGAGTTTCTGCTTTCAGATGCAACAGGAGTTTCTCGAGTTCGTCAATTCGTTCGCGAGATATGGGAGTTTGAAATTAAGGAAAGGTTGAGAAAACATCAAAATTTTCGCAAGTCTGATACTCGAAACCAATAACTACAAAAGCCTAGGAGAAAAATACACATACCTTTGTAATCGAGCGGGTTTCTACTTTCAGATGCAACAGGAGTTTCTCGAGTTCGTCAATCCGTTCGCGAGATATGGTAGTTTGAAGTTAAGGAATGCTTGTGAAACCATCAAAATTTTCGCAAGTCTGATACTCGAAACCAATAACTACAAAGCCCTAGTGGAAAAATACACATACCTTTGTATTCGGGCGAGTTTATACTTTCAGATGCAACAGGAATTTCTCGAGCTCGTCAATCCGTTCGCGAGATATGGGAGTTTGAAGTTAAGGAATTGTTGAGAAACCATCAAAATTTTCGCAAGTCTGATACTCGAAACCAATAACTGGAATGGCCTAGGGGAAAACTGCACATACCATTCTAATGGGGCGAGTTTCTACTTTCAGATGCAACAGGAATTTCTCGAGCTCGTCAATCCGTTCGCGAGATATGGGAGTTTGAAGTGAAGGAATGGTTGAGAAACCATCAAAATTTTCGCAAGTCTGATACTCGAAACCAATAACTGGAATGGCCTAGGGGAGAATTACACACACCATTCTAATGGGGCGAGTTTCTACTTTCAGATGCAACAGGAATTTCTCGAGCTCGTCAATCCGTTCGCGAGATATGGGAGTTTGAAGTTAAGGAATGGTTGAGAAACCACCAAAATTTTCGCAAGTCTGATACTCGAAACCAATAACTGGAATGGCCTAGGGGAAAATTGCACATATCCATTCTAATGGAGCGAGTTTCTACTTTCAGATGCAACAGGAATTTCTCTTGCTCGTCAATCCGTTCGCGAGATATGGGTGTTTGAAGTTAAGGAATGGTAGAGAAACCATCAAAATTTTCGCAAGTCTGATACTCGAAACCAATAACTGGAATGGCCTAGGGGAAAATTACACACACCATTCTAATGGGGCGAGTTTCTACTTTCAGATGCAACAGGAATTTCTCGAGCTCGTCAATCCGTTCGCGAGATATGGGAGTTTGAAGTTAAGGAATGGTTGAGAAACCACCAAAATTTTCGCAAGTCTGATACTCGAAACCAATAACTGGAACGGCCTACAGGAAAAATACAAACACCAATGTAATCGGGCCAGTTTCTACTTTCAAGTGCAACAGGAATTTCACGAGTTCGCCAATCCGTTCGCGAGGTATGGGAGTTTGAAGTTAAGGAATGGTTGAGAAACCATCAAAATTTACGCAAGTCTGATACTCGAAACCAATAACTACTATGGCCTAGGGCAAAAATACAAATACCGTTGTAAGCGGGCGAGTTTCTGTTTTTAGATGCAACAGGAATTTCTCGAGTTCGTCAATCCGTTCGCGAGACATGGGAGTTTGAAGTTAAGGAATGCTTGAGAAACCATCAAAATTTTCGCAAGTCTGATACTCGAAACCAATAACTACAAAGGCCTAGGGGAAAAATACGCATACTTTTGTAATCGGTCGAGTTTCTACTTTCAGATGCAACAGGAATTTCTCGAGCTCGTCAATCCGTTCGCGAGATATGGGAGTTTGAAGTTAAGGAATGGTTGAGAAACCATCAAAATTTTCGCAAGTCTGATACTCGAAACCAATAACTGGAACGGCCTAGGGGAAAAGTACACACACCATTGTAATCGGGCAAGTTTCTACTTTCAGAGGCGACAGGAACTTCTCGAGTTCGCCAATCCGTTCGCGAGGTATCGGCTTTTGAAGTTAAGGAATGGTTGAGAAACCATCAAAATTTTCGCAAGTCTGATACTCGAAACCAATAACTGGAATGGCCTAGGGGAAAATTGCACATATCCATTCTAATGGAGCGAGTTTCTACTTTCAGATGCAACAGGAATTTCTCTTGCTCGTCAATCCGTTCGCGAGATATGGGTGTTTGAAGTTAAGGAATGGTAGAGAAACCATCAAAATTTTCGCAAGTCTGATACTCGAAACCAATAACTGGAATGGCCTAGGGGAAAATTACACACACCATTCTAATGGGGCGAGTTTCTACTTTCAGATGCAACAGGAATTTCTCGAGCTCGTCAATCCGTTCGCGAGATATGGGAGTTTGAAGTTAAGGAATGGTTGAGAAACCACCAAAATTTTCGCAAGTCTGATACTCGAAACCAATAACTGGAACGGCCTACAGGAAAAATACAAACACCAATGTAATCGGGCCAGTTTCTACTTTCAAGTGCAACAGGAATTTCACGAGTTCGCCAATCCGTTCGCGAGGTATGGGAGTTTGAAGTTAAGGAATGGTTGAGAAACCATCAAAATTTACGCAAGTCTGATACTCGAAACCAATAACTACTATGGCCTAGGGCAAAAATACAAATACCGTTGTAAGCGGGCGAGTTTCTGTTTTTAGATGCAACAGGAATTTCTCGAGTTCGTCAATCCGTTCGCGAGACATGGGAGTTTGAAGTTAAGGAATGCTTGAGAAACCATCAAAATTTTCGCAAGTCTGATACTCGAAACCAATAACTACAAAGGCCTAGGGGAAAAATACGCATACTTTTGTAATCGGTCGAGTTTCTACTTTCAGATGCAACAGGAATTTCTCGAGCTCGTCAATCCGTTCGCGAGATATGGGAGTTTGAAGTTAAGGAATGGTTGAGAAACCATCAAAATTTTCGCAAGTCTGATACTCGAAACCAATAACTGGAACGGCCTAGGGGAAAAGTACACACACCATTGTAATCGGGCAAGTTTCTACTTTCAGAGGCGACAGGAACTTCTCGAGTTCGCCAATCCGTTCGCGAGGTATCGGCTTTTGAAGTTAAGGAATGGTTGAGAAACCATCAAAATTTTCGCAAGTCTGATACTAGAAACCAATAACTACTATGGCCCAGGGCAGAAATACACATACCGTTGTAATCGGACGAGTTTGTACTTTCAGATGCAACAGGAATTTCTCGAGCTCGTCAATCCGTTCGCGAGATATGGGAGTTTGAAGTTAAGGAATGGTTGAGAAACCATCAAAATTTTCGCAATTCTGATACTAGAAACGAATAACTGGAACAGCCTAGGGGAAAAGTACACACACCATTGTAATCGGGCAAGTTTCTACTTTCAAATGCAACAGGAATTTCTCGAGTTCGTCAATCCGTTCGCGAGATATGGTAGTTTGAAGTTAAGGAATGCTTGAGAAACCATTAAAATTTTCGCAAGTCTGATACTCGAAACCAATAACTACAAAGCCCTAGTGGAAAAATACACATACCTTTGTATTCGGGCGAGTTTATACCTTCAGATGCAACAGGAATTTCTCGAGCTCGTCAATCCGTTCGCGAGATATGGGAGTTTGAAATTAAGGAACGGTTGAGAAACCATCAAAATTTTCGCAAAACTGATACTCGAAACCAATAACTACAAAAGCCTAGGAGAAAGATACACATACCTTTGTAATCGAGCGAGTTTCTACTTTCAGATGCAACAGGAAATTCTCGAGCTCGTCAATCCGTTCGCGAGATATGGGTGTTTGAAGTTAAGGAATGGTTGAGAAACCATCAAAATTTTCGCCATTCTGATGCTAGAAACGAATAACTGGAATGACCTAGTGAAAAAGTACACACACCATTGTGTTCGGTCGACTTTCTACTTTCAGATGCAACAGGAATTTCTCGAGCTCGTCAATCCGTTCGCGAAATATGGGAGTTTGAAGTTAAGGAATGGTTGAGAAACCATCAAAATTTTCGCAAGTCTGATACTCGAAACCAATAACTGGAACGGCCTAGAGGAAAAGTACACACACCAATGTAATCGGTCAAGTTTCTACTTTCGAGTGCAACAGGAATTTCTCGAGTTCGCCAATCCGTTAGCGAGGTATCGGAGTTTGAATTTAAGCAATGGTTGAGAAACCATCAAAATTTTCGCAAGTCTGATACTCGAAACCAATAACTACTACGGCCTAGGGGAAAAATACACATACCTTTGTAATCGGGCGAGTTTCTGCTTTTAGATGCATCAGGAATTTCTCGAGTTCGTCAATCCGTTCGCGAGACATGGGAGTTTGAAGTTAAGGAATGGTTGTGACACCATCACAATTTTCGGAAGTCTGATACTCGAAACCAATAACTACTATGGCCTAAGGGAAAAATACACATACCTTTGTAATCGGGCGAGTTTCTACTTTCAGATGCAACAGGAATTTCTCGAGTTCGTCAATCCGTTCGCGAGATATGGGAGTTTGAAGTTAAGGAATGGTTGAGAAACCATCAAAATTTTCGCAATTCTGATGCTAGAAACGAATAACTGGAATGACCTAGTGAAAAAGTACACACACCATTGTATTCGGACGACTTTCTACTTTCAGATGCAACAGGAATTTCTCGAGCTCGTCAATCCGTTCGCGAGATATGGGAGTTTGAAGTAAGGGAATGGTTGGGAATCCACCAAAATTTTCGCAAGTCTGATACTCGAAACCAATAACTGGAACGGCCTAGGGGAAAAGTACACACACCATTGTAATCGGGCCAGTTTCTACTTTCAAGTGCTACAGGAATTTCTCGAGTTCGCCAATCCGTTAGCGAGGTATCGGAGTTTGAATTTAAGCAATGGTTGAGAAACCATCAAAATTTTCGCAAGTCTGATACTCGAAACCAATAACTACTATGGCCTAGGGGAAAAATACACATACCTTTGTAATCGGGCGAGTTTATACTTTCAGATGCAACAGGAATTTCTCGAGCTCGTCAATCGTTCGCGAGATATGGGAGTTTGAAATTAAGGAACGGTTGAGAAACCATCAAAATTTTCGCAAAACTGATACTCGAAACCCATAACTGGAATGGCCCAGGGGAAAAGTACACATACCTTTGTAATCGGGCGAGTTTCTACTTTCAGATGCAACAGGAATTTCTCGAGTTCGTCAATCCGTTCGCGAGATATGGGAGTTTGAAGTTAAGGAATGGTTGAGAAACCATCAAAATTTTCGCAAGTCTGATACTCGAAACCAATAACTGGAATGGCCTAGGGGAGAATTACACACACCATTCTAATGGGGCGAGTTTCTACTTTCAGATGCAACAGGAATTTCTCGAGCTCGTCAATCCGTTCGCGAGATATGGGAGTTTGAAGTGAAGGAATGGTTGAGAAACCATCAAAATTTTCGCAAGTCTGATACTCGAAACCAATAACTAGTATGGCCTAGGGCAAAAATACACATACCGTTGTAATCGGACGAGTTTCTGCTTTCAGATGCAACAGGAGTTTCTCGAGTTCGTCAATTCGTTCGCGAGATATGGGAGTTTGAAATTAAGGAAAGGTTGAGAAAACATCAAAATTTTCGCAAGTCTGATACTCGAAACCAATAACTACAAAAGCCTAGGAGAAAAATACACATACCTTTGTAATCGAGCGGGTTTCTACTTTCAGATGCAACAGGAGTTTCTCGAGTTCGTCAATTCGTTCGCGAGATATGGGAGTTTGAAATTAAGGAAAGGTTGAGATAACATCAAAATTTCGCAAGTCTGATACTCGAAACCAATAACTACAAAGCCCTGGGGGAAAAATACACATACCTTTGTAATCGGGCGAGTTTCTACTTTCAGATGCAACAGGAAATTCTCGAGCTCGTCAATCCGTTCGCGAGATATGGGTGTTTGAAGTTAAGGAATTGTTGAGAAACCATCAAAATTTTCGCAAGTCTGATACTCGAAACCAATAACTGGAATGGCCTAGGGGAAAACTGCACATACCATTCTAATGGGGCGAGTTTCTACTTTCAGATGCAACAGGAATTTCTCGAGCTCGTCAATCCGTTCGCGAGATATGGGAGTTTGAAGTGAAGGAATGGTTGAGAAACCATCAAAATTTTCGCAAGTCTGATACTCGAAACCAATAACTGGAATGGCCTAGGGGAGAATTACACACACCATTCTAATGGGGCGAGTTTCTACTTTCAGATGCAACAGGAATTTCTCGAGCTCGTCAATCCGTTCGCGAGATATGGGAGTTTGAAGTTAAGGAATGGTTGAGAAACCACCAAAATTTTCGCAAGTCTGATACTCGAAACCAATAACTGGAATGGCCTAGGGGAAAATTGCACATATCCATTCTAATGGAGCGAGTTTCTACTTTCAGATGCAACAGGAATTTCTCTTGCTCGTCAATCCGTTCGCGAGATATGGGTGTTTGAAGTTAAGGAATGGTAGAGAAACCATCAAAATTTTCGCAAGTCTGATACTCGAAACCAATAACTGGAATGGCCTAGGGGAAAATTACACACACCATTCTAATGGGGCGAGTTTCTACTTTCAGATGCAACAGGAATTTCTCGAGCTCGTCAATCCGTTCGCGAGATATGGGAGTTTGAAGTTAAGGAATGGTTGAGAAACCACCAAAATTTTCGCAAGTCTGATACTCGAAACCAATAACTGGAACGGCCTACAGGAAAAATACAAACACCAATGTAATCGGGCCAGTTTCTACTTTCAAGTGCAACAGGAATTTCACGAGTTCGCCAATCCGTTCGCGAGGTATGGGAGTTTGAAGTTAAGGAATGGTTGAGAAACCATCAAAATTTACGCAAGTCTGATACTCGAAACCAATAACTACTATGGCCTAGGGCAAAAATACAAATACCGTTGTAAGCGGGCGAGTTTCTGTTTTTAGATGCAACAGGAATTTCTCGAGTTCGTCAATCCGTTCGCGAGACATGGGAGTTTGAAGTTAAGGAATGCTTGAGAAACCATCAAAATTTTCGCAAGTCTGATACTCGAAACCAATAACTACAAAGGCCTAGGGGAAAAATACGCATACTTTTGTAATCGGTCGAGTTTCTACTTTCAGATGCAACAGGAATTTCTCGAGCTCGTCAATCCGTTCGCGAGATATGGGAGTTTGAAGTTAAGGAATGGTTGAGAAACCATCAAAATTTTCGCAAGTCTGATACTCGAAACCAATAACTGGAACGGCCTAGGGGAAAAGTACACACACCATTGTAATCGGGCAAGTTTCTACTTTCAGAGGCGACAGGAACTTCTCGAGTTCGCCAATCCGTTCGCGAGGTATCGGCTTTTGAAGTTAAGGAATGGTTGAGAAACCATCAAAATTTTCGCAAGTCTGATACTCGAAACCAATAACTGGAATGGCCTAGGGGAAAATTGCACATATCCATTCTAATGGAGCGAGTTTCTACTTTCAGATGCAACAGGAATTTCTCTTGCTCGTCAATCCGTTCGCGAGATATGGGTGTTTGAAGTTAAGGAATGGTAGAGAAACCATCAAAATTTTCGCAAGTCTGATACTCGAAACCAATAACTGGAATGGCCTAGGGGAAAATTACACACACCATTCTAATGGGGCGAGTTTCTACTTTCAGATGCAACAGGAATTTCTCGAGCTCGTCAATCCGTTCGCGAGATATGGGAGTTTGAAGTTAAGGAATGGTTGAGAAACCACCAAAATTTTCGCAAGTCTGATACTCGAAACCAATAACTGGAACGGCCTACAGGAAAAATACAAACACCAATGTAATCGGGCCAGTTTCTACTTTCAAGTGCAACAGGAATTTCACGAGTTCGCCAATCCGTTCGCGAGGTATGGGAGTTTGAAGTTAAGGAATGGTTGAGAAACCATCAAAATTTTCGCAAGTCTGATACTCGAAACCAATAACTGGAACGGCCTAGGGGAAAAGTACACACACCATTGTAATCGGGCAAGTTTCTACTTTCAGAGGCGACAGGAACTTCTCGAGTTCGCCAATCCGTTCGCGAGGTATCGGCTTTTGAAGTTAAGGAATGGTTGAGAAACCATCAAAATTTTCGCAAGTCTGATACTAGAAACCAATAACTACTATGGCCCAGGGCAGAAATACACATACCGTTGTAATCGGACGAGTTTGTACTTTCAGATGCAACAGGAATTTCTCGAGCTCGTCAATCCGTTCGCGAGATATGGGAGTTTGAAGTTAAGGAATGGTTGAGAAACCATCAAAATTTTCGCAAGTCTGATACTCGAAACCAATAACTGGAACGGCCTAGGGGAAAAGTACACACACCATTGTAATCGGGCAAGTTTCTACTTTCAGAGGCGACAGGAACTTCTCGAGTTCGCCAATCCGTTCGCGAGGTATCGGCTTTTGAAGTTAAGGAATGGTTGAGAAACCATCAAAATTTTCGCAAGTCTGATACTCGAAACCAATAACTGGAATGGCCTAGGGGAAAATTGCACATATCCATTCTAATGGAGCGAGTTTCTACTTTCAGATGCAACAGGAATTTCTCTTGCTCGTCAATCCGTTCGCGAGATATGGGTGTTTGAAGTTAAGGAATGGTAGAGAAACCATCAAAATTTTCGCAAGTCTGATACTCGAAACCAATAACTGGAATGGCCTAGGGGAAAATTACACACACCATTCTAATGGGGCGAGTTTCTACTTTCAGATGCAACAGGAATTTCTCGAGCTCGTCAATCCGTTCGCGAGATATGGGAGTTTGAAGTTAAGGAATGGTTGAGAAACCACCAAAATTTTCGCAAGTCTGATACTCGAAACCAATAACTGGAACGGCCTACAGGAAAAATACAAACACCAATGTAATCGGGCCAGTTTCTACTTTCAAGTGCAACAGGAATTTCACGAGTTCGCCAATCCGTTCGCGAGGTATGGGAGTTTGAAGTTAAGGAATGGTTGAGAAACCATCAAAATTTACGCAAGTCTGATACTCGAAACCAATAACTACTATGGCCTAGGGCAAAAATACAAATACCGTTGTAAGCGGGCGAGTTTCTGTTTTTAGATGCAACAGGAATTTCTCGAGTTCGTCAATCCGTTCGCGAGACATGGGAGTTTGAAGTTAAGGAATGCTTGAGAAACCATCAAAATTTTCGCAAGTCTGATACTCGAAACCAATAACTACAAAGGCCTAGGGGAAAAATACGCATACTTTTGTAATCGGTCGAGTTTCTACTTTCAGATGCAACAGGAATTTCTCGAGCTCGTCAATCCTTTCGCGAGATATGGGAGTTTGAAGTTAAGGAATGGTTGAGAAACCATCAAAATTTTCGCAAGTCTGATACTCGAAACCAATAACTGGAACGGCCTAGGGGAAAAGTACACACACCATTGTAATCGGGCAAGTTTCTACTTTCAGAGGCGACAGGAACTTCTCGAGTTCGCCAATCCGTTCGCGAGGTATCGGCTTTTGAAGTTAAGGAATGGTTGAGAAACCATCAAAATTTTCGCAAGTCTGATACTAGAAACCAATAACTACTATGGCCCAGGGCAGAAATACACATACCGTTGTAATCGGACGAGTTTGTACTTTCAGATGCAACAGGAATTTCTCGAGCTCGTCAATCCGTTCGCGAGATATGGGAGTTTGAAGTTAAGGAATGGTTGAGAAACCATCAAAATTTTCGCAATTCTGATACTAGAAACGAATAACTGGAACAGCCTAGGGGAAAAGTACACACACCATTGTAATCGGGCAAGTTTCTACTTTCAAATGCAACAGGAATTTCTCGAGTTCGTCAATCCGTTCGCGAGATATGGTAGTTTGAAGTTAAGGAATGCTTGAGAAACCATCAAAATTTTCGCAAGTCTGATACTCGAAACCAATAACTACAAAGCCCTAGTGGAAAAATACACATACCTTTGTATTCGGGCGAGTTTATACTTTCAGATGCAACAGGAATTTCTCGAGCTCGTCAATCCGTTCGCGAGATATGGGAGTTTGAAATTAAGGAACGGTTGAGAAACCATCAAAATTTTCGCAAAACTGATACTCGAAACCAATAACTACAAAAGCCTAGGAGAAAGATACACATACCTTTGTAATCGAGCGAGTTTCTACTTTCAGATGCAACAGGAAATTCTCGAGCTCGTCAATCCGTTCGCGAGATATGGGTGTTTGAAGTTAAGGAATGGTTGAGAAACCATCAAAATTTTCGCCATTCTGATGCTAGAAACGAATAATTGGAATGACCTAGTGAAAAAGTACACACACCATTGTATTCGGTCGACTTTCTACTTTCAGATGCAACAGGAATTTCTCGAGCTCGTCAATCCGTTCGCGAAATATGGGAGTTTGAAGTTAAGGAATGGTTGAGAAACCATCAAAATTTTCGCAAGTCTGATACTCGAAACCAATAACTGGAACGGCCTAGAGGAAAAGTACACACACCAATGTAATCGGTCAAGTTTCTACTTTCGAGTGCAACAGGAATTTCTCGAGTTCGCCAATCCGTTAGCGAGGTATCGGAGTTTGAATTTAAGCAATGGTTGAGAAACCATCAAAATTTTCGCAAGTCTGATACTCGAAACCAATAACTACTACGGCCTAGGGGAAAAATACACATACCTTTGTAATCGGGCGAGTTTCTGCTTTTAGATGCATCAGGAATTTCTCGAGTTCGTCAATCCGTTCGCGAGACATGGGAGTTTGAAGTTAAGGAATGGTTGTGACACCATCACAATTTTCGGAAGTCTGATACTCGAAACCAATAACTACTATGGCCTAAGGGAAAAATACACATACCTTTGTAATCGGGCGAGTTTCTACTTTCAGATGCAACAGGAATTTCTCGAGTTCGTCAATCCGTTCGCGAGATATGGGAGTTTGAAGTTAAGGAATGGTTGAGAAACCATCAAAATTTTCGCAATTCTGATGCTAGAAACGAATAACTGGAATGACCTAGTGAAAAAGTACACACACCATTGTATTCGGACGACTTTCTACTTTCAGATGCAACAGGAATTTCTCGAGCTCGTCAATCCGTTCGCGAGATATGGGAGTTTGAAGTAAGGGAATGGTTGGGAATCCACCAAAATTTTCGCAAGTCTGATACTCGAAACCAATAACTGGAACGGCCTAGGGGAAAAGTACACACACCATTGTAATCGGGCCAGTTTCTACTTTCAAGTGCTACAGGAATTTCTCGAGTTCGCCAATCCGTTAGCGAGGTATCGGAGTTTGAATTTAAGCAATGGTTGAGAAACCATCAAAATTTTCGCAAGTCTGATACTCGAAACCAATAACTACTATGGCCTAGGGGAAAAATACACATACCTTTGTAATCGGGCGAGTTTATACTTTCAGATGCAACAGGAATTTCTCGAGCTCGTCAATCGTTCGCGAGATATGGGAGTTTGAAATTAAGGAACGGTTGAGAAACCATCAAAATTTTCGCAAAACTGATACTCGAAACCCATAACTGGAATGGCCCAGGGGAAAAGTACACATACCTTTGTAATCGGGCGAGTTTCTACTTTCAGATGCAACAGGAATTTCTCGAGTTCGTCAATCCGTTCGCGAGATATGGGAGTTTGAAGTTAAGGAATGGTTGAGAAACCATCAAAATTTTCGCAAGTCTGATACTCGAAACCAATAACTACTATGGCCTAGGGGAAAAATACACATACCTTTGTAATCGGGCGAGTTTATACTTTCAGATGCAACAGGAATTTCTCGAGCTCGTCAATCGTTCGCGAGATATGGGAGTTTGAAATTAAGGAACGGTTGAGAAACCATCAAAATTTTCGCAAAACTGATACTCGAAACCAATAACTGGAATGGCCCAGGGGAAAAGTACACACACCATTGTAATGGGGCGAGTTTCTACTTTCAGATGCAACAGGAATTTCTCGAGTTCGACAATCCGTTCGCGAGATATGGGAGTTTGAAGTTAAGGAATGGTTGAGAAACCGTTACAATTTTCGCAAGTCTGATACTCGAAACCAATAACTGGAACGGCCTAGGGGAAAAGTACACACACCATTGTAATCGGGCAAGTTTCTACTTTCAAATGCAACAGGAATTTCTCGAGTTCGTCAATCCGTTCGCGAGATATGGTAGTTTGAAGTTAAGGAATGCTTGTGAAACCATCAAATTTTCGCAAGTCTGATACTCGAAACCAATAACTACAAAGCCCTAGTGGAAAAATACACATACCTTTGTATTCGGGCGAGTTTATACTTTCAGATGCAACAGGAATTTCTCGAGCTCGTCAATCCGTTCGCGAGATATGGGAGTTTGAAGTTAAGGAACGGTTGAGAAACCATCAAAATTTTCGCAAAACTGATACTCGAAACCAATAACTGGAATGGCCTAGGGGAAAAGTACACACACCGTTGTAATGGGGCGAGTTTCTACTTTCAGATGCAACAGGAATTCCTCGAGTTCGTCAATCCGTTCGCGAGATATGGGAGTTTGAAGTTAAGGAATGGTTGAGAGACCATCACAATTTTCGCAAGTCTGATACTCGAAACCAATAACTAGTATGGCCTAGGGCAAAAATACACATACCGTTGTAATCGGACGAGTTTCTGCTTTCAGATGCAACAGGAGTTTCTCGAGTTCGTCAATTCGTTCGCGAGATATGGGAATTTGAAATTAAGGAAAGGTTGAGAAAACATCAAAATTTTCGCAAGTCTGATACTCGAAACCAATAACTACAAAAGCCTAGGAGAAAAATACACATACCTTTGTAATCGAGCGGGTTTCTACTTTCAGATGCAACAGGAGTTTCTCGAGTTCGTCAATTCGTTCGCGAGATATGGGAGTTTGAAATTAAGGAAAGGTTGAGATAACATCAAAATTTCGCAAGTCTGATACTCGAAACCAATAACTACAAAGCCCTGGGGGAAAAATACACATACCTTTGTAATCGGGCGAGTTTCTACTTTCAGATGCAACAGGAAATTCTCGAGCTCGTCAATCCGTTAGCGAGATATGGGTGTTTGAAGTTAAGGAATTGTTGAGAAACCATCAAAATTTTCGCAAGTCTGATACTCGAAACCAATAACTGGAATGGCCTAGGGGAAAACTGCACATACCATTCTAATGGGGCGAGTTTCTACTTTCAGATGCAACAGGAATTTCTCGAGCTCGTCAATCCGTTCGCGAGATATGGGAGTTTGAAGTGAAGGAATGGTTGAGAAACCATCAAAATTTTCGCAAGTCTGATACTCGAAACCAATAACTGGAATGGCCTAGGGGAGAATTACACACACCATTCTAATGGGGCGAGTTTCTACTTTCAGATGCAACAGGAATTTCTCGAGCTCGTCAATCCGTTCGCGAGATATGGGAGTTTGAAGTTAAGGAATGGTTGAGAAACCACCAAAATTTTCGCAAGTCTGATACTCGAAACCAATAACTGGAATGGCCTAGGGGAAAATTGCACATATCCATTCTAATGGAGCGAGTTTCTACTTTCAGATGCAACAGGAATTTCTCTTGCTCGTCAATCCGTTCGCGAGATATGGGTGTTTGAAGTTAAGGAATGGTAGAGAAACCATCAAAATTTTCGCAAGTCCGATACTCGAAACCAATAACTGGAATGGCCTAGGGGAAAATTACACACACCATTCTAATGGGGCGAGTTTCTACTTTCAGATGCAACAGGAATTTCTCGAGCTCGTCAATCCGTTCGCGAGATATGGGAGTTTGAAGTTAAGGAATGGTTGAGAAACCACCAAAATTTTCGCAAGTCTGATACTCGAAACCAATAACTACTATGGCCTAGGGCAAAAATACAAATACCGTTGTAATCGGGCGAGTTTCTGTTTTTAGATGCAACAGGAATTTCTCGAGTTCGTCAATCCGTTCGCGAGACATGGGAGTTTGAAGTTAAGGAATGCTTGAGAAACCATCAAAATTTTCGCAAGTCTGATACTCGAAACCAATAACTACAAAGGCCTAGGGGAAAAATACGCATACTTTTGTAATCGGTCGAGTTTCTACTTTCAGATGCAACAGGAATTTCTCGAGCTCGTCAATCCGTTCGCGAGATATGGGAGTTTGAAGTTAAGGAATGGTTGAGAAACCATCAAAATTTTCGCAAGTCTGATACTCGAAACCAATAACTGGAACGGCCTAGGGGAAAAGTACACACACCATTGTAATCGGGCAAGTTTCTACTTTCAGAGGCGACAGGAACTTCTCGAGTTCGCCAATCCGTTCGCGAGGTATCGGCTTTTGAAGTTAAGGAATGGTTGAGAAACCATCAAAATTTTCGCAAGTCTGATACTAGAAACCAATAACTACTATGGCCCAGGGCAGAAATACACATACCGTTGTAATCGGACGAGTTTGTACTTTCAGATGCAACAGGAATTTCTCGAGCTCGTCAATCCGTTCGCGAGATATGGGAGTTTGAAGTTAAGGAATGGTTGAGAAACCATCAAAATTTTCGCAATTCTGATACTAGAAACGAATAACTGGAATGACATAGGGAAAAAGTACACACACCATTGTAATCGGTCGACTTTCTACTTTCAGATGCAACAGGAATTTCTCGAGCTCGTCAATCCGTTCGCGAGATATGGAAGTTTGAAGTTAAGGAATGGTTGAGAAACTACCAAAATTTTGGCAAGTGTGATACTCGAAACCAATAACTGGAATGGCCTAGGGGAAAAGTACACACACCATTGTAATGGGGCGAGTTTCTACTTTCAGATGCAACAGGAATTCCTCGAGTTCGTCAATCCGTTCGCGAGATATGGGAGTTTGAAGTTAAGGAATGGTGTGACACCATCACAATTTTCGGAAGTCTGATACTCGAAACCAATAACTACTATGGCCTAGGGGAAAAATACACATACCTTTGTAATCGGGCCAGTTTCTACTTTCAGATGCAACAGGAATTTCTCGAGTTCGTCAATCCGTTCGCGAGATATGGGAGTTTGAAGCTAAGGAATGGTTGAGAAACCATCAAAATTTTCGCAATTCTGATGCTAGAAACGAATAACTGGAATGACCTAGGGAAAAAGTACACACACCATTGTAATCGGTCGACTTTCTACTTTCAGATGCAACAGGAATTTCTCGAGCTCGTCAATCCGTTCGCGAGATATGGGAGTTTGAAGTTAAGGAATGGTTGAGAAACCACCAAAATTTTCGCAAGTCTGATACTCGAAACCAATAACTGGAACGGCCTAGGGGAAAAGTACACACACCATTGTCATCGGGCCAGTTTCTACTTTCAAGTGCAGCAGGAATTTCTCGAGTTCGCCAATCCGTTCGCGAGGTATCGGAGTTTGAAGTTAAAGAGTGGTTGAGAAACCATCAAAATTTTCGCAATTCTGATGCTAGAAACGAATAACTGGAATGACCTAGGGAAAAAGTACACACACCATTGTAATCGGGCGAGTTTCTGCTTTTAGATGCAACAGGAATTTCTCGAGTTCGTCAATCCGTTCGCGAGATATGGGAGTTTGAAGTTAAGGAATGCTTGAGAAACCATCAAAATTTTCGCAAGTCTGATACTCGAAACCAATAACTACAAAGGCCTAGGGGAAAAATACACATACCTTTGTAATCGGGCGAGTTTATACTTTCAGATGCAACAGGAATTTCTCGAGCTCGTCAATCCGTTCGCGAGATATGGGAGTTTGAAATTAAGGAACAGTTGAGAAACCATCAAAATTTTCGCAAAACTGATACTCGAAACCAATAACTGGAATGGCCTAGGGGAAAAGTACACACACCATTCTAATGGGGCGAGTTTCTACTTTCAGATGCAACAGGAATTTCTCGAGCTCGTCAATCCGTTCGCGAGATATGGGAGTTTGAAGTTAAGGAATGGTTGAGAAACCACCAAAATTTTCGCAAGTCTGATACTCGAAACCAATAACTACAAAGGCCTAGGGGAAAAATACACATACCTTTGTAATCGGGCGAGTTTATACTTTCAGATGCAACAGGAATTTCTCGAGCTCGTCAATCCGTTCGCGAGATATGGGAGTTTGAAATTAAGGAACAGTTGAGAAACCATCAAAATTTTCGCAAAACTGATACTCGAAACCAATAACTGGAATGGCCTAGGGGAAAATTGCACATATCCATTCTAATGGAGCGAGTTTCTACTTTCAGATGCAACAGGAATTTCTCTTGCTCGTCACTCCGTTCGCGAGATATGGGTGTTTGAAGTTAAGGAATGGTAGAGAAACCATCAAAATTTTCGCAAGTCTGATACTCGAAACCAATAACTGGAATGGCCTAGGGGAAAATTACACACACCATTCTAATGGGGCGAGTTTCTACTTTCAGATGCAACAGGAATTTCTCGAGCTCGTCAATCCGTTCGCGAGATATGGGAGTTTGAAGTTAAGGAATGGTTGAGAAACCACCAAAATTTTCGCAAGTCTGATACTCGAAACCAATAACTGGAACGGCCTACAGGAAAAATACAAACACCAATGTAATCGGGCCAGTTTCTACTTTCAAGTGCAACAGGAATTTCTCGAGTTCGTCAATCCGTTCGCGAGACATGGGAGTTTGAAGTTAAGGAATGCTTGAGAAACCATCAAAATTTTCGCAAGTCTGATACTCGAAACCAATAACTACAAAGGCCTAGGGGAAAAATACGCATACCTTTGTAATCGGTCGAGTTTCTACTTTCAGATGCAACAGGAATTTCTCGAGCTCGTCAATCCGTTCGCGAGATATGGGAGTTTGAAGTTAAGGAATGGTTGAGAAACCATCAAAATTTTCGCAAGTCTGATACTCGAAACCAATAACTGGAACGGCCTAGGGGAAAAGTACACACACCATTGTAATCGGGCAAGTTTCTACTTTCAGAGGCGACAGGAACTTCTCGAGTTCGCCAATCCGTTCGCGAGATATGGGAGTTTGAAGTTAAGGAATGGTTGAGAAACCACCAAAATTTTCGCAAGTCTGATACTCGAAACCAATAACTGGAACGGCCTAGGGGAAAAGTACACACACCATTGTCAACGGGCCAGTTTCTACTTTCAAGTGCAGCAGGAATTTCTCGAGTTCGCCAATCCGTTCGCGAGGTATCGGAGTTTGAAGTTAAGGAGTGGTTGAGAAACCATCAAAATTTTCGCAATTCTGATGCTAGAAACGAATAACTGGAATGACCTAGGGAAAAAGTACACACACCATTGTAATCGGGCGAGTTTCTGCTTTTAGATGCAACAGGAATTCCTCGAGTTCGTCAATCCGTTCGCGAGATATGGGTGTTTGAAGTTAAGGAATGGTTGAGAGACCATCACAATTTTCGCAAGTCTGATACGCGAAACCAATAACTACTTTGGCCTAGGGCAAAAATACACATACCGTTGTAATCGGACGAGTTTCTGCTTTCAGATGCAACAGGAGTTTCTCGAGTTCGTCAATTCGTTCGCGAGATATGGGAGTTTGAAATTAAGGAATGGTTGTGAGACCAACACAATTTTCGGAAGTCTGTTACTCGAAACCAATAACCACTATGGCCTAGGGGAAAAATACACATACCTTTGTAATCGGGCGAGTTTCTACTTTCAGGTGCAACAGGAATTTCTGGAGTTCGTCAATCCGTTCGCGAGATATGGGAGTTTGAAGTGAAAGAACGGTTGTGACACCATCACAATTTTCGGAAGTCTGATACTCGAAACCAATAACTACTATCGCCTAGCGGAAAAATACACATACCTTTGTAATCGGGCGAGTTTCTACTTTCAGATGCAACAGGAATTTCTCGAGTTCGTCAATCCGTTCGCGAGATATGGGAGTATGAAGTTAAGGAATGGTTGAGAAACCATCAAAATTTTCGCAATTCTGATGCTAGAAACGAATAACTGGAATGACCTAGTGAAAAAGTACACACACCATTGTAATCGGTCGACTTTCTACTTTCAGATGCAACAGGAATTTCTCGAGATCGTCAACCCGTTCGCGAGATATGGGAGTTTGAAGTTAGGGAATGGTTGAGAAACCATCAAAATTTTCGCAGAACTGATACACGAAACCAATAACTGGAATGACGCAGGGGAAAAGTACACACACCATTGTAATGGGGCGAGTTTCTACTTTCAGATGCAACAGGAATTTCTCGAGCTCGTCAATCCGTTCGCGAGATATGGGAGTTTGAAGTTAGGGAATGGTTGAGAAACCACCAAAATTTTCGCAAGTCTGATACTCGAAACCAATAACTGGAACGGCCTAGGGGAAAAGTACACACACCATTGTTATCCGGCCAGTTTCTACTTTCAAGTGCAACAGTAATTTCTCGAGTTCGCCAATCCGTTCGCGAGGTATCGGAGTTTGAAGTTAAGGAATGGTTGAGAAACCATCAAAATTTTCGCAAGTCTGATACTCGAAACCAATAACTGGAACGGCCTAGGGGAAAAGTACACACACCATTGTAATCGGGCGAGTTTGTACTTTCAGATGCAACAGGAATTTCTCGAGCACGTCAATCCGTTCGCGAGATATGGGAGTTTGAAGTTAAGGAATGGTTGAGAAACCATCAAAATTTTCGCAAGTCTGATACTCGAAACCAATAACTGGAACGGCCTAGAGGAAAAGTACACACACCAATGTAATCGGGCAAGTTTCTAATTTCAAGTGCAACAGGAATTTCTCGAGTTCGCCAATCTGTTCGCGAGGTATCGGAGTTTGAAGTTAAGGAATGGTTGAGAAACCATCAAAATTTTCGCAAGTCTTATACTCGAAACCAATAACTGGAACGGCCTAGGGGAAAAGTACACACACCATTGTAATCGGGCAAGTTTCTACTTTCAGAGGCGACAGGAACTTCTCGAGTCCGCCAATCCGTTCGCGAGGTATCGGCGTTTGAAGTTAAGGAATGGTTGAGAAACCATCAAAATTTTCGCAAGTCTGATACTAGAAACCAATAACTACTATGGCCTAGGGCAGAAATACACATACCTTTGTAATCGGGCGAGTTTCTACTTTCAGATGCAACAGGAATTTCTCCAGTTCGTCAATCCGTTCGCGAGATATGGGAGTTTGAAGTTAAGGAATGGTTGAGAAACCATCAAAATTTTCGCAATTCTGATGCTAGAAACGAATAACTGGAATGACCTAGTGAAAAAGTACACACACCATTGTAATCGGTCGACTTTCTACTTTCAGATGCAACAGGAATTTCTCGAGCTCGTCAATCCGTTCGCGAGATATGGGAGTTTGAAGTTAGGGAATGGTTGAGAAACCACAAAAATTTTCGCAAGTCTGATACTCGAAACAAATAACTGGAACGGCCTAGGGGAAAAGTACACACACTATTGTAATCCGGCCAGTTTCTACTTTCAAGTGCTACAGGAATTTCTCGAGTTCGCCAATCCGTTCGCGAGGTATCGGAGTTTGAAGCTAAGGAATGGTTGAGAAACCATCAAAATTTTCGCAAGTCTGATACTCGAAACCAATAACTAATATGGCCTAGGGCAAAAATACACATACCTTTGTAATCGGGCGAGTTTATACTTTCAGATGCAACAGGAATTTCTCGAGCTCGTCAACCCGTTCGCGAGATATGGGAGTTTGAAGTTAAGGAATGGTTGAGAAACCACCAAAATTTTCGCAATTCTGATACTCGAAACCAATAACTGGAACGGCCTAGGGGAAAAGTACACACACCATTGTAATCCGGCCAGTTTCTACTTTCAAGTGCAACAGTAATTTCTCGAGTTCGCCAGTCCGTTCGCGAGGTATCGGAGTTTGAAGTTAAGGAATGGTTGAGAAACCATCAAAATTTTCGCAAAACTGATACACGAAACCAATAACTGGAATGACCCAGGGGAAAAGTACACACACCATTGTAATGGGGCGAGTTTCTACTTTCAGATGCAAGAGGAATTTCTCGAGTTCGTCAATCCGTTCGCGAGATATGGGAGTTTGAAGTTAAGGAATGGTTGAGAAACCATCAAAATTTTCGCAATTCTGATGCTAGAAACGAATAACTGGAATGACCTAGTGAAAAAGTACACACACCATTGTAATCGGTCGACTTTCTACTTTCAGATGCAACAGGAATTTCTCGAGCTCGTCAATCCGTTCGCGAGATATGGGAGTTTGAAGTTAGGGAATGGTTGAGAAACCACCAAAATTTTCGCAAGTCTGATACTCGAAACCAATAACTGGAACGGCCTAGGGGAAAAGTACACACACCATTGTAATCCGGCCAGTTTCTACTTTCAGGTGCAACAGTAATTTCTCGAGTTCGCCAATCCGTTCGCGAGGTATCGGAGTTTGAAGTTAAGGAATGGTTGAGAAACCATCAAAATTTTCGCAAGTCTGATACTCGAAATCAATAACTGGAACGGCCTAGGGGAAAAGTACACACACCATTGTAATCAGGCAAGTTTCTACTTTCAGAGGCGACAGGAACTTCTCGAGTTCGCTAATCCGTTCGCGAGGTATCGGCGTTTGATGTTAAGGAATGGTTGAGAAACCATCAAAATTTTCGCAAGTCTGATACTAGAAACCAATAACTACTATGGCCTAGGGCAGAAATACACATACCGTTGTAATCGGACGATCTTCTGGTTTCAGATATAACAGGAATTTCTCGAGTTCGTCAATCCGATCGCGAGATATGGGAGTTTGAAGTTAAGGAATGGTTGAGAGACCATCACAATTTTCGCAAGTCTGATACTCGAAACCAATAACTAGTATGGCCTAGGGGAAAAATACACATACCGTTGTAATCGGACGAGTTTCTGCTTTCAGATGCAACAGGAGTTTCTCGAGTTCGTCAATCCGTTCGCGAGACATGGGAGTTTGAAGTTAAGGAATGCTTGAGAAACGATCAAAATTTTCGCAAGTCTGATACTCGAAACCAATAACTACAAAGGCCTAGGGGAAAAATACGCATACCTTTGTAATCGGGCGAGTTTCTACTTTCAGATGCAACAGGAAATTCTCGAGCTCGTCAATCCGTTCGCGAGATATGGGAGTTTAAAGTTAAGGAATGGTTGAGAAACCATCAAAATTTTCGCAAGTCTGATACTCGAAACCAATAACTGGAATGGCTTAGGGGAGAATTACACACACCATTCTAATGGGGCGAGTTTCTACTTTCAGATGCAACAGGAATTTCTCGAGTTCGCCAATCCGTTCGCGAGGTATCGGAGTTTGAAGTTAAGGAATGGTTGAGAAACCATCAAAATTTTCGCTATTCTGATGCTAGAAACGAATAACTGGAATGACCTAGGGAAAAAGTACACACACCATTGTAATCGGGCGAGTTTCTTCTTTTCGATGCAACAGGAATTTCTCGTGTTCGTCAATCCGTTCGCGAGATATGGGAGTTTGAAGTTGAGGAATGGTTTAGAAACCATTACAATTTTCGCATTTCTGATGCTAGAAACGAATAACTGGAATGACCTAGGGGAAAAGTGCACACACCATTGTAATCGGGCGAGTTTCTACTTTCAGGTGCAACAGGAAATAATCGAGTTCGCCAATCCGTTCGCGAGATATGGGAGTTTGAAGTTAAAGAATGGTTGAGAAACCATCACAATTTTCGCAAGTCTGATACTCGAAACCAATAACATGAACGGCCTAGAGGAAAAGTACACACACCAATGTAATCGGTCAAGTTTCTACTTTCAGAGGCGACAGGAATTTCTCGAGTTCGCCAATCCGTTCGCGAGGTATCGGAGTTTGAAGTTAAGGAATGGTTGAGAAACCATCAAAATTTTCGCAAGTCTGATACTCGAAACCAATAACTACTATGGCCTAGGGCAAAAATACAAACACCGTTGTAATCGGGCGAGTTTCTGCTTTTAGATGCAACAGGAATTTCTCGAGTTCGTCAATCCGTACGCGAGACATGGGAGTTTGAAGTTAAGGAATGGTTGTGACACCATCACAATTTTCGGAAGTCTGATACTCGAAACCAATAACTACTATGGCCTAGGGTAAAAATACACATACCTTTGTAATCGGGCGAGTTTATACTTTCAGATGCAACAGGAATTTCTCGAGCTCGTCAATCGTTCGCGAGATATGGGAGTTTGAAATTAAGGAACGGTTGAGAAACCATCAAAATTTTCGCAAAACTGATACTCGAAACCAATAACTGGAATGGCCCAGGGGAAAAGTACACACACCATTGTAATGGGGCGAGTTTCTACTTTCAGATGCAACAGGAATTTCTCGAGTTCGTCAATCCGTTCGCGAGATATGGGAGTTTGAAGTTAAGGAATGGTTGAGAAACCGTCACAATTTTCGCAATTCTGATGCTAGAAACGGATAACTGGAATGACCTAGTGAAAAAGTACACAAACCATTGTATTCGGTCGACTTTCTAGTTTCAGATGCAACAGGAATTTCTCGAGCTCGTCAATCCGTTCGCGAGATATGGGAGTTTGAAGTTAGGGAATGGTTGAGAATCCACCAAAATTTTCGCAAGTCTGATACTCGAAACCAATAACTGGAACGGCCTAGGGGAAAAATACACACACCATTGTAATCGGGCCAGTTTCTACTTTCAAGTGCAACAGGAATTTCTCGAGTTCGCCAATCCGTTCGCGAGGTATCGGAGTTTGAAGTTAAGGAATGGTTGAGAAACCATCAAAATTTTCGCAAGTCTGATACTCGAAACCAATAACTACTATAGCCTAGGGCAAAAATACACATACCTTTGTAATCGGGCGAGTTTATACTTTCAGATGCAACAGGAATTTCTCGAGCTCGTCAATCGTTCGCGAGATATGGGAGTTTGAAATTAAGGAACGGTTGAGAAACCATCAAAATTTTCGCAAAACTGATACTCGAAACCAATAACTGGAATGGCCCAGGGGAAAAGTACACACACCATTGTAATGGGGCGAGTTTCTGCTTTCAGATGCAACAGGAATTTCTCGAGTTCGTCAATCCGTTCGCGAGATATGGGAGTTTGAAGTTAAGGAATGGTTGAGAAACCGTCACCATCTTCGCAAGTCTGATACTCGAAACCAATAACTACTATGGCCTGGGGAAAAATACACATACCCTTGTAATCGGGCGAGTTTCTACTTTCAGATGCAACAGGAATTTCTCGAGTTCGTCAATCCGTTCGCGAGATATGGGAGTTTGAAGTTAAGGAATGGTTGAGAAACCATCAAAATTTTCGCAAGTCTGATACTCGAAACCAATAACTGGAACGGCCTAGGGGAAAAGTACACACACCTTTGTAATCGGGCAAGTTTCTACTTTCAAATGCAACAGGAATTTCTCGAGTTCGTCAATCCGTTCGCGAGATATGGTAGTTTGAAGTTAAGGAATGCTTGAGAAACCATCAAAATTTTCGCAAGTCTGATACTCGAAACCAATAACTACAAAGCCCTAGTGGAAAAATACGCATACCTTTGTAATCGGGCGAGTTTATACTTTCAGATGCAACAGGAATTTCTCGAGCTCGTCAATCCGTTCGCGAGATATGGGAGTTTGAAATTAAGGAACGGTTGAGAAACCATCAAAATTTTCGCAAAACTGATACTCGAAACCAATAACTGGAATGGCCTAGGGGAAAATTACACACACCATTGTAATGGGGCGAGTTTCTACTTTCAGATGCAACAGGAATTCCTCGAGTTCGTCAATCCGTTCGCGAGATATGGGAGTTTGAAGTTAAGGAATGGTTGAGAGACCATCACAATTTTCGCAAGTCTGATACTCGAAACCAATAACTAGTATGGCCTAGGGCAAAAATACACATACCGTTGTAATCGGACGAGTTTCTGCTTTCAGATGCAACAGGAGTTTCTCGAGTTCGTCAATTCGTTCGCGAGATATGGGAGTTTGAAATTAAGGAAAGGTTGAGAAAACATCAAAATTTCGCAAGTCTGATAATCGAAACCAATAACTACTATGGCCTAGGGGAAAAATACACATACCTTTGTAATCGGGCAAGTTTCTACTTTCAGAGGCGACAGGAACTTCTCGAGTCCGCCAATCCGTTCGCGAGGTATCGGCGTTTGAAGTTAAGGAATGGTTGAGAAACCATCAAAATTTTCGCAAGTCTGATACTAGAAACCAATAACTACTATGGCCTAGGGCAGAAATACACATACCTTTGTAATCGGGCGAGTTTCTACTTTCAGATGCAACAGGAATTTCTCGAGTTCGTCAATCCGTTCGCGAGATATGGGAGTTTGAAGTTAAGGAATGGTTGAGAAACCATCAAAATTTTCGCAATTCTGATGCTAGAAACGAATAACTGGAATGACCTAGTGAAAAAGTACACACACCATTGTAATCGGTCGACTTTCTGCTTTCAGATGCAACAGGAATTTCTCGAGCTCGTCAATCCGTTCGCGAGATATGGGAGTTTGAAGTTAGGGAATGGTTGAGAAACCACAAAAATTTTCGCAAGTCTGATACTCGAAACAAATAACTGGAACGGCCTAGGGGAAAAGTACACACACCATTGTAATCCGGCCAGTTTCTACTTTCAAGTGCTACAGGAATTTCTCGAGTTCGCCAATCCGTTCGCGAGGTATCGGAGTTTGAAGCTAAGGAATGGTTGAGAAACCATCAAAATTTTCGCAAGTCTGATACTCGAAACCAATAACTAATATGGCCTAGGGCAAAAATACACATACCTTTGTAATCGGGCGAGTTTATACTTTCAGATGCAACAGGAATTTCTCGAGCTCGTCAACCCGCTCGCGAGATATGGGAGTTTGAAGTTAAGGAATGGTTGAGAAACCACCAAAATTTTCGCAAGTCTGATACTCGAAACCAATAACTGGAACGGCCTAGGGGAAAAGTACACACACCATTGTAATCCGGCCAGTTTCTACTTTCAAGTGCAACAGTAATTTCTCGAGTTCGCCAATCCGTTCGCGAGGTATCGGAGTTTGAAGTTAAGGAATGGTTGAGAAACCATCAAAAGTTTCGCAAGTCTGATACTCGAAATCAATAACTGGAACGGCCTAGGGGAAAAGTACACACACCATTGTAATCAGGCAAGTTTCTACTTTCAGAGGCGACAGGAACTTCTCGAGTTCGCTAATCCGTTCGCGAGGTATCGGCGTTTGAAGTTAAGGAATGGTTGAGAAACCATCAAAATTTTCGCAAGTCTGATACTAGAAACCAATAACTACTATGGCCTAGGGCAGAAATACACATACCGTTGTAATCGGACGATATTCTGGTTTCAGATATAACAGGAATTTCTCGAGTTCGTCAATCCGATCGCGAGATATGGGAGTTTGAAGTTAAGGAATGGTTGAGAGACCATCACAATTTTCGCAAGTCTGATACTCGAAACCAATAACTAGTATGGCCTAGGGGAAAAATACACATACCGTTGTAATCGGACGAGTTTCTGCTTTCAGATGCAACAGGAGTTTCTCGAGTTCGTCAATCCGTTCGCGAGACATGGGAGTTTGAAGTTAAGGAATGCTTGAGAAACGATCAAAATTTTCGCAAGTCTGATACTCGAAACCAATAACTACAAAGGCCTAGGGGAAAAATACGCATACCTTTGTAATCGGGCGAGTTTCTACTTTCAGATGCAACAGGAAATTCTCGAGCTCGTCAATCCGTTCGCGAGATATGGGAGTTTAAAGTTAAGGAATGGTTGAGAAACCATCAAAATTTTCGCAAGTCTGATACTCGAAACCAATAACTGGAATGGCCTAGGGGAGAATTACACACACCATTCTAATGGGGCGAGTTTCTACTTTCAGATGCAACAGGAATTTCTCGAGGTCGCCAATCCGTTCGCGAGGTATCGGAGTTTGAAGTTAAGGAATGGTTGAGAAACCATCAAAATTTTCGCAATTCTGATGCTAGAAACGAATAACTGGAATGACCTAGGGAAAAAGTACACACACCATTGTAATCGGGCGAGTTTCTTCTTTTCGATGCAACAGGAATTTCTCGTGTTCGTCAATCCGTTCGCGAGATATGGGAGTTTGAAGTTGAGGAATGGTTTAGAAACCATTACAATTTTCGCATTTCTGATGCTAGAAACGAATAACTGGAATGACCTAGGGGAAAAGTGCACACACCATTGTAATCGGGCGAGTTTCTACTTTCAGGTGCAACAGGAAATAATCGAGTTCGCCAATCCGTTCGCGAGATATGGGAGTTTGAAGTTAAAGAATGGTTGAGAAACCATCACAATTTTCGCAAGTCTGATACTCGAAACCAATAACAGGAACGGCCTAGAGGAAAAGTACACACACCAATGTAATCGGTCAAGTTTCTACTTTCAGAGGCGACAGGAATTTCTCGAGTTCGCCAATCCGTTCGCGAGGTATCGGAGTTTGAAGTTAAGGAATGGTTGAGAAACCATCAAAATTTTCGCAATTCTGATGCTAGAAACGAATAACTGGAATGACCTAGGGAAAAAGTACACACACCATTGTAATCGGGCGAGTTTCTTCTTTTCGATGCAACAGGAATTTCTCGTGTTCGTCAATCCGTTCGCGAGATATGGGAGTTTGAAGTTGAGGAATGGTTTAGAAACCATTACAATTTTCGCATTTCTGATGCTAGAAACGAATAACTGGAATGACCTAGGGGAAAAGTGCACACACCATTGTCATCGGGCGAGTTTCTACTTTCAGGTGCAACAGGAAATAATCGAGTTCGCCAATCCGTTCGCGAGATATGGGAGTTTGAAGTTAAAGAATGGTTGAGAAACCATCACAATTTTCGCAAGTCTGATACTCGAAACCAATAACAGGAACGGCCTAGAGGAAAAGTACACACACCAATGTAATCGGTCAAGTTTCTACTTTCAGAGGCGACAGGAATTTCTCGAGTTCGCCAATCCGTTCGCGAGGTATCGGAGTTTGAAGTTAAGGAATGGTTGAGAAACCACCAAAATTTTCGCAAGTCTGATACTCGAAACCAATAACTGGAACGGCCTAGGGGAAAAATACACACACCATTGTAATCGGGCCAGTTTCTACTTTCAAGTGCAACAGGAATTTCTCGAGTTCGCCAATCCGTTCGCGAGGTATCGGAGTTTGAAGTTAAGGAATGGTTGAGAAACCATCAAAATTTTCGCAAGTCTGATACTCGAAACCAATAACTACTATAGCCTAGGGCAAAAATACACATACCTTTGTAATCGGGCGAGTTTATACTTTCAGATGCAACAGGAATTTCTCGAGCTCGTCAATCGTTCGCGAGATATGGGAGTTTGAAATTAAGGAACGGTTGAGAAACCATCAAAATTTTCGCAAAACTGATACTCGAAACCAATAACTGGAATGGCCCAGGGGAAAAGTACACACACCATTGTAATGGGGCGAGTTTCTGCTTTCAGATGCAACAGGAATTTCTCGAGTTCGTCAATCCGTTCGCGAGATATGGGAGTTTGAAGTTAAGGAATGGTTGAGAAACCGTCACCATCTTCGCAAGTCTGATACTCGAAACCAATAACTACTATGGCCTGGGGAAAAATACACATACCTTTGTAATCGGGCGAGTTTCTACTTTCAGATGCAACAGGAATTTCTCGAGTTCGTCAATCCGTTCGCGAGATATGGGAGTTTGAAGTTAAGGAATGGTTGAGAAACCATCAAAATTTTCGCAAGTCTGATACTCGAAACCAATAACTGGAACGGCCTAGGGGAAAAGTACACACACCTTTGTAATCGGGCAAGTTTCTACTTTCAAATGCAACAGGAATTTCTCGAGTTCGTCAATCCGTTCGCGAGATATGGTAGTTTGAAGTTAAGGAATGCTTGAGAAACCATCAAAATTTTCGCAAGTCTGATACTCGAAACCAATAACTACAAAGCCCTAGTGGAAAAATACGCATACCTTTGTAATCGGGCGAGTTTATACTTTCAGATGCAACAGGAATTTCTCGAGCTCGTCAATCCGTTCGCGAGATATGGGAGTTTGAAATTAAGGAACGGTTGAGAAACCATCAAAATTTTCGCAAAACTGATACTCGAAACCAATAACTGGAATGGCCTAGGGGAAAATTACACACACCATTGTAATGGGGCGAGTTTCTACTTTCAGATGCAACAGGAATTCCTCGAGTTCGTCAATCCGTTCGCGAGATATGGGAGTTTGAAGTTAAGGAATGGTTGAGAGACCATCACAATTTTCGCAAGTCTGATACTCGAAACCAATAACTAGTATGGCCTAGGGCAAAAATACACATACCGTTGTAATCGGACGAGTTTCTGCTTTCAGATGCAACAGGAGTTTCTCGAGTTCGTCAATTCGTTCGCGAGATATGGGAGTTTGAAATTAAGGAAAGGTTGAGAAAACATCAAAATTTCGCAAGTCTGATAATCGAAACCAATAACTACTATGGCCTAGGGGAAAAATACACATACCTTTGTAATCGGGCGAGTTTCTACTTTCAGATGCAACAGGAATTTCTCGAGTTCGTCAATCCGTTCGCGAGATATGGGAGTTTGAAGTTAAGGAATGGTTGAGAAACCATCAAAATTTTCGCAATTCTGATGCTAGAAACGAATAACTGGTATGACCTAGTGAAAAAGTACACACACCATTGTATTCGGTCGACTTTCTACTTTCAGATGCAACAGGAATTTCTCGAGCTCGTCAATCCGTTCGCGAGGTATGGGAGTTTGAAGTTAGGGAATGGTTGAGAAACCACCAAAATTTTCGCAAGTCTGATACTCGAAACCAATAACTCGAACGGCCTAGGTGAAAAGTACACACACCATTGTAATCGGGCCAGTTTCTACTTTCAAGTGCAGCAGGAATTTCTCGAGTTCGCCAATCCGTTCGCGAGGTATCGGAGTTTGAAGTTAAGGAATGGTTGAGAAACCATCAAAATTTTCGCAAGTCTGATACTCGAAACCAATAACTACTATGGCCTAGGGGAAAAATACACATACCTTTGTAATCGGGCGAGTTTATACTTTCAGATGCAACAGGAACTTCTCAAGCTCGTCAATCGTTCGCGAGATATGGGAGTTTGAAATTAAGGAACGGTTGAGAAACCATCAAAATTTTCGCAAAACTGATACTCGAAACCAATAACTGGAATGGACCAGGGGAAAAGTACACACACCATTGTAATGGGGCGAGTTTCTACTTTCAGATGCAACAGGAATTTCTCGAGTTCGTCAATCCGTTCGCGAGATATGGGAGTTTGAAGTTAAGGAATGGTTGAGAAACCGTCACAATTTTCGCAATTCTGATACTCGAAACCAATAACTGGAACGGCCTAGGGGAAAAGTAGACACACCATTGTAATCGGGCCAGTTTCTACTTTCAAGTGCAACAGGAATTTCACAAGTTCGCCAATCCGTTCGCGAGGTATGGGAGTTTGAAGTTAAGGAATGGTTGAGAAACCATCAAAATTTACGCAAGTCTGATACTCGAAACCAATAACTACTATGGCCTAGGGCAAAAATACAAATACCGTTGTAATCGGGCGAGTTTCTGTTTTTAGATGCAACAGGAATTTCTCGAGTTCGTCAATCCGTTCGCGAGACATGGGAGTTTGAAGTTAAGGAATGCTTGAGAAACGATCAAAATTTTCGCAAGTCTGATACTCGAAACCAATAACTACAAAGGCCTAGGGGAAAAATACGCATACCTTTGTAATCGGGCGAGTTTCTACTTTCAGATGCAACAGGAAATTCTCGAGCTCGTCAATCCGTTCGCGAGATATGGGAGTTTGAAGTTAAGGAATGGTTGAGAAACCATCAAAATTTTCGCAAGTCTGATACTCGAAACCAATAACTGGAATGGCCTAGGGGAGAATTACACACACCATTCTAATGGGGCGAGTTTCTACTTTCAGATGCAACAGGAATTTCTCGAGTTCGCCAATCCGTTCGCGAGGTATCGGAGTTTGAAGTTAAGGAATGGTTGAGAAACCATCAAAATTTTCGCAATTCTGATGCTAGAAACGAATAACTGGAATGACCTAGGGAAAAAGTACACACACCATTGTAATCGGGCGAGTTTCTTCTTTTCGATGCAACAGGAATTTCTCGTGTTCGTCAATCCGTTCGCGAGATATGGGAGTTTGAAGTTGAGGAATGGTTGAGAAACCATTACAATTTTCGCATTTCTGATGCTAGAAACGAATAACTGGAATGACCTAGGGGAAAAGTGCACACACCATTGTAATCGGGCGAGTTTCTACTTTCAGGTGCAACAGGAAATAATCGAGTTCGCCAATCCGTTCGCGAGATATGGGAGTTTGAAGTTAAAGAATGGTTGAGAAACCATCACAATTTTCGCATATCTGATACTCGAAACCAATAACTACTATGGCCTAGGGGAAATATACACATACCTATGTTAACGGGCGACTTTCTACCTTCAGATGCAACAGCAATTTCTCGAGTTCGTCAATCCGTTCGCGAGATATGGGAGTTTGAAATTAAGGAACGGTTGAGAAACCATCAAAATTTGCGCAAGTCTGATACGCGAAACCAATAGCTACAAAGGCCTAGGGGAAAAATACACATACCTTTGTAATCGGGCGAGTTTCTACTTTCAGATGCAATAGGAATTTCTCGAGTTCGTCTATCCGTTCGCGAGATATGGGAGTTTGAAGTTAAGGAAAGGTTGAGAAACCATCAAAATTTTCGCAAGTCTGATACTCGATACCAATAACTACAATGGCCTAGGGGAAAAATACACATACCGTTGTAATCGGGAGAGTTTCTGCTTTCAAATGCAATAGGAAATTCTCGAGTTCGTCAATCCGTTCGCGAGAAATGGGAGCTTGAAGTTAAGGAATGGTTGAGAGACGATCACAATTTTCGCAAGTCTGATACTCGAAACCAATAACTACTATGGCCTAGGGCAAAAATACACATACCGTTGTAATCGGACTTGTTTCTGGTTTCCGATGCAACAGGAATTTCTCGAGTTCGTCAATCCGTTCGCGAGATATGGAAGTTTGAGGTTAAGGAATGATTGAGGAACCATCAAAATTTTCGCAAGTCTGACACTCGAAACCAATAACTACTATGGCCTAGGGCAAAAATACACATACGGTTGTAATCGGGAGAGTTTCTTCGTCCAGATGCAACCGGAATATCTTGTGTTCGTCAATCCGTTCGCGAGATATGGGAGTTTGAAGTCAAGGAATGGTTGAGAAACCATCAAAATTTTCGCAAGTCTGATACTCGAAACCAATAACTACAATGGCCTAGGGGAAAAATACACATACCATTGTAATCAAGCGAGTTTCTGCTTTGAAATGCAACAGGGATTTCTCGAGTTCGTCAATCCGTTCGCGAGATATGGGAGTCTGAAGTTAAGGAATGGTTGAGAAACCATCAAAATTTTCGCAAGTCTGATGCTCGAAACCAATAACTGGAATGACCTAGGGGAAAAGTACACACACCATTGTAATCGGTCGAGTTTCTACTTTCAGATGCAACAGGAAATAATCGAGTTCGTCAAGCCGTTCCCGAGATATGGGAGTTTGAAGTTAAGGAATGGTTGAGAAACCATCAAAGTTTTCGCAAGTCTGATACTCGAAACCAATAACTACTATGGCCTAGGGCAAAAATACACATACCGTTGTAATCGGGCGAGTTTCTACTTTCAGATTCAACAGGAATTTCTCGAGTTCGTCAATCCGTTCGCGAGATATGGAAGTTTGAAGTTAAGGAATGGTTGAGAAACCATCAAAATTTTGGCAATTCTGATGCTAGAAACGAATAACTGGAATGACCTAGGGGAAAAGTACACACACCATTGTAATCGGTCGAGTTTCTACTTTCAGATGCAACAGGAAATAATCGAGTTCGTCAAGCCGTTCCCGAGATATGGGAGTTTGAAGTTAAGGAATGCTTGAGAAACCATCACAATTTTCGCAAGTCTGATACTCGGAACCAATAACTACAAAGGCATAGGGGAAAAAATACACATACCGTTGTAATCGGGCGAGTTACTATTTTCAGATGCAACAGGAATTTCTCGAGTTCGCCAATCCGTTCGCGAGGTATGGGAGTTTGAAATTAAGGAACGGTTGAGAAACCATCAAAATTTTCGCAAGTCTGATACTCGAAACCAATAACTGGAATGGCCTAGGAGAAAAGTACACACACCATTGTAATCGGGCGAGTTTCTACTTTCAGATGCAACAGGAATATCTCGAGTTCGTCAATCCGTTCGCGAGATATGGTAGTTTGAAGTTAAGGAATGGTTGAGAATCCAACAAAATTTTCGCAAGTCTGATACTCGAAACCAATAACTGGAATGGCCTAGGGGAAAAGTACACACTCCATTGTAATCGGGCGAGTTTCTACTTTCAGATGCAACTGGAATTTCTCGAGTTCGTCATTCCGTTCGCGAGATATGGGAGTTGAAGTTAAGGAATCGTTGAGAAACCATCAAAATTTTCGCAAGTCTGATACTCGGAAGCAATAACTACAGGGGCCTAGGGGAAAAATACACATAGCTTTGTAATCGGGCGACTTTCTACTTTCAGATGCAACAGGAATTTCTCGAGTTCGTCAATCCGTTCGCGAGATATGGGAGTTTGAAGTTAAGGAATGGTTGAGAAACCATCAAAATTTTCGCTGGTCTGATACTCGAAACCAATAACTGGAATGGCCTAGGGGAAAAGTACACACTCCATTGTAATCGGGCGAGTTTTCTACTTTCAGATGCAACTGGAATTTCTCGAGTTCGTCATTCCGTTCGCGAGATATGGGAGTTTGAAGTTACGGAATGTTTGAGAAACCATCAAAATTTTCGCTGGTCTGATACTTGAAACCTATAACTGGAATGGCCTAGGGGAAAAGTACACACACCATTGTAATCGGGCGAGTTTCTACTTTCAGATGCAACAGGAATATCTCGAGTTCGTCAATCCGTTCGCGAGATATGGGTGTTTGAAATTAAGGAACGGTTGAGAAACCATCAAAATTTGCGCAAATCTGATACGCGAAACCAATAGCTACAAAGGCCTAGGGGAAAAATACACATACCTTTGTAATCGGGCGAGTTTCTACTTTCAGATGCAATAGGAATTTCTCGAGTTCGTCTATCCGTTCGCGAGATATGGGAGTTTGAAGTTAAGGAAAGGTTGAGAAACCATCAAAATTTTCGCAAGTCTGATACTCGAAACCAATAACTGGAATGACCTAGGGGAAAAGTACACACACCATTGTAATCGATCGACTCTCTACTTTCAGATGCAACAGGAAATGATCGAGTTGGTCAATCCGTTCGCGAGATATGGAAGTTTGAAGTTAACGAATGCTTGAGAAACCATCAAAATTTTCGCAAGTCTGATACTCGAAACCAATAACTACTATGGCCTAGGGCAAAAATGCACATACCGTTGTAATCGGGCGAGTTTCTACTTTCAGATGCAACAGGAATTTCTCGAGTTCGTCAATCTGTTCGCGAGATATGGGAGTTTGAAGTTGAGGAATGGTTGAGAAACCATCACAATTTTCGCATTTCTGATGCTAGAAACGAATAACTGGAATGACCTAGGGGAAAAGTCCACACACCATTGTAATCGGGCGAGTTTCTACTTTCAGATGCAACAGGAAATAATCGAGTTCGCCAATCCGATCGCGAGATATGGGAGTTTGAAGTTAAAGAATGGTTGAGAAACCATCACAATTTTCGCAAATCTGATACTCGAAACCAATAACTACTATGGCCTAGGGGAAAAATACACATACCTTTGTAATCGGGCGAGTTTCTACTTTCAGATGCAACAGGAATTTCTCGAGTTCGTCTATCCGTTCGCGAGATATGGGAGTTTGAAGTTAAGGAAAGGTTGAGAAACCATCAAAATTTTCGCAAGTCTGATACTCGAATCCAATAACTACTGTGGCCTAGGGCAAAAATACACATACCATTGTAATGGAGCGAGTTTCTGCTTTCAGATGCAACAGGAATTTCTCGAGTTCGTCAATCCGTTCGCGAGATATGGGAGCTTGAAGTTAAGGAATGGTTGGGAAATCATCAAAATTTTCGCAAGTCTGATACTCGATACCAATAACTACAATGGCCTAGGGGAAAAATACACATACCGTTGTAATCGGGAGAGTTTCTGCTTTCAAATGCAATAGGAAATTCTCGAGTTCGTCAATCCGTTCGCGAGATATGGGAGCTTGAAGTTAAGGAATGGTTGAGAGACGATCACAATTTTCGCAAGTCTGATACTCGAAACCAATAACTACTATGGCCTAGGGCAAAAATACACATACCGTTGTAATTGGACTTGTTTCTGGTTTCCGATGCAACAGGAATTTCTCGAGTTCGTCAATCCGTTCGCGAGATAATGAAGTTTGAAGTTAAGGAATGATTGAGAAACCATCAAAATTTTCGCAAGTCTGACACTCGAAACCAATAACTACTATGGCCTAGGGCAAAAATACACATACGGTTGTAATCGGGAGAGCTTCTTCGTCCAGATGCAACCGGAATACCTTGTGTTCGTCAATCCGTTCGCGAGATATGGGAGTTTGAAGTCAAGGAATGGTTGAGAAACCATCAAAATTTTCGCAAGTCTGATACTCGAAACCAATAACTACTATGGCCTAGGGGAAAAATACACATACCATTGTAATCAAGCGAGTTTCTGCTTTGAAATGCAACAGGGATTTCTCGAGTTCGTCAATCCGTTCGCAAGATATGGGAGTCTGAAGTTAAGGAATGGTTGAGAAACCATCAAAATTTTCGCAAGTCTGATGCTCGAAACCAATAACTGGAATGACCTAGGGGAAAAGTACACACACCATTGTAATCGGTCGAGTTTCTACTTTCAGATGCAACAGGAAATAATCGAGTTCGTCAAGCCGTTCCCGAGATATGGGAGTTTGAAGTTAAGGAATGGTTGAGAAACCATCAAAGTTTTCGCAAGTCTGATACTCGAAACCAATAACAACTATGGCCTAGGGCAAAAATACACATACCGTTGTAATCGGGCGAGTTTCTACTTTCAGATTCAACAGGAATTTCTCGAGTTCGTCAATCCGTTCGCGAGATATGGAAGTTTGAAGTTAAGGAATGGTTGAGAAACCATCAAAATTTTGGCAATTCTGATGCTAGAAACGAATAACTGGAATGACCTAGGGGAAAAGTACACACACCATTGTAATCGGTCGAGTTTCTACTTTCAGATGCAACAGGAAATAATCGAGTTCGTCAAGCCGTTCCCGAGATATGGGAGTTTGAAGTTAAGGAATGCTTGAGAAACCATCACAATTTTCGCAAGTCTGATTCTCGGAACCAATAACTACAAAGGCATAGGGGAAAAATACACATACCGTTGTAATCGGGCGAGTTACTACTTTCAGATGCAACAGGAATTTCTCGAGTTCGCCAACCCGTTCGCGAGGTATGGGAATTTGAAATTAAGGAACGGTTGAGAAACCATCAAAATTTTCGCAAGTCCGATACTCGAAACCAACAACTACAAAGACTTAGGGGAAAAATACACATACCGTTGTAATCTTGCGAGTTTCTGCTTTCAGATGCAATAGGAAATTCTCGAGTTCGTCAATCCGTTCCCGAGATATGGGAGTTTGAAGTTAAGGAATGCTTGAGAAACCAACAATGTTTTCGCAAGTCTGATACTCGAAACCAATAACTACTATGGCCTAGGGCAAAAATACACATACAGTTGTAATCGGGCGAGTTTCTACTTTCAGATTCAACAGGAATTTCTCGAGCTCGTCAATCCGTTCGCGAGATATGGGAGTTTGAACTTAAGGAATGGTTGAGAAACAATCAAAATTTTCGCAAATCTGATACTCGAAACCAATAACTGGAACGGCCTAGGAGAAAAGTACACACACCATTGTAATCGGGCGAGTTTCTACTTTCAGATGCAACAGGAATATCTCGAGTTCGTCAATCCGTTCGCGAGATATGGGAGTTTGAAGTTAAGGAATGGTTGAGAATCCATCAAAATTTTCGCAAGTCTGATACTCGAAACCAATAACTGGAATGGCCTAGGAGAAAAGTACACACACCATTGTAAGCGGGCGAGTTTCTACTTTCAGATGCAACAGGAATATCTCGAGTTCGTCAATCCGTTCGCGAGATATGGTAGTTTGAAGTTAAGGAATGGTTGAGAAACCATCAAAATTTTCGCTGGTCTGATACTCGAAACCAATAACTGGAATGGCCTAGGGGAAAAGTACACACTCCATTGTAATCGGGCGAGTTTATACTTTCAGATGCAACTGGAATTTCTCGAGTTCGTCATTCCGTTCGCGAGATATGGGAGTTTGAAGTTACGGAATGTTTGAGAAACCATCAAAATTTTCGCTGGTCTGATACTTGAAACCTATAACTGGAATGGCCTAGGGGAAAAGTACACACACCATTGTAATCGGGCGAGTTTCTACTTTCAGATGCAACAGGAATATCTCGAGTTCGTCAATCCGTTCGCGAGATATGGGAGTTCGAAGTTAAGGAATGGTTGAGAATCCATCAAAATTTTCGCAAGTCTGATACTCGAAACCAATAACTGGAATGGCTAGGAGAAAAGTACACACACCATTGTAATCGGGCGAGTTTCTACTTTCAGATGCAACAGGAATATCTCGAGTTCGTCAATCCGTTCGCGAGATATGGTAGTTTGAAGTTAAGGAATGGTTGAGAATCCATCAAAATTTTCGCAAGTCTGATACTCGAAACCAATAACTGGAATGGCCTAGTTGAAAAGTACACACACCATTGTAATCGGGCGAGTTTCTACTTTCAGATGCAACAGGAATATCTCGAGTTCGTCAATCCGTTCGCGAGATATGGGAGTTTGAAGTTAAGGAATGGTTGAGAATCCATCAAAATTTTCGCAAGTCTGATACTCGAAACCAATAAGTACAATGGCCTAGGGGAAAAGTACACACACCATTGTAATGGGGAGAGTTTCTAATTTCAGATGCAACAGGAATTTCTCGAGTTTGTCAATCCGTTCGCGAGATCTGGGAGTTACAAGTTAAGGAATGCATGAGAAACCACAAAAATTTTCGCAAGTCTGATACTCGAAACCAATAACTGGAATGGCCTAGTTGAAAAGTACACACACCATTGTAATCGGGCGAGTTTCTACTTTCAGATGCAACAGGAACTTCTCGAGATCGCCAATCCGTTCGCGAGATATGGAAGTGTGAAGTTAAGGAATGGTTGAGAAACCATCAAATTTTCGCAAGTCTGATACTTGAAACCAATAACTACTATGGCCTAGGGCAAAAATACACATACCATTGTAATCGGGCGAGTATCTGCTTTCAGATGCAACAGGAACTTCTCGAGTTCGTCAATCAGTTCGCGAGATATGGGAGTTTGAAGTTAAGGAATGGTTGAGAAACCATCACAATTTTGGCAAGTTTCATAGTCGAAACCAATAACTGGAATGGCCTAGGAGAAAAGTACACACACCATTGTAATCGGGCGAGTTTCTACTTTCAGATGCAACAGGAATTTCTCTAGTTCGTCAATCAGGTCGCGAGATATGCGAGTTAGAAGTTAAGGAACGGTTGAGAAACCATCAAAATTTTCGCAATTCTGATACTCGAAACCAATAACTGGAATGGCCTAGGGGAAAAGAACACACACCATTGTAATCGGGCGAGTTTCTACTTTCAGATGCAACAGGAATATCTCGAGTTCGTCAATCCGTTCGCGAGATATGGTGGTTTGAAATTAAGGAATGGTCGAGAAACCATCAAAATTTTCGCAAGTCTGATACTCGAAACCAACAACTACAATGACCTAGCGGAAAAATACACAGACCGTTGTAATCGGGCGAGTACCTGCTTTCAGATGCAACAGGAACTTCTCGAGATCGTCAATCCGTTCGCGAGATGTGGGAGTTTCAAGTTAAGAAATGGTTGAGAAACCATCAAAATTTTCGCAAGTCTGATGCTCGAAACCAATAACTGGAATGACCTAGGGGAAAAGTACACACACCATTGTAATCGGTCGAGTTTCTACTTTCAGATGCAACAGGAAATAATCGAGTTCGTCAAGCCGTTCCCGAGATATGGGAGTTTGAAGTTAAGGAATGGTTGAGAAACCATCAAAGTTTTCGCAAGTCTGATACTCGAAACCAATAACTACTATGGCCTAGGGCAAAAATACACATACCGTTGTAATCGGGCGAGTTTCTACTTTCAGATTCAACAGGAATTTCTCGAGTTCGTCAATCCGTTCGCGAGATATGGAAGTTTGAAGTTAAGGAATGGTTGAGAAACCATCAAAATTTTGGCAATTCTGATGCTAGAAACGAATAACTGGAATGACCTAGGGGAAAAGTACACACACCATTGTAATCGGTCGAGTTTCTACTTTCAGATGCAACAGGAATATCTCGAGTTCGTCAATCCGTTCGCGAGATATGGTAGTTTGAAGTTAAGGAATGGTTGAGAATCCATCAAAATTTTCGCAAGTCTGATACTCGAAACCAATAACTGGAATGGCCTAGTTGAAAAATACACACACCATTGTAATCGGGCAAGTTTCTACTTTCAGATGCAACAGGAACTTCTCGAGATCGTCAATCCGTTCGCGAGATATGGAAGTGTGAAGTTAAGGAATGGTTGAGAAACCATCAAAATTTTCGCATGTCTGATACTTGAAACCAATAACTACTATGGCCTAGGGCAAAAATACACATACCATTGTAATCGGGCGAGTATCTGCTTTCAGATGCAACAGGAACTTCTCGAGTTCGTCAATCCGTTCGCGAGATATGGGAGTTTGAAGTTAAGGAATGGTTGAGAAACCATCACAATTTTGGCAAGTTTCATTGTCGAAACCAATAACTGGAATGGCCTAGGAGAAAAGTACACACACCATTGTAATCGGGCGAGTTTCTACTTTCAGATGCAACAGGAATTTCTCTAGTTCGTCAATCCGTTCGCGAGATGTGGGAGTTTCAAGTTAAGAAATGGTTGAGAAACCATCAAAATTTTCGCAAGTCTGATACTCGAAACCAATGACTGGAATGGCCCAGGGGAAAAGTACACACACCATTGTAATCGGGCGAGTTTCTACTTTCAGATGCAACAGGAATTTCTCGAGTTCGTCAATCCGTTCGCGAGATATGGGAGTTACAAGTTAAGGAATGGATGAGAAACCATCAAAATTTTCGCAAGTCTGATACTCGAAACCAATGACTGGAATGGCCCAGGGGAAAAGTACACACACCATTGTAATCGGGCGAGTTTCTACTTTCAGATGCAACAGGAATTTCTCGAGTTCGTCAATCCGTTCGCGAGATATGGGAGTTACAAGTTAAGGAATGGTTGAGAATCCATCAAAATTTTCGCAAGTCTGATACTCGAAACCAATAACTGGAATGGCCTAGGAGAAAAGTACACACACCATTGTAATCGGGCGAGTTTCTACTTTCAGATGCAACAGGAATATCTCGAGTTCGTCAATCCGTTCGCGAGATATGGGAGTTTGAAGTTAAGGAATGGTTGAGAATCCATCAAAATTTTCGCAAGTCTGATACTCGAAACCAATAACTACAATGGCCTAGGGAAAAGTACACACACCATTGTAATGGGGCGAGTTTCTACTTTCAGATGCAACAGGAATTTCTCGAGTTTGTCGATCCATTCGCGAGATATGGGAGTTTAGAGTTAAGAGACGGTGAGAAACCATCAAAATTTTCGCAAGTCTGATACTCGAAACCAATACCTGGAATGGCCTAGGGGAAAAGTTCACACACCGTTGTAATCGGGCGAGTTTCTACTTTCAGATACAGCAGGAATTTCTCGAGTTCGTCATTCCGTTCGCGAGATATGGGAGTTTGAAGATACGGAATGGTTGAGAAAACATCAAAATTTGCGCAAGTCTGATACTCGAAACCAATAAATACTATGGCCTAGGGCAAAAATACACATACCGTTGTAATCGGGAGAGTTTCTACTTTCAGATGCAACAGAAATTTTTCGCATTCGTCGATCCGTTCGCGAGATATGGGAGTTTGAAGTTAAGGAGTGGTTGAGAAACCATCAAAATTTTCGCATGTCTGATACTCGAAACCAATAACTACAAAGGCCTAGGAGAGAAATACACATAGCTTTGTAATCGGGCGAGTTTCCACTTCCAGATGCAACCGGAAGTTCTCGAGTTCGTCAATCCGTTCGAGAGATATGGGAGTTTGAAGTTAATGAATGGTTGAGAAACCATCAAAATTTTCGCAAGTCTGATACTCGAAACCAATAACTGGAATGCCCTAGGGGAAAAGTACACACACCATTGTAATCGGGCGAGTTTCCACTTTCAGATGCAACAGGTATTTCTCGAGTTCGTCAATACGTTCGAGAGATATGGGAGTTTGAAGTTAAGGAATGGTTGATAAACCATCAAAATTTTCGCAAGTCTGGTACTCGAAACCAATAACTGGAATGGCCTAGGGGAAAAGTACACACACCATTGTAATCGGGCGAGTTTCCACTTTCAGATGCAACAGGAATTTCTCGAGTTCGCCGATCCGTTCGCGAGGTATGGGAGTTTGCAGTTAAGGAATCGTTGAGAAACCATCAAAATTTTCGCAAGTCTGATACTCGGAAGCAATAACTACAGGGGCCTAGGGGAAAAATACACATAGCTTTGTAATCGGGCGACTTTCTACTTTCAGATGCAACAGGAATTTCTCGAGTTCGTCAATCCGTTCGCGAGATATGGGAGTTTGAAGTTAAGGAATGGTTGAGTAACCATCAAAATTTTCGCTGGTCTGATACTCGAAACCAATAACTGGAATGGCCTAGGGGAAAAGTACACACTCCATTGTAATCGGGCGAGTTTCTACTTTCAGATGCAACAGGAATTTCTCGAGTTCGTCATTCCGTTCGCGAGATATGGGAGTTTGAAGTTACGGAAAGTTTGAGAAACCATCAAAATTTTCGCTGGTCTGATACTTGAAACCTATAACTGGAATGGCCTAGGGGAAAAGTACACACACCATTGTAATCGGGCGAGTTTCTACTTTCAGATGCAACAGGAATTTCTCGAGTTCATCAATCCGTTCGCTAGATATGGGAGTTTGAAGTTAAGGAATGGTTGAGAATCCATCAAAATTTTCGCAAGTCTGATACTCGAAACCAATAACTGGAATGGCCTAGTTGAAAAGTACACACACCATTGTAATCGGGCGAGTTTCTACTTTCAGATGCAACAGGAATATCTCGAGTTCGTCAATCCGTTCGCGAGATATGGGAGTTTGAAGTTAAGGAATGGTTTAGAAACCATCAAAATTTTCGCAAGTCTGGTACTCGAAACCAATAACTGGAATGGCCTAGGGGAAAAGTACACCCTCCATTGTAATCGGGCGAGTTTCCACTTTCAGATGCAACTGGAATTTCTCGAGTTCGCCGATCCGTTCGCGAGGTATGGGAGTTTGCAGTTAAGGAATCGTTGAGAAACCATCAAAATTTTCGCAAGTCTGATACTCGGAAGCAATAACTACAGGGGCCTAGGGGAAAAATACACATAGCTTTGTAATCGGGCGACTTTCTACTTTCAGATGCAACAGGAATTTCTCGAGTTCGTCAATCCGTTCGCGAGATATGGGAGTTTGAAGTTAAGGAATGGTTGAGAAACCATCAAAATTTTCGCTGGTCTGATACTCGAAACCAATAACTGGAATGGCCTAGGGGAAAAGTACACCCTCCATTGTAATCGGGCGAGTTTCTACTTTCGGATGCAACAGGAATTTCTCGAGTTCGTCATTCCGTTCGCGAGATATGGGAGTTTGAAGTTACGGAATGTTTGAGAAACCATCAAAATTTTCGCTGGTCTGATACTTGAAACCTATAACTGGAATGGCCTAGGGGAAAAGTACACACACCATTGTAACCGGGCGAGTTTCTACTTTCAGATGCAACAGGAATTTCTCGAGTTCATCAATCCGTTCGCTAGATATGGGAGTTTGAAGTTAAGGAATGGTTGAGAAACCATCAAAATTTTCGCTGGTCTGATACCCAAAACCAATAACTACAATGACCTAGGGGAAATATACACACACCATTGTAATCGGGCCAGTTTCTACTTTCAGATGCAACAGGAATTTCTCGAGATCGTCAATCCGTTCGCGAGATATGGGAGTGTGAAGTTAAGGAATGGATGAGAAACCATCAAAATTTTCGCAAGTCTGATACTCGAGACCAACAACTACAATGACCTAGCGGAAAAATACACAGACCGTTGTAATCGGGCGAGTACCTGCTTTCAGATGCAACAGGAACTTCTCGAGATCGTCAATCCGTTCGCGAGATGTGGGAGTTTCAAGTTAAGAAATGGTTGAGAAACCATCAAAATTTTCGCAAGTCTGATACTCGAAACCAATGACTGGAATGGCCCAGGGGAAAAGTACACACACCATTGTAATCGGGCGAGTTTCTACTTTCAGATGCAACAGGAATTTCTCGAGTTCGTCAATCCGTTCGCGAGATATGGGAGTTACAAGTTAAGGAATGGATGAGAAACCATCAAAATTTTCGCAAAACTGATACTCGATACCAATAACTGGAATGGCCTAGGAGAAAAGTACACACACCATTGTAATCGGGCGAGTTTCTACTTTCAGATGCAACAGGAATATCTCGAGTTCGTCAATCCGTTCGCGAGATATGGGAGTTTGAAGTTAAGGAATGGTTGAGAATCCATCAAAATTTTCGCAAGTCTGATAATCGAAACCAATAACTGGAATGGCCTAGGAGAAAAGTACACACACCATTGTAATCGGGCGAGTTTCTACTTTCAGATGCAACAGGAATTTCTCTAGTTCGTCAATCCGGTCGCGAGATATGGGAGTTTGGATTTAAGAGACGGTTGAGAAACCATCAAAATTTTCGCAAGTCTGATACTCGAAACCAATACCTGGAATGGCCTAGGGGAAAAGTTCACACACCGTTGTAATCGGGCGAGTTTCTACTTTCAGATGCAGCAGGAATTTCTCGAGTTCGTCATTCCGTTCGCGAGATATGGCAGTTTGAAGTTACGGAATGGTTGAGAAAACATCAAAATTTGCGCAAGTCTGATAATCGAAACCAATAAATACTATGGCCTAGGGCAAAAATACACATACCGTTGTAATCGGGAGAGTTTCTACTTTCAGATGCAACAGAAATTTTTCGCATTCGTCGATCCGTTCGCGAGATATGGGAGTTTGAAGTTAAGGAGTGGTTGAGAAACCATCAAAATTTTCGCAAGTCTGATACTCGAAACCAATACCTGGAATGGCCTAGGGGAAAAGTTCACACACCGTTGTAATCGGGCGAGTTTCTACTTTCAGATGCAGCAGGAATTTCTCGAGTTCGTCATTCCGTTCGCGAGATATGGGAGTTTGAAGTTACCGAATGGTTGAGAAAACATCAAAATTTGCGCAAGTCTGATTCTCGAAACCAATAACTACAAAGGCCTAGGAGAGAAATACACATAGCTTCGTAATCGGGCGAGTTTCCACTTCCAGATGCAACCGGAAGTTCTCGAGTTCGTCAATCCGTTCGCGAGATATGGGAGTTTGAAGTTAAGGAGTGGTTGAGGAACCATCAGAATTTTCGCAAGTCTGATATTCGAGACCAATGACTACTATGGCCTAGGGCAAAAATAAACATACCGTTGTAATCGGGCGAGTTTCTGCTTTCAGATGCAACAGGAATTTCTCGAGTTCGTCAATCCGTTTGCGGGATATGGGAGTTTGAAGTTAAGGAATGGTTGAGAATCCATCAAAATTTTCGCAAGTCTGATACTCGAAACCAATAACTGGAATGGCCTAGGAGAAAAGTACACACACCATTGTAATCGGGCGAGTTTCTACTTTCAGATGCAACAGGAATATCTCGAGTTCGTCAATCCGTTCGCGAGATATGGTAGTTTGAAGTTAAGGAATGGTTGAGAATCCATCAAAATTTTCGCAAGTCTGATACTCGAAACCAATAACTGGAATGGCCTAGTTGAAAAATACACACACCATTGTAATCGGGCAAGTTTCTACTTTCAGATGCAACAGGAACTTCTCGAGATCGTCAATCCGTTCGCGAGATATGGAAGTGTGAAGTTAAGGAATGGTTGAGAAACCATCAAAATTTTCGCAAGTCTGATACTCGAAACCAATAACTACAATGGCCTAGGGGAAAAGTACACACACCATTGTAATCGGGCGAGTTTCTACTTTCAGATGCAATAGGAAATTCTCGAGTTCGTCAATCCGTTCGAGAGATATGGGAGTTTGAAGTTAATGAATGGTTGAGAAACCATCAAAATTATCGCTGGTCTGATACTTGAAACCTATAACTGGAATGGCCTAGGGGAAAAGTACACACACCATTGTAATCGGGCGAGTTTCTACTTTCAGATGCAACAGGAATATCTCGAGTTCGTCAATCCGTTCGCGAGATATGGGAGTTTGAAGTTAAGGAATGGTTGAGAATCCATCAAAATTTTCGCAAGTCTGATACTCGAAACCAATAACTGGAATGGCCTAGGAGAAAAGTACACACACCATTGTAATCGGGCGAGTTTCTACTTTCAGATGCAACAGGAATATCTCGAGTTCGTCAATCCGTTCGCGAGATATGGTAGTTTGAAGTTAAGGAATGGTTGAGAATCCATCAAAATTTTCGCAAGTCTGATACTCGAAACCAATAACTGGAATGGCCTAGGAGAAAAGTACACACACCATTGTAATCGGGCGAGTTTCTACTTTCAGATGCAACAGGAATATCTCGAGTTCGTCAATCCGTTCGCGAGATATGGGAGTTTGAAGTTAAGGAATGGTTGAGAATCCATCAAAATTTTCGCAAGTCTGATACTCGAAACCAATAACTGGAATGGCCTAGGAGAAAAGTACACACACCATTGTAATCGGGCGAGTTTCTACTTTCAGATGCAACAGGAATATCTCGAGTTCGTCAATCCGTTCGCGAGATATGGTAGTTTGAAGTTAAGGAATGGTTGAGAATCCATCAAAATTTTCGCAAGTCTGATACTCGAAACCAATAACTGGAATGGCCTAGTTGAAAAATACACACACCATTGTAATCGGGCAAGTTTCTACTTTCAGATGCAACAGGAATTTCTCGAGTTCGTCAATCCGTTCGCGAGATATGGGAGTTACAAGTTAAGGAATGGATGAGAAACCATCAAAATTTTCGCAAGTCTGATACTCGAAACCAATGACTGGAATGGCCCAGGGGAAAAGTACACACACCATTGTAATCGGGCGAGTTTCTACTTTCAGATGCAACAGGAATTTCTCGAGTTCGTCAATCCGTTCGCGAGATATGGGAGTTACAAGTTAAGGAATGGTTGAGAATCCATCAAAATTTTCGCAAGTCTGATACTCGAAACCAATAACTGGAATGGCCTAGGAGAAAAGTACACACACCATTGTAATCGGGCGAGTTTCTACTTTCAGATGCAACAGGAATATCTCGAGTTCGTCAATCCGTTCGCGAGATATGGGAGTTTGAAGTTAAGGAATGGTTGAGAATCCATCAAAATTTTCGCAAGTCTGATACTCGAAACCAATAACTACAATGGCCTAGGGGAAAAGTACACACACCATTGTAATGGGGCGAGTTTCTACTTTCAGATGCAACAGGAATTTCTCGAGTTTGTCGATCCATTCGCGAGATATGGGAGTTTAGAGTTAAGAGACGGTTGAGAAACCATCAAAATTTTCGCAAGTCTGATACTCGAAACCAATACCTGGAATGGCCTAGGGGAAAAGTTCACACACCGTTGTAATCGGGCGAGTTTCTACTTTCAGATGCAGCAGGAATTTCTCGAGTTCGTCATTCCGTTCGCGAGATATGGGAGTTTGAAGATACGGAATGGTTGAGAAAACATCAAAATTTGCGCAAGTCTGATACTCGAAACCAATAAATACTATGGCCTAGGGCAAAAATACACATACCGTTGTAATCGGGAGAGTTTCTACTTTCAGATGCAACAGAAATTTTTCGCATTCGTCGATCCGTTCGCGAGATATGGGAGTTTGAAGTTAAGGAGTGGTTGAGAAACCATCAAAATTTTCGCATGTCTGATACTCGAAACCAATAACTACAAAGGCCTAGGAGAGAAATACACATAGCTTTGTAATCGGGCGAGTTTCCACTTCCAGACGCAACCGGAAGTTCTCGAGTTCGTCAATCCGTTCGAGAGATATGGGAGTTTGAAGTTAATGAATGGTTGAGAAACCATCAAAATTTTCGCAAGTCTGATACTCGAAACCAATAACTGGAATGCCCTAGGGGAAAAGTACACACACCATTGTAATCGGGCGAGTTTCCACTTTCAGATGCAGCAGGTATTTCTCGAGTTCGTCAATACGTTCGAGAGATATGGGAGTTTGAAGTTAAGGAATGGTTGATAAACCATCAAAATTTTCGCAAGTCTGGTACTCGAAACCAATAACTGGAATGGCCTAGGGGAAAAGTACACACACCATTGTAATCGGGCGAGTTTCCACTTTCAGATGCAACAGGAATTTCTCGAGTTCGCCGATCCGTTCGCGAGGTATGGGAGTTTGCAGTTAAGGAATCGTTGAGAAACCATCAAAATTTTCGCAAGTCTGATACTCGGAAGCAATAACTACAGGGGCCTAGGGGAAAAATACACATAGCTTTGTAATCGGGCGACTTTCTACTTTCAGATGCAACAGGAATTTCTCGAGTTCGTCAATCCGTTCGCGAGATATGGGAGTTTGAAGTTAAGGAATGGTTGAGTAACCATCAAAATTTTCGCTGGTCTGATACTCGAAACCAATAACTGGAATGGCCTAGGGGAAAAGTACACACTCCATTGTAATCGGGCGAGTTTCTACTTTCAGATGCAACAGGAATTTCTCGAGTTCGTCATTCCGTTCGCGAGATATGGGAGTTTGAAGTTACGGAAAGTTTGAGAAACCATCAAAATTTTCGCTGGTCTGATACTTGAAACCTATAACTGGAATGGCCTAGGGGAAAAGTACACACACCATTGTAATCGGGCGAGTTTCTACTTTCAGATGCAACAGGAATTTCTCGAGTTCATCAATCCGTTCGCTAGATATGGGAGTTTGAAGTTAAGGAATGGTTGAGAATCCATCAAAATTTTCGCAAGTCTGATACTCGAAACCAATAACTGGAATGGCCTAGTTGAAAAGTACACACACCATTGTAATCGGGCGAGTTTCTACTTTCAGATGCAACAGGAATATCTCGAGTTCGTCAATCCGTTCGCGAGATATGGGAGTTTGAAGTTAAGGAATGGTTTAGAAACCATCAAAATTTTCGCAAGTCTGGTACTCGAAACCAATAACTGGAATGGCCTAGGGGAAAAGTACACACACCGTTGTAATCGGGCGAGTTTCCACTTTCAGATGCAACTGGAATTTCTCGAGTTCGCCGATCCGTTCGCGAGGTATGGGAGTTTGCAGTTAAGGAATCGTTGAGAAACCATCAAAATTTTCGCAAGTCTGATACTCGGAAGCAATAACTACAGGGGCCTAGGGGAAAAATACACATAGCTTTGTAATCGGGCGACTTTCTACTTTCAGATGCAACAGGAATTTCTCGAGTTCGTCAATCCGTTCGCGAGATATGGGAGTTTGAAGTTAAGGAATGGTTGAGAAACCATCAAAATTTTCGCTGGTCTGATACTCGAAACCAATAACTGGAATGGCCTAGGGGAAAAGTACACCCTCCATTGTAATCGGGCGAGTTTCTACTTTCGGATGCAACAGGAATTTCTCGAGTTCGTCATTCCGTTCGCGAGATATGGGAGTTTGAAGTTACGGAATGTTTGAGAAACCATCAAAATTTTCGCTGGTCTGATACTTGAAACCTATAACTGGAATGGCCTAGGGGAAAAGTACACACACCATTGTAACCGGGCGAGTTTCTACTTTCAGATGCAACAGGAATTTCTCGAGTTCATCAATCCGTTCGCTAGATATGGGAGTTTGAAGTTAAGGAATGGTTGAGAAACCATCAAAATTTTCGCTGGTCTGATACCCAAAACCAATAACTACAATGACCTAGGGGAAATATACACACACCATTGTAATCGGGCCAGTTTCTACTTTCAGATGCAACAGGAATTTCTCGAGATCGTCAATCCGTTCGCGAGATATGGGAGTGTGAAGTTAAGGAATGGATGAGAAACCATCAAAATTTTCGCAAGTCTGATACTCGAGACCAACAACTACAATGACCTAGCGGAAAAATACACAGACCGTTGTAATCGGGCGAGTACCTGCTTTCAGATGCAACAGGAACTTCTCGAGATCGTCAATCCGTTCGCGAGATGTGGGAGTTTCAAGTTAAGAAATGGTTGAGAAACCATCAAAATTTTCGCAAGTCTGATACTCGAAACCAATGACTGGAATGGCCCAGGGGAAAAGTACACACACCATTGTAATCGGGCGAGTTTCTACTTTCAGATGCAACAGGAATTTCTCGAGTTCGTCAATCCGTTCGCGAGATATGGGAGTTACAAGTTAAGGAATGGATGAGAAACCATCAAAATTTTCGCAAAACTGATACTCGATACCAATAACTGGAATGGCCTAGGAGAAAAGTACACACACCATTGTAATCGGGCGAGTTTCTACTTTCAGATGCAACAGGAATATCTCGAGTTCGTCAATCCGTTCGCGAGATATGGGAGTTTGAAGTTAAGGAATGGTTGAGAATCCATCAAAATTTTCGCAAGTCTGATAATCGAAACCAATAACTGGAATGGCCTAGGAGAAAAGTACACACACCATTGTAATCGGGCGAGTTTCTACTTTCAGATGCAACAGGAATTTCTCTAGTTCGTCAATCCGGTCGCGAGATATGGGAGTTTGGATTTAAGAGACGGTTGAGAAACCATCAAAATTTTCGCAAGTCTGATACTCGAATCCAATACCTGGAATGGCCTAGGGGAAAAGTTCACACACCGTTGTAATCGGGCGAGTTTCTACTTTCAGATGCAGCAGGAATTTCTCGAGTTCGTCATTCCGTTCGCGAGATATGGCAGTTTGAAGTTACGGAATGGTTGAGAAAACATCAAAATTTGCGCAAGTCTGATACTCGAAACCAATAAATACTATGGCCTAGGGCAAAAATACACATACCGTTGTAATCGGGAGAGTTTCTACTTTCAGATGCAACAGAAATTTTTCGCATTCGTCGATCCGTTCGCGAGATATGGGAGTTTGAAGTTAAGGAGTGGTTGAGAAACCATCAAAATTTTCGCATGTCTGATACTCGAAACCAATAACTACAAAGGCCTAGGAGAGAAATACACATAGCTTTGTAATCGGGCGAGTTTCCACTTCCAGATGCAACCGGAAGTTCTCGAGTTCGTCAATCCGTTCGAGAGATATGGGAGTTTGAAGTTAATGAATGGTTGAGAAACCATCAAAATTTTCGCAAGTCTGATACTCGAAACCAATAACTGGAATGGCCTAGGGGAAAAGTACACACACCATTGTAATCGGGCGAGTTTCCACTTTCAGATGCAACAGGTATTTCTCGTGTTCGTCAATACGTTCGAGAGATATGGGAGTTTGAAGTTAAGGAATGGTTGATAAACCATCAAAATTTTCGCAAGTCTGGTACTCGAAACCAATAACTGGAATGGCCTAGGGGAAAAGTACACACACCATTGTAATCGGGCGAGTTTCCTCTTTCAGATGCAACAGGAATTTCTCGAGTTCGCCGATCCGTTCGCGAGGTATGGGAGTTTGCAGTTAAGGAATCGTTGAGAAACCATCAAAATTTTCGCAAGTCTGATACTCGGAAGCAATAACTACAGGGGCCTAGGGGAAAAATACACATAGCTTTGTAATCGGGCGACTTTCTACTTTCAGATGCAACAGGAATTTCTCGAGTTCGTCAATCCGTTCGCGAGATATGGGAGTTTGAAGTTAAGGAATGGTTGAGAATCCATCAAAATTTTCGCAAGTCTGATAATCGAAACCAATAACTGGAATGGCCTAGGAGAAAAGTACACACACCATTGTAATCGGGCGAGTTTCTACTTTCAGATGCAACAGGAATTTCTCTAGTTCGTCAATCCGGTCGCGAGATATGGGAGTTTGGATTTAAGAGACGATTGAGAAACCATCAAAATTTTCGCAAGTCTGATACTCGAAACCAATACCTGGAATGGCCTAGGGGAAAAGTTCACACACCGTTGTAATCGGGCGAGTTTCTACTTTCAGATGCAGCAGGAATTTCTCGAGTTCGTCATTCCGTTCGCGAGATATGGGAGTTTGAAGTTACGGAATGGTTGAGAAAACATCAAAATTTGCGCAAGTCTGATACTCGAAACCAATAAATACTAATGCCTAGGGCAAAAATACACATACCGTTGTAATCGGGAGAGTTTCTACTTTCAGATGCAACAGGAATTTCTCGAGTTCATCAATCCGTTCGCTAGATATGGGAGTTTGTAGTTAAGGAATGGTTGAGAATCCATCAAAATTTTCGCAAGTCTGATACTCGAAACCAATAACTGGAATGGCCTAGTTGAAAAGTACACACACCATTGTAATCGGGCGAGTTTCTACTTTCAGATGCAACAGGAATATCTTGAGTTCGTCAATCCGTTCGCGAGATATGGGAGTTTGAAGTTAAGGAATGGTTGAGTAACCATCAAAATTTTCGCTGGTCTGATACTCGAAACCAGTAACTGGAATGGCCTAGGGGAAAAGTACACACACCATTGTAATCGGGCGAGTTTCCACTTTCAGATGCAACAGGAATTTCTCGAGTTCGTCATTCCGTTCGCGAGATATGGGAGTTTGAAGTTACGGAATGTTTGAGAAACCATCAAAATTTTCGCTGGTCTGAAACTTGAAACCTATAACTGGAATGGCCTAGGGGAAAAGTACACACACCATTGTAATCGGGCGAGTTTCTACTTTCAGATGCAACAGGAATTTCTCGAGTTCATCAATCCGTTCGCTAGATATGGGAGTTTGTAGTTAAGGAATGGTTGAGAATCCATCAAAATTTTCGCAAGTCTGATACTCGAAACCAGTAACTGGAATGGCCTAGGGGAAAAGTACACACACCATTGTAATCGGGCGAGTTTCCACTTTCAGATGCAACTGGAATTTCTCGAGTTCGCCGATCCGTTCGCGAGGTATGGGAGTTTGCAGTTAAGGAATCGTTGAGAAACCATCAAAATTTTCGCAAGTCTGATACTCGGAAGCAATAACTACAGGGGCCTAGGGGAAAAATACACATAGCTTTGTAATCGGGCGACTTTCTACTTTCAGATGCAACAGGAATTTCTCGAGTTCGTCAATCCGTTCGCGAGATATGGGAGTTTGAAGTTAAGGAATGGTTGAGAAACCATCAAAATTTTTGCTGGTCTGATACTCGAAACCAATAACTGGAATGGCCTAGGGGAAAAGTACACACACCATTGTAATCGGGCGAGTTTCTACTTTCAGATGCAATAGGAAATTCTCGAGTTCGTCAATCCGTTCGAGAGATATGGGAGTTTGAAGTTAATGAATGGTTGAGAAACCATCAAAATTTTCGCAAGTCTGATACTCGAAACCAATAACTGGAATCGCCTAGGGGAAAAGTACACACACCATTGTAATCGGGCGAGTTTCCACTTTCAGATGCAACAGGTATTTCTCGAGTTCGTCAATACGTTCGAGAGATATGGGAGTTTGAAGTTAAGGAATGGTTGATAAACCATCAAAATTTTCGCAAGTCTGATACTCGGAAGCAATAACTACAGGGGCCTAGGGGAAAAATACACATAGCGTTGTAATCGGGCGACTTTCTACTTTCAGATGCAACAGGAATTTATCGAGTTCGTCAATCCGTTCGCGAGATATGGGAGTTTGAAGTTAAGGAATGGTTGAGTAACCATCAAAATTTTCGCTGGTCTGATACTCGAAACCAATAACTGGAATGGCCTAGGGGAAAAGTACTCACTCCATTGTAATCGGGCGAGTTTCTACTTTCAGATGCAACAGGAATTTCTCGAGTTCGTCATTCCGTTCGCGAGATATGGGAGTTTGAAGTTACGGAATGGTTGAGAATCCATCAAAATTTTCGCAAGTCTGAGGCTCGAAACCAATAACTGGAATGGCCTAGTTGAAAAGTACACACACCATTGTAATCGGGCGAGTTTCTACTTCCAGATGCAACAGGAATATCTTGAGTTCGTCAATCCGTTCGCGAGATATGGGAGTTTGAAGTTAAGGAATGGTTGAGAAACCATCAAAATTTTCGCAAGTCTGGTACTCGAAACCAATAACTGGAATGGCCTAGGGGAAAAGTACACACACCATTGTAATCGGGCGAGTTTCCACTTTCAGATGCAACTGGAATTTCTCGAGTTCGCCGATCCGTTCGCGAGGTATGGGAGTTTGCAGTTGAGGAATCGTTGAGAAACCATCAAAATTTTCGCAAGTCTGATACTCGGAAGCAATAACTACAGGGGCCCAGGGGAAAAATACACATAGCTTTGTAATCGGGCGACTTTCTACTTTCAGATGCAACAGGAATTTCTCGAGTTCGTCAATCCGTTCGCGAGATATGGGAGTTTGAAGTTAAGGAATGGTTGAGAAACCATCAAAATTTTCGCTGGTCTGATACTCGAAACCAATAACTGGAATGGCCTAGGGGAAAAGTACACACACCATTGTAATCGGGCGAGTTTCTACTTTCAGATGCAACAGGAATTTCTCGAGTTCGTCATTCCGTTCGCGAGATATGGGAGTTTGAAGTTACGGAATGTTTGAGAAACCATCAAAATTTTCGCTGGTCTGAAACTTGAAACCTATAACTGGAATGGCCTAGGGGAAAAGTACACACACCATTGTAATCGGGCGAGTTTCTACTTTCAGATGCAACAGGAATTTCTCGAGTTCATCAATCCGTTCGCTAGATATGGGAGTTTGAAGTTAAGGAATGGTTGAGAATCCATCAAAATTTTCGCAAGTCTGAGGCGCGAAACCAATAACTGGAATGGCCTAGTTGAAAAGTACACACACCATTGTAATCGGGCGAGTTTCTACTTTCAGATGCAACAGGAATATCTTGAGTTCGTCAATCCGTTCGCGAGATATGGGAGTTTGAAGTTAAGGAATGGTTGAGAAACCATCAAAATTTTCGCAAGTCTGGTACTCGAAACCAATAACTGGAATGGCCTAGGGGAAAAGTACACACACCATTGTAATCGGGCGAGTTTCCACTTTCAGATGCAACTGGAATTTCTCGAGTTCGCCGATCCGTTCGCGAGGTATGGGAGTTTGCAGTTAAGGAATCGTTGAGAAACCATCAAAATTTTCGCAAGTCTGATACTCGGAAGCAATAACTACAGGGGCCTAGGGGAAAAATACACATAGCTTTGTAATCGGGCGACTTTCTACTTTCAGATGCAACAGGAATTTCTCGAGTTCGTCAATCCGTTCGCGAGATATGGGAGTTTGAAGTTAAGGAATGGTTGAGAAACCATCAAAATTTTCGCTGGTCTGATACTCGAAACCAATAACTGGAATGGCCTAGGGGAAAAGTACACACACCATTGTAATCGGGCGAGTTTCTACTTTCAGATGCAACAGGAATTTCTCGAGTTCGTCATTCCGTTCACGAGATATGGGAGTTTGAAGTTACGGAATGTTTGAGAAACCATCAAAATTTTCGCTGGTCTGAAACTTGAAACCTATAACTGGAATGGCCTAGGGGAAAAGTACACACACCATTGTAATCGGGCGAGTTTCTACTTTCAGATGCAACAGGAATTTCTCGAGTTCATCAATCCGTTCGCTAGATATGGGAGTTTGAAGTTAAGGAATGGTTGAGAATCCATCAAAATTTTCGCAAGTCTGAGGCGCGAAACCAATAACTGGAATGGCCTAGTTGAAAAGTACACACACCATTGTAATCGGGCGAGTTTCTACTTTCAGATGCAACAGGAATATCTTGAGTTCGTCAATCCGTTCGCGAGATATGGGAGTTTGAAGTTAAGGAATGGTTGAGAAACCATCAAAATTTTCGCAAGTCTGGTACTCGAAACCAATAACTGGAATGGCCTAGGGGAAAAGTACACACACCATTGTAATCGGGCGAGTTTCCACTTTCAGATGCAACTGGAATTTCTCGAGTTCGCCGATCCGTTCGCGAGGTATGGGAGTTTGCAGTTAAGGAATCGTTGAGAAACCATCAAAATTTTCGCAAGTCTGATACTCGGAAGCAATAACTACAGGGGCCTAGGGGAAAAATACACATAGCTTTGTAATCGGGCGACTTTCTACTTTCAGATGCAACAGGAATTTCTCGAGTTCGTCAATCCGTTCGCGAGATATGGGAGTTTGAAGTTAAGGAATGGTTGAGAAACCATCAAAATTTTCGCTGGTCTGATACTCGAAACCAATAACTGGAATGGCCTAGGGGAAAAGTACACACACCATTGTAATCGGGCGAGTTTCTACTTTCAGATGCAATAGGAAATTCTCGAGTTCGTCAATCCGTTCGAGAGATATGGGAGTTTGAAGTTAATGAATGGTTGAGAAACCATCAAAATTTTCGCAAGTCTGATACTCGAAACCAATAACTGGAATCGCCTAGGGGAAAAGTACACACACCATTGTAATCGGGCGAGTTTCCACTTTCAGATGCAACAGGAATTTCTCGAGTTCATCAATCCGTTCGCTAGATATGGGAGTTTGAAGTTAAGGAATGGTTGAGAATCCATCAAAATTTTCGCAAGTCTGATACTCGAAACCAATAACTGGAATGGCCTAGTTGAAAAGTACACACACCATTGTAATCGGGCGAGTTTCTACTTTCAGATGCAACAGGAATATCTCGAGTTCGTCAATCCGTTCGCGAGATATGGGAGTTTGAAGTTAAGGAATGGTTGAGAAACCATCAAAATTTTCGCAAGTCTGGTACTCGAAACCAATAACTGGAATGGCCTAGGGGAAAAGTACACACACCATTGTAATCGGGCGAGTTTCCACTTTCAGATGCAACAGGAATTTCTCGAGTTCGCCGATCCGTTCGCGAGGTATGGGAGTTTGCATTTAAGGAATCGTTGAGAAACCATCAAAATTTTCGCTGGTCTGATACTTGAAACCTATAACTGGAATGGCCTAGGGGAAAAGTACACACACCATTGTAACCGGGCGAGTTTCTACTTTCAGATGCAACAGGAATTTCTCGAGTTCATCAATCCGTTCGCTAGATATGGGAGTTTGAAGTTAAGGAATGGTTGGGAAACCATCAAAATTTTCGCTGGTCTGATACCCAAAACCAATAACTACAATGACCTAGGGGAAATATACACACACCATTGTAATCGGGCGAGTTTCTACTTTCAGATGCAACAGGAATTTCTCGAGTTCATCATTCCGTTCGCGAGATATGGGAGTTTGAAGTTACGGAATGTTTGAGAAACCATCAAAATTTTCGCTGGTCTGATACCCAAAACCAATAACTAGTATGGCCTAGTGGAAAAGTACACACACCATTGTAATCGGGCGAGTTTCTACTTTCAGACGCAACAGGAATATCTCGAGTTCGTCAATCCGTTCGCGAGATATGGGAGTTTGAAGTTAAGGAATGGTTGAGAATCCATCAAAATTTTCGCAAATCTGATACTCGAAACCAATAACTGGAATGGCCTAGTTGAAAAGTACACACACCATTGTAATCGGGCGAGTTTCTACTTTCAGATGCAACAGGAATATCTCGAGTTCGTCTATCCGTTCGCGAGATATGGGAGTTTGAAGTTAAGGAATGGTTGAGAATCCATCAAAATTTTCGCAAGTCTGCTACTCGAAACCAATAACTACAATGGCCTAGGGGAAAAGTACACACACCATTGTAATGGGGAGAGTTTCCACTTTCAGATGCAACAGGAATTTCTCGAGTTTGTCAATCCGTTCGCGAGATCTGGGAGTTACAAGTTAAGGAATGCATGAGAAACCACTAAAATTTTCGCAAGTCTGATACTCGAAACCAATAACTACAATGACCTAGGGGAAAAATACACAGACCGTTGTAATCGGGCGAGTATCTGCTTTCAGATGCAACAGGAACTTCTCGAGATCGTCAATCCGTTCGCGAGATATGGAAGTGTGAAGTTAAGGAATGGTTGAGAAACCATCACAATTTTGGCAAGTTTCATAGTCGAAACCAATAACTGGAATGGCCTAGGTGAAAAGTACACACACCATTGTAATCGGGCGAGTTTCTACTTTCAGATGCAACAGGAATTTCTCTAGTTCGTCAATCCGGTCGCGAGATATGGGAGTTAGAAGTTAAGGAACGGTTGAAAAACCATCAAAATTTTCGCAATTCTGATACTCGAAACCAATAACTGGAATGGCCTAGGGGAAAAGAACGCACACCATTGTAATCGGGCGAGTTTCTACTTTCAGATGCAACAGGAATATCTCGAGTTCGTCAATACGTTCGCGAGGTATGGGAGTTTGAAGTTAAGGAATGGTTGAGAATCCATCAAAATTTTCGCAAGTCTGATACTCGAAACCATTAACTACAATGGCCTAGGGGAAAAGTACACACACCTTTGTAATGGGGCGAGTTTCTACTTTCAGATGCAATAGGAATTTCTCGAGATTGTCAATCCATTCGCGAGGTATGGGAGTTTGAAATTACGGAATGGTGGAGAAAACATCAAAATTTGCGCAAGTCTGATACTCGAAACCAATAACTACTATGGCCTAGGGCAAAAATACACGTACCGTTGTAATCGGGAGAGTTTCTACTTTCAGATGCAACAGAAATTTTTCGGATTCGTCGATCCGTTCGCGAGATATGGGAGTTTGAAGTTAAGGAGTGGTTGAGAAACCATCAAAATTTTCGCATGTCTGATACTCGAAACAAATAACTACAAAGGCCTAGGAGAGAAATACACATAGCTTTGTAATCGGACGAGTTTCCACTTCCAGATGCAACCGGAAGTTCTCGAGTTCGTCAATCCGTTCGCGAGATATAGGAGTTTGAAGTTAAGGAATGGTTGAGGAACCATCAAAATTTTCGCAAGTCTGACACTCGAAACCAATAACTACTATGGCCTAGGGCAAAAATACACATACCATTGTAATCGGGTGAGTTTCTGCTTCCAGATGCAACAGGAATTTCTCGAGTTCGCCAATCCGTTCCTGAGATTTGGGAGTTTGAACTTATGGAATGGTTGAGAAACCATCAAAATTTTCGCAAGTCTGATACTCGAAACCAATAACTGGAATGGCCTAGGGGAAAAGTACGCACACCATTGTAATCGGGCGAGTTTCCACTTTCAGATGCAAAAGGAATTTCTCGAGTTCGCCAATCCGTTCGCGAGGTATGGGAGTTTGCAGTTAAGGAATCGTTGAGAAACCATCAAAATTTTCGCAAGTCTGATACTCGAAACCAATAACTACAGAGGCCTAGGGGAAAAGTACACACACCATTGTAATCGGGCGAGTTTCTACTTTCAGATGCAACAGGAATATCTCGAGTTCGTCAATCCGTTCGCGAGGTATGGGAGTTTGAAGTTAAGGAATGGTAGAGAAACCATCAAAATTTTCGCAATTCTGATACTCGAAACCAATAACTGGAATGGCCTAGGGGAAAAGAACACACACCATTGTAATCGGGCGAGTTTCCACTTTCAGATGCAACTGGAATTTCTCGAGTTCGCCGATCCGTTCGCGAGGTATGGGAGTTTGCAGTTGAGGAATCGTTGAGAAACCATCAAAATTTTCGCAAGTCTGATACTCGGAAGCAATAACTACAGGGGCCTAGGGGAAAAATACACATAGCTTTGTAATCGGGCGACTTTCTACTTTCAGATGCAACAGGAATTTCTCGAGTTCGTCAATCCGTTCGCGAGATATGGGAGTTTGAAGTTAAGGAATGGTTGAGAAACCATCAAAATTTTCGCTGGTCTGATACTCGAAACCAATAACTGGAATGGCCTAGGGGAAAAGTACACACACCATTGTAATCGGGCGAGTTTCTACTTTCAGATGCAACAGGAATTTCTCGAGTTCGTCATTCCGTTCGCGAGATATGGGAGTTTGAAGTTACGGAATGTTTGAGAAACCATCAAAATTTTCGCTGGTCTGAAACTTGAAACCTATAACTGGAATGGCCTAGGGGAAAAGTACACACACCATTGTAATCGGGCGAGTTTCTACTTTCAGATGCAACAGGAATTTCTCGAGTTCATCAATCCGTTCGCTAGATATGGGAGTTTGAAGTTAAGGAATGGTTGAGAATCCATCAAAATTTTCGCAAGTCTGAGGCGCGAAACCAATAACTGGAATGGCCTAGTTGAAAAGTACACACACCATTGTAATCGGGCGAGTTTCTACTTTCAGATGCAACAGGAATATCTTGAGTTCGTCAATCCGTTCGCGAGATATGGGAGTTTGAAGTTAAGGAATGGTTGAGAAACCATCAAAATTTTCGCAAGTCTGGTACTCGAAACCAATAACTGGAATGGCCTAGGGGAAAAGTACACACACCATTGTAATCGGGCGAGTTTCCACTTTCAGATGCAACTGGAATTTCTCGAGTTCGCCGATCCGTTCGCGAGGTATGGGAGTTTGCAGTTAAGGAATCGTTGAGAAACCATCAAAATTTTCGCAAGTCTGATACTCGGAAGCAATAACTACAGGGGCCTAGGGGAAAAATACACATAGCTTTGTAATCGGGCGACTTTCTACTTTCAGATGCAACAGGAATTTCTCGAGTTCGTCAATCCGTTCGCGAGATATGGGAGTTTGAAGTTAAGGAATGGTTGAGAAACCATCAAAATTTTCGCTGGTCTGATACTCGAAACCAATAACTGGAATGGCCTAGGGGAAAAGTACACACACCATTGTAATCGGGCGAGTTTCTACTTTCAGATGCAACAGGAATTTCTCGAGTTCGTCATTCCGTTCACGAGATATGGGAGTTTGAAGTTACGGAATGTTTGAGAAACCATCAAAATTTTCGCTGGTCTGAAACTTGAAACCTATAACTGGAATGGCCTAGGGGAAAAGTACACACACCATTGTAATCGGGCGAGTTTCTACTTTCAGATGCAACAGGAATTTCTCGAGTTCATCAATCCGTTCGCTAGATATGGGAGTTTGAAGTTAAGGAATGGTTGAGAATCCATCAAAATTTTCGCAAGTCTGAGGCGCGAAACCAATAACTGGAATGGCCTAGTTGAAAAGTACACACACCATTGTAATCGGGCGAGTTTCTACTTTCAGATGCAACAGGAATATCTTGAGTTCGTCAATCCGTTCGCGAGATATGGGAGTTTGAAGTTAAGGAATGGTTGAGAAACCATCAAAATTTTCGCAAGTCTGGTACTCGAAACCAATAACTGGAATGGCCTAGGGGAAAAGTACACACACCATTGTAATCGGGCGAGTTTCCACTTTCAGATGCAACTGGAATTTCTCGAGTTCGCCGATCCGTTCGCGAGGTATGGGAGTTTGCAGTTAAGGAATCGTTGAGAAACCATCAAAATTTTCGCAAGTCTGATACTCGGAAGCAATAACTACAGGGGCCTAGGGGAAAAATACACATAGCTTTGTAATCGGGCGACTTTCTACTTTCAGATGCAACAGGAATTTCTCGAGTTCGTCAATCCGTTCGCGAGATATGGGAGTTTGAAGTTAAGGAATGGTTGAGAAACCATCAAAATTTTCGCTGGTCTGATACTCGAAACCAATAACTGGAATGGCCTAGGGGAAAAGTACACACACCATTGTAATCGGGCGAGTTTCTACTTTCAGATGCAATAGGAAATTCTCGAGTTCGTCAATCCGTTCGAGAGATATGGGAGTTTGAAGTTAATGAATGGTTGAGAAACCATCAAAATTTTCGCAAGTCTGATACTCGAAACCAATAACTGGAATCGCCTAGGGGAAAAGTACACACACCATTGTAATCGGGCGAGTTTCCACTTTCAGATGCAACAGGTATTTCTCGAGTTCGTCAATACGTTCGAGAGATATGGGAGTTTGAAGTTAAGGCATGGTTGATAAACCATCAAAATTTTCGCAAGTCTGGTACTCGAAACCAATAACTGGAATGGCCTAGGGGAAAAGTACACACACCATTGTATTCGGGCGAGTTTCCACTTTCAGATGCAACAGGAATTTCTCGAGTTCGCCGATCCGTTCGCGAGGTATGGGAGTTTGCAGTTAAGGAATCGTTGAGAAACCATCAAAATTTTCGCAAGTCTGATACTCGGAAGCAATAACTACAGGGGCCTAGGGGAAAAATACACATAGCTTTGTAATCGGGCGACTTTCTACTTTCAGATGCAACAGGAATTTCTCGAGTTCGTCAATCCGTTCGCGAGATATGGGAGTTTGAAGTTAAGGAATGGTTGAGTAACCATCAAAATTTTCGCTGGTCTGAAACTTGAAACCTATAACTGGAATGGCCTAGGGGAAAAGTACACACACCATTGTAATCGGGCGAGTTTCTACTTTCAGATGCAACAGGAATTTCTCGAGTTCATCAATCCGTTCGCTAGATATGGGAGTTTGAAGTTAAGGAATGGTTGAGAATCCATCAAAATTTTCGCAAGTCTGATACTCGAAACCAATAACTGGAATGGCCTAGTTGAAAAGTACACACACCATTGTAATCGGGCGAGTTTCTACTTTCAGATGCAACAGGAATATCTCGAGTTCGTCAATCCGTTCGCGAGATATGGGAGTTTGAAGTTAAGGAATGGTTGAGAAACCATCAAAATTTTCGCAAGTCTGGTACTCGAAACCAATAACTGGAATGGCCTAGGGGAAAAGTACACACACCATTGTAATCGGGCGAGTTTCCACTTTCAGATGCAACAGGAATTTCTCGAGTTCGCCGATCCGTTCGCGAGGTATGGGAGTTTGCATTTAAGGAATCGTTGAGAAACCATCAAAATTTTCGCTGGTCTGATACTTGAAACCTATAACTGGAATGGCCTAGGGGAAAAGTACACACACCATTGTAACCGGGCGAGTTTCTACTTTCAGATGCAACAGGAATTTCTCGAGTTCATCAATCCGTTCGCTAGATATGGGAGTTTGAAGTTAAGGAATGGTTGGGAAACCATCAAAATTTTCGCTGGTCTGATACCCAAAACCAATAACTACAATGACCTAGGGGAAATATACACACACCATTGTAATCGGGCGAGTTTCTACTTTCAGATGCAACAGGAATTTCTCGAGTTCATCATTCCGTTCGCGAGATATGGGAGTTTGAAGTTACGGAATGTTTGAGAAACCATCAAAATTTTCGCTGGTCTGATACCCAAAACCAATAACTAGTATGGCCTAGTGGAAAAGTACACACACCATTGTAATCGGGCGAGTTTCTACTTTCAGACGCAACAGGAATATCTCGAGTTCGTCAATCCGTTCGCGAGATATGGGAGTTTGAAGTTAAGGAATGGTTGAGAATCCATCAAAATTTTCGCAAATCTGATACTCGAAACCAATAACTGGAATGGCCTAGTTGAAAAGTACACACACCATTGTAATCGGGCGAGTTTCTACTTTCAGATGCAACAGGAATATCTCGAGTTCGTCTATCCGTTCGCGAGATATGGGAGTTTGAAGTTAAGGAATGGTTGAGAATCCATCAAAATTTTCGCAAGTCTGCTACTCGAAACCAATAACTACAATGGCCTAGGGGAAAAGTACACACACCATTGTAATGGGGAGAGTTTCCACTTTCAGATGCAACAGGAATTTCTCGAGTTTGTCAATCCGTTCGCGAGATCTGGGAGTTACAAGTTAAGGAATGCATGAGAAACCACCAAAATTTTCGCAAGTCTGATACTCGAAACCAATAACTACAATGACCTAGGGGAAAAATACACAGACCGTTGTAATCGGGCGAGTATCTGCTTTCAGATGCAACAGGAACTTCTCGAGATCGTCAATCCGTTCGCGAGATATGGAAGTGTGAAGTTAAGGAATGGTTGAGAAACCATCACAATTTTGGCAAGTTTCATAGTCGAAACCAATAACTGGAATGGCCTAGGTGAAAAGTACACACACCATTGTAATCGGGCGAGTTTCTACTTTCAGATGCAACAGGAATTTCTCTAGTTCGTCAATCCGGTCGCGAGATATGGGAGTTAGAAGTTAAGGAACGGTTGAAAAACCATCAAAATTTTCGCAATTCTGATACTCGAAACCAATAACTGGAATGGCCTAGGGGAAAAGAACGCACACCATTGTAATCGGGCGAGTTTCTACTTTCAGATGCAACAGGAATATCTCGAGTTCGTCAATACGTTCGCGAGGTATGGGAGTTTGAAGTTAAGGAATGGTTGAGAATCCATCAAAATTTTCGCAAGTCTGATACTCGAAACCATTAACTACAATGGCCTAGGGGAAAAGTACACACACCTTTGTAATGGGGCGAGTTTCTACTTTCAGATGCAATAGGAATTTCTCGAGATTGTCAATCCATTCGCGAGGTATGGGAGTTTGAAATTACGGAATGGTGGAGAAAACATCAAAATTTGCGCAAGTCTGATACTCGAAACCAATAACTACTATGGCCTAGGGCAAAAATACACGTACCGTTGTAATCGGGAGAGTTTCTACTTTCAGATGCAACAGAAATTTTTCGGATTCGTCGATCCGTTCGCGAGATATGGGAGTTTGAAGTTAAGGAGTGGTTGAGAAACCATCAAAATTTTCGCATGTCTGATACTCGAAACAAATAACTACAAAGGCCTAGGAGAGAAATACACATAGCTTTGTAATCGGACGAGTTTCCACTTCCAGATGCAACCGGAAGTTCTCGAGTTCGTCAATCCGTTCGCGAGATATAGGAGTTTGAAGTTAAGGAATGGTTGAGGAACCATCAAAATTTTCGCAAGTCTGACACTCGAAACCAATAACTACTATGGCCTAGGGCAAAAATACACATACCATTGTAATCGGGCGAGTTTCTGCTTCCAGATGCAACAGGAATTTCTCGAGTTCGCCAATCCGTTCCTGAGATTTGGGAGTTTGAACTTATGGAATGGTTGAGAAACCATCAAAATTTTCGCAAGTCTGATACTCGAAACCAATAACTGGAATGGCCTAGGGGAAAAGTACGCACACCATTGTAATCGGGCGAGTTTCCACTTTCAGATGCAAAAGGAATTTCTCGAGTTCGCCAATCCGTTCGCGAGGTATGGGAGTTTGCAGTTAAGGAATCGTTGAGAAACCATCAAAATTTTCGCAAGTCTGATACTCGAAACCAATAACTACAGAGGCCTAGGGGAAAAGTACACACACCATTGTAATCGGGCGAGTTTCTACTTTCAGATGCAACAGGAATATCTCGAGTTCGTCAATCCGTTCGCGAGGTATGGGAGTTTGAAGTTAAGGAATGGTAGAGAAACCATCAAAATTTTCGCAATTCTGATACTCGAAACCAATAACTGGAATGGCCTAGGGGAAAAGAACACACACCATTGTAATCGGGCGAGTTTCTACTTTCAGATGCAACAGGAATATCTCGAGTTCGTCGATCCGTTCGCCAGATATGGGAGTTTGAAGTTAAGGAATGGTTGAGAAACCATCAAAATTTTCGCAAGATTGATACTCGAAACCAATAACTACAAAGGCCTAGGGGTAAAATACACAAACCGTTGTAATCGGGCGAGTTTCTACCTTCAGATGCAACAGGAATTTCTCGAGTTCGTCAATCCGTTCGCGAGATATGGGAGTGAAGATAAGGAATGGTTGAGAAACCATCAAAATTTGCGCAAGTCTGATACTCGAAACCAATATCTACTATGGCCTAGGGCAAAAATACACATACCATTGTAATCGGGCGAGTTTCTGCTTTCAGATGCAACAGGAATTTCTCGAGTTCGTCAATCCGTTCGCGAGATATGGTGGTTTGAAATTAAGGAATGGTCGAGAAACCATCAAAATTTTCGCAAGTCTGATACTCGAAACCAATAACTATTATACAATTGCCTAGGGGAAAAGTACACACACCATTGTAATCGGGCGAGTTTCTACTTTCAGATGCAACAGGAATTTCTCGAGTTTGTCAATCCGTTCGCGAGATATGGGAGTTTGGAGTTAAGAGACGTTTGAGAAACCATCAAAATTTTCGCAAGTCTGATACTCGAAACCAATGACTGGAATGGCCCAGGGGAAAAGTACACACACCATTGTAATCGGGCGAGTTTCTACTTTCAGATGCAACAGGAATTTCTCGAGATCGTCAATCCGTTCGCGAGATATGGGAGTGTGAAGTTAAGGAATGGATGAGAAACCATCAAAATTTTCGCAAGTCTGATACTCGAGACCAACAACTACAATGACCTAGCGGAAAAATACACAGACCGTTGTAATCGGGCGAGTACCTGCTTTCAGATGCAACAGGAACTTCTCGAGATCGTCAATCCGTTCGCGAGATGTGGGAGTTTCAAGTTAAGGAATGGTTGAGAAACCATCAAAATTTTCGCAAGTCTGATTCTCGAAACCAATAACTGGAATGTCCTAAGGGAAAAGTACACACACCATTGTAATCGGGCGAGTTTCTTCTTTCAGATGCAACAGGAATATCTCGAGTTCGTCAATCCGTTCGCGAGATATGGGAGTTTGAAGTTACGGAATGTTTGAGAAAACATCAAAATTTTCGCAAGTCTGATACTCGAAACCAATGACTGGAATGGCCCAGGGGAAATGTACACACACCATTGTAATCGGGCGAGTTTCTACTTTCAGATGCAACAGGAATTTCTCGAGATCGTCAATCCGTTCGCGAGATATGGGAGTTAGAAGTTAAGGAATGGATGAGAAACCATCAAAATTTTCGCAAGTCTGATACTCGAAACCAACAACTACAATGACCTAGCGGAAAAATACACAGACCGTTGTAATCGGGCGAGTATCTGCTTTCAGATGCAACAGGAACTTCTCGAGTTCGTCAATCCGTTCGCGAGATATGGGAGTTTGAAGTTAAGGAATGGTTGAGAAACCATCAAAATTTTCGCAATTCTGATTCTCGAAACCAATAACTGGAATGGCCAAGGGGAAAAGAACACATACCGCTGCAATCGGGCGAGTTTCTAGTTTCAGTTGCAACAGGAATTTCTCGAGTTCGTCAATCCGTTCGCGAGATATGGGAGTTTGGAGTTAAGAGACGGATGAGAATCCATCAAAATTTTCGCAATTCTGTGCTAGAAACGAATAACTGGAATGGCCTAGGGTAAAAGAACACATACCCTTGCAATCGGGCGAGTTTCTACTTTCAGATGCAACAGGAATTTCTCGAGTTCGTCAATCCGTTCGCGAGATATGGGAGTTTGAAGTTAAGGAATGTTTGAGAAACCATCAAAATTTTCGCAAGTCTGATACTCGAAACCTATAACTGGAATGGCCTAGGGGAAAAGCACACACAGCATTGTAATCGGGCGAGTTTCTACTTACGGATGCAACAGGAATTTCTCGAGTACGTCAATCCGTTCGCGAGATATGGGAGTTTGAAGTTAAGGAATGGTTGAGAAACCATCAAAATTTTCGCAGGTCTGATACTCGAAACCTATAACTGGAATGGCCTAGGGAGAAGCACACACACCATTGTAATCGGGCGAGTTTCTACTTTCAGATGCAACAGGAATTTCTCGAGTTCGTCAATCCGTTCGCGAGATATGGGAGTTTGAAGTTAAGGAATGGTTGAGAAACCATCAAAATTTTCGCAAGTCTGATACTCGAAACCAGTAACTACAATGGCCTAGGTGAAAAAGACACATACCGTTGTAATCGGGCGACTTTCTGCTTTCAGATGCAGCAGGAATTTCTCGAGTTCGTTAATCCATTCGCGAGATATGGGAGTTTGAAGTTAAGGAGTGGTTAAGGAACCATTAAAATTTTCGCAAGTCTGATACTCGAAACCAATAACTGCTATTGCCTAGGGCAAAAATACACATACCGTTGTAATCGGGCGAGCTTCTGCTTTCAGATGCAACAGGAATTTCTCGAGTTCGACAATCCGTTCGCGAGGTATGGGAGTTTGAAGTTAAGGAATGGTTGAGAAACCATCAAAATTTTCGCAAGTCTGATACTCGAAACCAATAACTACAAAGGCCTAGGGGAAAAATACACATACCTTGGTAATCGGGCGAGTTTCTAATTTCAGATGCAGCAGGAATTTCTCGAGTTCGTCAATCCGTTCGCGAGCTATGGCAGTTTGAAGTTAAGGAATGGTTGAGAAACCATCAAAATTTTCGCAAGTCTGATACTCGAAACCTATAACTGGAATGGTCTAGGGAGAAGCACACACACCATTGTAACCGGCGAGTTTCTACTTTCAGATGCAACAGGAATTTCTCGAATTCGTCAATCGGTTCGCGAGATATGGGAGTTTGAATTTAAGAGATGGTTGAGAAACAATCAAAATTTTCGCAAGTCTGATACTCGAAACCAATAACTGCTATGCCCTAGGACAAAAATACACGCACCGTTGTAATCGAGCGAGTTTCTGCTTTCAGATGCAACACGAATTTCTCGAGTTCGTCAATCCGTTCGCGAGATATGGGAGTCTGAAGTTAAGGAATGGTTGAAAATCCATCAAAATATTCGCACGTCCGATACCCGAAACCAATAACTACTATGGCCTAGGGCAAAAATACACATACCGTTGTAATCGGGGGAGTGTCTACTCTCAGATGCAACAGAAATTTTTCCGATTCGTCAATCCGTTCGCGAAATATCGGAGTTTGGTGTTAAGGAATGGTTGAGAAACTATCAAAATTTTCGCAAGTCTGATACTGGAAACCAATAACTACAATGGTCTACGGGAAAAGTACAAATATCGTTGTAATCGGGCGAGTTTCTACTTTCAGATGCACGGAAATTTTTCGGATTCGTCAATCCGTTCGCGAAATATCGGAGTTTGGAGTTAAGGAATGGTTGAGAAACCATAAAAATTTCCGTATGTCTGATACTCGAAACCAATAACTAAAATGGCATAGGGTAAAAATACACATACCGTTGTAATCGGGAGAGTTTATACTTTCAGATGCAACAGTAATTTTTCGGATTCGTCAATCCGTTCGCGAAATATCGGAGTTTGGAGTAAAGGAATGGTTGAGAAACCATAAAAATTTCCGTAAGTCTGATACTCGAAACCAAAAACTACTATGTCCTAGGGGAGAAATACACATACCGTTGTAATCGGGAGAGTTTATACTTTCAGATGCAACAGTAATTTTTCGGATTCGTCGATCCGTTCTCGAAATATCGGAGTTAGGAGTTAAGAGATGGTTGGGAAACCATCAAAATTTTCGCAATTCTGATGCTAGAAACGAATAACTCGAATGACCTAGGGGAAAAGTACACATAACATTGTAATGGGGCGAGTTTCTACTTTCAGATGCAGCATGAATTTCTCGAGTTCGTCAATCGGTTCGCGAGATATGGGAGTTAGGAGTTAAGAGCTGGTTCAGAAACCATCAAAATTTTCGCAATTCTGATGATAGAAACGAATGACTGGAATGGCCTAGGGGAAAAGTACACAAACCATTGTAATCGGGCGAGTTTCTACTTTCAGATGCACCCGGAATTTCTCGAGTTCGTCAATCCGTTCGCGAGATATGGGAGTTTGAAGTTAAGGAATGGTTGAGAAACCATCAAAATTTTCGCAAGTCTGATACTCGAAACCAATAACTGGAGTGGCCTAGGGAAAAGTACACACACCATTGGAATCGGGCGAGATTCTACTTTCAGATGCAACAGGAATTTCTCGAGTTCGTCAATCGGTTCGCGAGATATGGGAGTTTGAATTTAAGAGATGGTTGAGAAACAATCAAAATTTTCGCAAGTCTGATACTCGAAACCAATAACTGCTATGCCCTAGGACAAAAATACACGCACCGTTGTAATCGAGCGAGTTTCTGCTTTCAGATGCAACACGAATTTCTCGAGTTCGTCAATCCGTTCGCGAGATATGGGAGTCTGAAGTTAAGGAATGGTTGAAAATCCATCAAAATATTCGCACGTCCGATACCCGAAACCAATAACTACTATGGCCTAGGGCAAAAATACACATACCGTTGCCATCGGGCGACTTTCTGCTTTCAGATGCAGCAGGAATTTCTCTTGTTCGTCAATCCGTTCGCGAGATATGGGAGTTTGAAGTTAAGGAATGGTTAAGGAACCATCCAAATTTACACAATTCTGATGCTAGAAACGAATAACTGGAATGGCCTAGGGGAAGAGTACACACACCATTGTAATCGGGCGAGTTTCTACTTTCAGATGCAACAGGAATTTCTCGAGTTCGTCAATCCGTTCGCGAGATATGGGAGTTTGAAGTTAAGGAATGGTTGAGAAACCATCAAAATTTTCGCTGGTCTGATACTCGAAACCAATAACTGGAATGGCCTAGGGGAAATGTACACACACCATTGTAATCGGGCGAGTTTCTACTTTCACATGCAATAGGAGTTTCTCGAGTTCGTCAATCCGTTCGCGAGATATGGGAGTCTGAATTTAAGGAATGGTTGAGAAGCTATCAAAATTTTCGCTGGTCTGATATTCGAATCCAATAACAGGAATGGCCTAGGGGAAAAGTACACACACCATTGTAATCGGGCGAGTTTCAACTTTCGCATGGAACAGGAATTTCTCGAGTTCGTCAATCCGTTCGCGAGATATGGGAGTTTGAAGTTAGGTGATGGTTGAGAAACTATCAAAATATTCGCAAGTCTGATACTCGAAACCAGTAATTACAATGGTCTACGGGAAAAGTACAAATATCGTTGTAATCGGGCGAGTTTCTACTTTCAGATGCAACCGGAATTTCTCGAGTTCGTCAATCCGTTCGCGAGATATGGGAGTTTGAAGTTAAGGAATGGAAGAGAAACCATCAAAATTTTCGCAAGTCTGATACTCGAAACCAATAACTGAAATGGCCTAGGGGAAAAATACACACACCATTGGAATCGGGCGAGTTTCTACTTTCAGATGCAACAGGAATTTCTCGAGTTCGTCAATCGGTTCGCGAGATATGGCAGTTTGAAGTTAAGGAATGGTTGAGAAACTATCAAAATTGTCGCAAGTCTGATACTCGAAACCAATAACTACAATGGTCTACGGGAAAAGTACAAATATCGTTGTAGTCGGGCGAGTTTCTACTTTTAGATGCAACAGGAATTTCTCGAGTTCGTCAATCGGTTCGCGAGATATGGGAGTTAGGAGTTAAGAGATGGTTGAGAAACCATCAAAATTTTCGCAATTCTGATGCTAGAAACGAATAACTGGAATGGCCTAGGGGAAAGGTACACACACCGTTGTAATGGGGCGAGAATCTGCTTTCATATGCAACAGGAATTTCTCGAGTTCGTCAATCCGTTTGCGAGATATGGGAGTTTGAAGTTAAGGAATGGTTGAGAAACCATCAAAATTTTCGCTGGTCTGATACTCGAAACCAATAACTACAAAGGCCTAGGGGAAAAATACACATACGGTTGTAATCGGGCGAGTTTCTACTTTCAGATGCAGCAGGAATTTCTCGAGTTCGTCAATCGGTTCGCGAGATATGGGAGTTAGGAGTTAAGAGCTGGTTGAGAAACCATCAAAATTTTCGCAATTCTGATGATAGAAACGAATAACTGCAATGGCCTAGGGGAAAAGTACACACACCATTGGAATCGGGCGAGTTTCTACTTTCAGATGCAACAGGAATTTCTCGAGTTCGTCAATCGGTTCGCGAGATATGGGAGTTTGAAGTTAAGAGATGGTTGAGAAGCAATCAAAATTTTCGCAAGTCTGATACTCGAAACCAATAACTGCTATGCCCTAGGACAAAAATACACTCACCGTTGTAATCGTGCGAGTTTCTGCTTTCAGATGCAACACGAATTTCTCGAGTTCGTCAATCCGTTCGCGAGATATGGGAGTCTGAAGTTAAGGAATGCTTGAGAAACCATCAAAATTTTCGCTGGTCTGATACTCGAAACCAATAACTACTATGGCCTAGGGGAAAAATACACATACCGTTGTAATCGAGAGAGTTTCTACTCTCAGATGCAACAGAAATTTTTCCGATTCGTCAATCCGTTCGCAAAATATCGGAGTTTGGAGTTAAGGAATGGTTGAGAATCCATCAAAATTTTCGCAAGTCTGATACTCGAAACCAATAACAACTATTGCCTAGGGCAAAAATACACATACCGTTGTAAACGGTCGAGTTTCTACTTTCAGATGCAACAGGAATTTCTCGAGTTCGTCAATCTGTTCGCGAGATGTGGGAGATTGAAGATAAGGAATGCTTGAGAAACCATCAATATTTTCGCTGGTCTGATACTCGAAACCAATGACTACTATGGCCTAGGGGAAAAATACACACAACGCTGTAGTTGGGAGAGTTTCTACTCTCAGATACAACAGAAAATTTTCCGATTCGTCAATCCGTTCGCGAAATATCGGAGTTTGGAGTTAAGGAATGGTTGAGAAACCATCAAAATTTTCGCAAGTCTCATACTCGAAACCAATAACTACTATGGCCCAGGGCAAAATGCACATACCGTTGTAATCGGGCGAGTTTCTACTTTCGGATGCAACAGGAATTTCTAGAGTTCGTCAATCGGTTCGCGAGACATGGGAGTTAGGATTTAAGAGATGGTTGAGAAACCATCAAAATTTTCGCAATTCTGATGCTAGAAACGAATAACTGCAATGGCCTACGGGAAAAGTACACACACCGTTGTAATGGGGCGAGTTTCTGCTTTCAGATGCATCAGGAGTTTCTCGAGTTCGTCAATCCGTTCGCGAGATATGGGAGTTTGAAGTTAAGGAATGGTTGAGAAACCATCAAAACTTCGCAAGACTGATACTCGAAACCATTAACTAGAATGGGGGGAAAAGTACACACACCATTGGATTCGGGCGAGTATCTACTTTCAGATGCAACAGGAATTTCTCGAGTTTGTCAATCGGTTCGCGAGATGTGGGTGTGAGGATTTAAGAGGTGGTTGAGAAACCATCAAAATTTTCGCAATTCTGATGCTAGAAACGAATAACTGCAATGGCATAGGGGAAAAGTACACACACCATTGTAATCGGGCGAGTTTCTACTTTCAGATGCAACAGGAACTTCTCGAGTTCGTCAATCGGTTCGCGAGATATGGGAGTTAGGAGTTAAGAGATGGTTGTGAAACCATCAAAATTTTCGCAATTCTGATGCTAGAAACGAATAACTGCAATGGCCTAGGGAAAAGTACACACACTATTGTAATCGGGCGAGTTTCTACTTTCAGATACAACAGGAATTTCTCGAGTTCGTCAATCCGTTCGCGAGATATGGGAGTCTCAAGTTAAGGAATGGTTGAGAAACCATCAAAATTTCCGAAAGTCTGATACTCGAAACAAATAATTACAAAGGCCTAGGGGAAAAATACACATACCGTTGTAATCGGGCGTGATTCTGCTTTCAAATGCAACAGGAATTTCTCGAGTTCGTCAATCCGTTCGCGAGATATGGGAGTCTCAAATTAAGGAATGGTTGAGAAACCATCAAAATTTTCGGAAGTCTGATACTCGAAACCGATAACTACTATGGCCCAGGGCAAAATGCACATACCGTTGTAATCGGGCGAGTTTCGGCTTTTAGATGCAACAGGAATTTCTCGGGTTCGTCATTCCGTTCGCGAGATATGGGCGTTTGAAGATAAGGAATGGTTGAGAAACCATCAAAATTTTCGCAAGTCTGTTACTCGAAACCAATAACTTGAATGGGGGGAAAAGTACACACACCATTGGAATCGGGCGAGTTTCTACTTTCAGATGCAACAGGAATTTCTCGAGTTCGTCAATCGGTTCGCGAGATATGGGAGTTAGGAGTTAAGAGATGGTTGAGAAACCATCAAAATTTTCGCAATTCTGATGCTAGAAACGAATAACTGCAATTGCCTAGGGGAAAAGTACACACAACATTGTAATCTGGCGAGTTTCTACTTTCAGATGCAGCAGGAACTTCTCGAGTTCGTCAATCGGTTCGCGAGATATGGGAGTTAGGAGTTAAGAGATGGTTGTGAAACCATCAAAATTTTCGCAATTCTGATGCTAGAAACGAATAACTGCAATGGCCTAGGGAAAAGTACACACACTATTGTAATCGGGCGAGTTTCTACTTTCAGATGCAACAGGAATTTCTCGAGTTCGTCAATCCGTTCGCGAGATATGGGAGTCTCAAGTTAAGGAATGGTTGAGAAACCATCAAAATTTCCGAAAGTCTGATACTCGAAACAAATAATTACAAAGGCCTAGGGGAAAAATACACATACCGTTGTAATCGGGCGAGATTCTGCTTTCAAATGCAACAGGAATTTCTCGAGTTCGTCAATCCGTTCGCGAGATATGGGAGTTTGAAGTTAAGGAATGGTTGAGAAACCATCAAAATTTTCGCAAGTCTGATACTCGAAACCAATAACTGGAATGGGGGGAAATGTACACACACCATTGGAATCGGGCGAGTATCTACTTTCAGATGCAACAGGAATTTGTCGAGTTCGTCAATCCTTTCGCGAGATATGGGAGTCTCAAATTAAGGAATGGTTGAGAAACCATCAAAATTTCCGGAAGTCTGATACTCGAAACCGATAACTACTATGGCCCAGGGCAAAATGCACATACCGTTGTAATCGGGCGAGTTTCGGCTTTTAGATGCAACAGGAATTTCTCGGGTTCGTCATTCCGTTCGCGAGATATGGGCGTTTGAAGATAAGGAATGGTTGAGAAACCATCAAAATTTTCGCAAGTCTGTTACTCGAAACCAATAACTGGAATGGGGGGAAAAGTACACACACCATTGGAATCGGGCGAGTTTCTACTTTCAGATGCAACAGGAATTTCTCGAGTTCGTCAATCGGTTCGCGAGATATGGGAGTTAGGAGTTAACAGATGGTTGAGAAACCATCAAAATTTTCGCAATTCTGATGCTAGAAACGAATAACTGCAATTGCCTAGGGGAAAAGTACACACAACATTGTAATCTGGCGAGTTTCTACTTTCAGATGCAGCAGGAATTTCTCGAGTTCGTCAATCGGTTCGCGAGATATGGGAGTTAGGAGTTAAGAGCTGGTTGAGAAACCATCAAAATTTTCGCAATTCTGATGCTAGAAACGAATAACTGCAATTGCCTAGGGGAAAAGTACACACAACATTGTAATCGGGCGAGTTTCTACTTTCAGATGCAGCAGGAATTTCTCGAGTTCGTCAATCCGTTCGCGTGATATGGGAGTTTGAAGTTAAGGAATGGTTGAGAAACCATCAAAATTTTCGCTGGTCTGATACTCGACACCAATAACTGGAATGGCCTAGGGGAAAAGTACACACACCATTGGAATCGGGCGAGTTTCTGCTTTCAGATGCAACAGGAATTTCTCGAGTTCGTCAGTCCGTTCGCGAGATATGGGAGTTTGAAGTTAAGGAATGCTTGAGAAACCATCAAAATTTTCGCAAGTCTGATACTCGAAACCAATAACTGGAATGGCCTAGGGGAAAAGTACACACACCATTGGAATCGGGCGAGTTTCTGCTTTCAGATGCAACAGGAATTTCTCGAGTTCGTCAATCGGTTCGCAAGATATGGGAGTTTGAAGTTAAGAGATGGTTGAGAAACAATCAAAATTTTCGCAAGCCTGATACTCGAAACCAATAACTGCTATGGCCTAGGACAAAAATACACATACCGTTGTAATCGGTCGACTTTCTGTTTTCAGATGCAACAGAAATTTCTCGAGTTCGTCAATCTGTTCGCGAGATATGGGAGTTTGAAGATAAGGAATGATTGAGAAACCATCAAAATTTTCGCTGGTCTGATACTCGAAACCAATAACTACTATGGCCTAGGGGAAAAATACACATACCGTTGTAATCGGGAGAGTTTCTACTCTCAGATGCAACAGAAATTTTTCCGATTCGTCAATCCGTTGGCGAAATATCGGAGTTTGGAGTTAAGGAATGGTTGAGAAACCATCAAAATTTTTCGCTGGTCTGATACTCGAAACAAATAACTACAAAGGCCTAGGGGGAAAATACACATACCCTTTTAATCGGGCGAGGATCTGCTTTCAAATGCAACAGGAATTTCTCGAGTTCGTCAATCCGTTCGCGAGATATGGGAGTTTGAAGTTAAGGAATGGTTGAGAAACCATCAAAATTTTCGCTGGTCTGATACTCGAAACCAATAACTGGAATGGCCTAGGGGAAATGGACACACACCATAGTAATCGGGCGAGTTTCTACTTTCAGATGCAACAGGAATTTCTCGAGTTCGTCAATCGGTTCGCGAGATATGGGAGTTAGGAGTTAAGAGATGGTTGAGAAACCATCAAAATTTTCGCAATTCTGATGCTAGAAACGAATAACTGCAATTGCCTAGGGGAAAAGTACACACAACATTGTAATCTGGCGAGTTTCTACTTTCAGATGCAGCAGGAATTTCTCGAGTTCGTCAATCGGTTCGCGAGATATGGGAGTTAGGAGTTAAGAGATGGTTGAGAGGCCATCAAAATTTTCGCAATTCTGATGCTAGAAACGAATAACTGCAATTGCCTAGGGGAAAAGTACACACAACATTGTTATCGGGCGAGTTTCTACTTTCAGATGCAGCAGGAATTTCTCGAGTTCGCCAATCTGTTCGCGTGATATGGGAGTTTGAAGTTAAGGAATGGTTGAGAAACCATCAAAATTTTCGCTGGTCTGATACTCGAAACCAGTAACTGGAATGGCCTAGGGGAAATGTACACACACCAATGTAATCGGGCGAGTTTCTACTTTCAGATGCAGCAGGAACTTTTCGAGTTCGTCAATCGGTTCGCGAGATGTATGAGTTTGAAGTTAAGAGATGGTTGAGAAACAATCAAAATTTTCGCAAGTCTGATACTCGACACCAATAACTGGAATGGCCTAGGGGAAAAGTACACACACCATTGGAATCGGGCGAGTTTCTGCTTTCAGATGCAACAGGAATTTCTCGAGTTCGTCAGTCCGTTCGCGAGATATGGGAGTTTGAAGTTAAGGAATGCTTGAGAAACCATCAATATTTCCGCAAGTCTGATACTCGAAACCAATAACTGGAATGGCCTAGGGGAAAAGTACACGCACCATTGGAATCGGGCGAGTTTCTACTTTCAGATGCAACAGGAATTTCTCGAGTTCGTCAATCTGTTCGCGAGATATGGGAGTTTGAAGATAAGGAATGATTGAGAAACCATCAAAATTTTCGCTGGTCTGATACTCGAAACCAACAACTACTATGGCCTAGGGGAAAAATACACACACCATTCTAATCGGGCGAGTTTCTACTTTCACATGCAATAGGAGTTTCTCGAGTTCGTCAATCCGTTCGCGAGATATGGGAGTCTGAAGTTAAGGAATGGTTGAGAAACCATCAAAATTTTCGCAAGTCTGATACTCGAAACCAATATCTGGAATGGGGGGAAATGTACACACACCATTGGAATCGGGCGAGTATATACTTTCAGATGCAACAGGAATTTGTCGAGTTCGTCAATCCGTTCGCGAGATATGGGAGTCTCAAATTAAGGAATGGTTGAGAAACCATCAAAATTTCCGGAAGTCTGATACTCGAAACGGATAACTACTATGGCCCAGGGCAAAATGCACATACCGTTGTAATCGGGCGAGTTTCGGCTTTCAGATACAACAGGAATTTCTCGGGTTCGTCATTCCGTTCGCGAGATATGGGCGTTTGAAGATAAGGAATGGTTGAGAAACCATCAAAATTTTCGCAAGTCTGATACTCGAAACCAATAACTGGAATGGCCTAGGGGAAAAGTACACACACCATTGGAATCGGGCGAGTTTCTACTTTCAGATGCAACAGGAATTTCTCGAGTTCGTCAATCGGTTCGCGAGATATGGGAGTTAGGAGTTAACAGATGGTTGAGAAACCATCAAAATTTTCGCAATTCTGATGCTAGAAACGAATAACTGCAATTGCCTAGGGCAAAAGTACACACAACATTGTAATCTGGCGAGTTTCTACTTTCAGATGCAGCAGGAATTTCTCGAGTTCGTCAATCGGTTCGCGAGATATTGGAGTTAGGAGTTAAGAGATGGTTGAGAAACCATCAAAATTTTCGCAATTCTGATGCTAGAAACGAATAACTGCAATTGCCTAGGGGAAAAGTACACACAACATTGTAATCGGGCGAGTTTCTACTTTCAGATGCAGCAGGAATTTCTCGAGTTCGTCAATCCGTTCGCGTGATACGGGAGTTTGAAGTTAAGGAATGGTTGAGAAACCATCAAAATTTTCGCTGGTCTGATACTCGACACCAATAACTGGAATGGCCTAGGGGAAAAGTACACACACCATTGGAATCGGGCGAGTTTCTGCTTTCAGATGCAACAGGAATTTCTCGAGTTCGTCAATCGGTTCGCAAGATATGGGAGTTTGAAGTTAAGAGATGGTTGAGAAACAATCAAAATTTTCGCAAGTCTGATACTCGAAACCAATAACTGCTATGGCCTAGGACAAAAATACACATACCGTTGTAATCGGTCGACTTTCTGTTTTCAGATGCAACAGAAATTTCTCGAGTTCGTCAATCTGTTCGCGAGATATGGGAGTTTGAAGATAAGGAATGATTGAGAAACCATCAAAATTTTCGCTGGTCTGATACTCGAAACCAATAACTACTATGGCCTAGGGGAAAAATACACATACCGTTGTAATCGGGAGAGTTTCTACTCTCAGATGCAACAGAAATTTTTCCGATTCGTCAATCCGTTGGCGAAATATCGGAGTTTGGAGTTAAGGAATGGTTGAGAAACCATCAAAATTTTTCGCTGGTCTGATACTCGAAACAAATAACTACAAAGGCCTAGGGGGAAAATACACATACCCTTTTAATCGGGCGAGGATCTGCTTTCAAATGCAACAGGAATTTCTCGAGTTCGTCAATCCGTTCGCGAGATATGGGAGTTTGAAGTTAAGGAATGGTTGAGAAACCATCAAAATTTTCGCTGGTCTGATACTCGAAACCAATAACTGGAATGGCCTAGGGGAAATGGACACACACCATAGTAATCGGGCGAGTTTCTACTTTCAGATGCAACAGGAATTTCTCGAGTTCGTCAATCGGTTCGCGAGATATGGGAGTTAGGAGTTAAGAGATGGTTGAGAAACCATCAAAATTTTCGCAATTCTGATGCTAGAAACGAATAACTGCAACTGCCTAGGGGAAAAGTACACACAACATTGTAATCTGGCGAGTTTCTACTTTCAGATGCAGCAGGAATTTCTCGAGTTCGCCAATCTGTTCGCGTGATATGGGAGTTTGAAGTTAAGGAATGGTTGAGAAACCATCAAAATTTTCGCTGGTCTGATACTCGAAACCAATAACTGGAATGGCCTAGGGGAAATGGACACACACCATAGTAATCGGGCGAGTTTCTACTTTCAGATGCAACAGGAATTTCTCGAGTTCGTCAATCGGTTCGCGAGATATGGGAGTTAGGAGTTAAGAGATGGTTGAGAAACCATCAAAATTTTCGCAATTCTGATGCTAGAAACGAATAACTGCAACTGCCTAGGGGAAAAGTACACACAACATTGTAATCTGGCGAGTTTCTACTTTCAGATGCAGCAGGAATTTCTCGAGTTCGTCAATCGGTTCGCGAGATATGGGAGTTAGGAGTTAAGAGATGGTTGAGAGGCCATCAAAATTTTCGCAATTCTGATGCTAGAAACGAATAACTGCAATTGCCTAGGGGAAAAGTACACACAACATTGTTATCGGGCGAGTTTCTACTTTCAGATGCAGCAGGAATTTCTCGAGTTCGCCAATCTGTTCGCGTGATATGGGAGTTTGAAGTTAAGGAATGGTTGAGAAACCATCAAAATTTTCGCTGGTCTGATACTCGAAACCAGTAACTGGAATGGCCTAGGGGAAATGTACACACACCAATGTAATCGGGCGAGTTTCTACTTTCAGATGCAGCAGGAATTTTTCGAGTTCGTCAATCGGTTCGCGAGATGTATGAGTTTGAAGTTAAGAGATGGTTGAGAAACAATCAAAATTTTCGCAAGTCTGATACTCGACACCAATAACTGGAATGGCCTAGGGGAAAAGTACACACACCATTGGAATCGGGCGAGTTTCTGCTTTCAGATGCAACAGGAATTTCTCGAGTTCGTCAGTCCGTTCGCGAGATATGGGAGTTTGAAGTTAAGGAATGCTTGAGAAACCATCAATATTTTCGCAAGTCTGATACTCGAAACCAATAACTGGAATGGCCTAGGGGAAAAGTACACGCACCATTGGAATCGGGCGAGTTTCTACTTTCAGATGCAACAGGAATTTCTCGAGTTCGTCAATCGGTTCGCAAGATATGGGAGTTTGAAGTTAAGAGATGGTTGAGAAACAATCAAAATTTTCGCAAGCCTGATACTCGAAACCAATAACTGCTATGGCCTAGGACAAAAATACACATACCGTTGTAATCGGTCGACTTTCTGTTTTCAGATGCAACAGAAATTTCTCGAGTTCGTCAATCTGTTCGCGAGATATGGGAGTTTGAAGATAAGGAATGATTGAGAAACCATCAAAATTTTCGCTGGTCTGATACTCGAAACCAGCAACTACTATGGCCTAGGGGAAAAATACACACACCATTCTAATCGGGCGAGTTTCTACTTTCACATGCAATAGGAGTTTCTCGAGTTCGTCAATCCGTTCGCGAGATATGGGAGTCTGAAGTTAAGGAATGGTTGAGACACCATCAAAATTTTCGCAAGTCTGATACTCGAAACCAATATCTGGAATGGGGGGAAATGTACACACACCATTGGAATCGGGCGAGTATATACTTTCAGATGCAACAGGAATTTGTCGAGTTCGTCAATCCGTTCGCGAGATATGGGAGTCTCAAATTAAGGAATGGTTGAGAAACCATCAAAATTTCCGGAAGTCTGATACTCGAAACGGATAACTACTATGGCCCAGGGCAAAATGCACATACCGTTGTAATCGGGCGAGTTTCGGCTTTCAGATACAACAGGAATTTCTCGGGTTCGTCATTCCGTTCGCGAGATATGGGCGTTTGAAGATAAGGAATGGTTGAGAAACCATCAAAATTTTCGCAAGTCTGATACTCGAAACCAATAACTGGAATGGCCTAGGGGAAAAGTACACACACCATTGGAATCGGGCGAGTTTCTACTTTCAGATGCAACAGGAATTTCTCGAGTTCGTCAATCGGTTCGCGAGATATGGGAGTTAGGAGTTAAGAGATGATTGAGAAACCATCAAAATTTTCGCAATTCTGATGCTAGAAACGAATAACTGCAATTGCCTAGGGGAAAAGTACACACAACATTGTTATCGGGCGAGTTTCTACTTTCAGATGCAGCAGGAATTTCTCGAGTTCGCCAATCTGTTCGCGTGATATGGGAGTTTGAAGTTAAGGAATGGTTGAGAAACCATCAAAATTTTCGCTGGTCTGATACTCGAAACCAGTAACTGGAATGGCCTAGGGGAAATGTACACACACCAATGTAATCGGGCGAGTTTCTACTTTCAGATGCAGCAGGAATTTTTCGAGTTCGTCAATCGGTTCGCGAGATATATGAGTTTGAAGTTAAGAGATGGTTGAGAAACAATCAAAATTTTCGCAAGTCTGATACTCGACACCAATAACTGGAATGGCCTAGGGGAAAAGTACACACACCATTGGAATCGGGCGAGTTTCTGCTTTCAGATGCAACAGGAATTTCTCGAGTTCGTCAGTCCGTTCGCGAGATATGGGAGTTTGAAGTTAAGGAATGCTTGAGAAACCATCAAAATTTTCGCAAGTCTGATACTCGAAACCAATAACTGGAATGGCCTAGGGGAAAAGTACACACACCATTGGAATCGGGCGAGTTTCTGCTTTCAGATGCAACAGGAATTTCTCGAGTTCGTCAATCGGTTCGCAAGATATGGGAGTTTGAAGTTAAGAGATGGTTGAGAAACAATCAAAATTTTCGCAAGCCTGAAACTCGAAACCAATAACTGCTATGGCCTAGGGGAAAAATACACATACCATTGTAATCGGGAGAGTTTCTACTCTCAGATGCAACAGAAATTTTTCCGATTCGTCAATCCGTTGGCGAAATATCGGAGTTTGGAGTTAAGGAATGGTTGAGAAACTATCAAAATTTTCGCAAGTCTGCTACTCGAAACCAATAACTGGAATGGCCTAGGGAAAAAGTACACACACCATTGGAATCGGGCGAGTTTCTACTTTCAGATGCAACAGGAATTTCTCGAGTTCGTCAATCGGTTCGCGAGATATGGGAGTCTGAAGTTAAGGAATGGTTGAGAAACCATCAAAATTTTCGCAAGTCTGATACTCGAAACCAATAACAACTATTGCCTAGGGCAAAAATACACATACCGTTGTAGTCGGTCAAGATTCTGCTTTCAGATGCAACAGGAATTTCTCGAGTTTGTCAATCTGTTCGCGCGATATGGGAGTTTAAAGATAAGGAATGCTTGAGAAACCATCAAAATTTTCGCTGGTCTGATACTCGAAACCAATCACTACTATGGCCTAGGGGAAAAATACACATACCGTTGTGATCGGGAGAGTTTCTACACTCAGATGCAACAGAAATTTTTCCGATACGTCAATCCGTTCGCGAAATATCGGAGTTTGGAGTTAAGGAATGGTTGAGAATCCATCAAAATTTTCGCAACTTTGATAATCGAAACCAATAACTACTATTGCCTAGTGCAAAAATACACATACCGCTGTAATCGGTCGAGTTTCTGCTTTCTGATGCAACAGGAATTTCTCGAGTTCGTCAATCTGTTCGCGAGATATGGGAGTTTGAAGATAAGGAATGCTTGAGAAACCATCAAAATTTTCGCTGGTCTGATACTCGAAACGAATAACTGGAATGGCCTAGGGGAAAAGTACACACACCGTTGTAATGGGGCGAGTTTCTGCTTTCAGATGCATCAGGAATTTCTCGAGTTCGTCAATCCGTTCGCGAGATATGGGAGTTTGAAGTTAAGGAATGGTTGAGAAACCATCAAAATTTTTCGCTGGTCTGATACTCGAAACAAATAACTACAAAGGCCTAGGGGGAAAATACACATACCCTTTTAATCGGGCGAGGATCTGCTTTCAAATGCAACAGGAATTTCTCGAGTTCGTCAATCCGTTCGCGAGATATGGGAGTTTGAAGTTAAGGAATGGTTGAGAAACCATCAAAATTTTCGCAAGACTGATACTCGAAACCAATAACTGGAATGGGGGGAAAAGTACACACACCATTGGATTCGGGCGAGTATCTACTTTCAGATGCAACAGGAATTTCTCGAATTTGTCAATCGGTTCGGGAGATATGGGAGTTAGGATTTAAGAGATGGTTGAGAAACCATCAAAATTTTCGCAATTCTGATGCTAGAAACGAATAACTGCAATGGCCTAGGGGAAAAGTACACACACAATTGTAATCGGGCGAGTTTCTACTTTCAGATGCAACAGGAATTTCTCGAGTTCGTCAATCGGTTCGCGAGATATGGGAGTTAGGAGTTAAGGAATGGTTGAGAAACCATCAAAATTTTCGCTGGTCTGATACTCGAAACCAGTAACTGGAATGGCCTAGGGGAAATGTACACACACCAATGTAATCGGGCGAGTTTCTACTTTCAGATGCAGGAGGAATTTCTCGAGTTCGTCAATCGGTTCGCGAGATATATGAGTTTGAAGTTAAGAGATGGTTGAGAAACAATCAAAATTTTCGCAAGTCTGATACTCGACACCAATAACTGGAATGGCCTAGGGGAAAAGTACACACACCATTGGAATCGGGCGAGTTTCTGCTTTCAGATGCAACAGGAATTTCTCGAGTTCGTCAGTCCGTTCGCGAGATATGGGAGTTTGAAGTTAAGGAATGCTTGAGAAACCATCAAAATTTTCGCAAGTCTGATACTCGAAACCAATAACTGGAATGGCCTAGGGGAAAAGTACACACACCATTGGAATCGGGCGAGTTTCTGCTTTCAGATGCAACAGGAATTTCTCGAGTTCGTCAATCGGTTCGCGAGATATGGGAGTTTGAAGTTAAGAGATGGTTGAGAAACCATCAAAATTTTCGCAAGTCTGATACTCGAAAACAATAACTGGAATGGCCTAGGGGAAAAGTACACACACCATTGGAATCGGGCGAGTTTCTACTTTCAGATGCAGCAGGAATTTCTCGAGTTCGTCAATCGGTTCGCAAGATATGGGAGTTTGAAGTTAAGAGATGGTTGAGAAACAATCAAAATTTTCGCAAGCCTGATACTCGAAACCAATAACTGCTATGGCCTAGGACAAAAATACACATACCGTTGTAATCGGTCGACTTTCTGTTTTCAGATGCAACAGAAATTTCTCGAGTTCGTCAATCTGTTCGCGAGATATGGGAGTTTGAAGATAAGGAATGATTGAGAAACCATCAAAATTTTCGCTGGTCTGATACTCGAAACCAATAACTACTATGGCCTAGGGGAAAAATACACATACCATTGTAATCGGGAGAGTTTCTACTCTCAGATGCAACAGAAATTTTTCCGATTCGTCAATCCGTTGGCGAAATATCGGAGTTTGGAGTTAAGGAATGGTTGAGAAACTATCAAAATTTTCGCAAGTCTGCTACTCGAAACCAATAACTGGAATGGCCTAGGGAAAAAGTACACACACCATTGGAATCGGGCGAGTTTCTACTTTCAGATGCAGCAGGAATTTCTCCAGTTCGCAAACCGTTCGCGAGATATGGGAGTTTGAAGTTAAGGAATGGTTGAGAAACCATCAAAATTTTCGCTGGTCTGATACTCGAAACCAATAACTGGAATGGCCTAGGGGAAATGTACACACACCATCGTAATCGGGCGAGTTTCTACTTTCAGATGCAACTGAAATTTTTCAAGTTCGTCAATCGGAACGCGAGATATGGGAGTCTGAAGTTAAGGAATGGTTGAGAAACCATCAAAATTTTCGCAAGTCTGATACTCGAGACCAATAACTACTATTGCCTAGGGCAAAAATACACATACCGTTGTAGTCGGTCGAGATTCTGCTTTCAGATACAACAGGAATTTCTCGAGTTTGTCAATTTGTTCGCGCGATATGGGAGTTTAAAGATAAGGAATGGTTGAGAAACCATCAAAATTTTCGCAAGACTGATACTCGAAACCAATAACTGGAATGGGGGGAAAAGTACACACACCATTGGATTCGGGCGAGTATCTACTTTCAGATGCAACAGGAATTTTTCCGATACGTCAATCCGTTCGCCAAATATCGGAGTTTGGAGTTAAGGAATGGTTGAGAATCCATCAAAATTTTCGCAAGTTTGATAATCGAAACCAATAACTACTATTGCCTAGGGCAAAAATACACATACCGTTGTAATCGGTCGAGTTTCTGCTTTCTGATGCAACAGGAATTTCTCGAGTTCGTCAATCTGTTCGCGAGATATGGGAGTTTGAAGATAAGGAATGCTTGAGAAACCATCAAAATTTTCGCTGGTCTGATACTCGAAACCAATAACTACTATGGCCTAGGGGAAAAATACACATACCGTTGTAATCGGGAGAGTTTCTCCTCTCAGATACAAAAGAAATTTTTCCGATTCGTCAATCCGTTCGCGAAATATCGGAGTTTGGAGTTAAGGAATGGTTGAGAATCCATCAAAATTTTCGCAAGTCTGATACTCGAAACAAATAACTACTATTGCCTAGGGCAAAAATACACATACCGTTGTAATCGGTCGAGTTTCTGCTTTCTGATGCAACAGGAATTTCTCGAGTTCGTCAATCTGTTCGCGAGATATGGGAGTTTGAAGATAAGGAATGCTTGAGAAACCATCAAAATTTTCGCTGGTCTGATACTCGAACCCAATAACTACTATGGCCTAGGGGAAAAATACACATACCGTTGTAATCGGGAGAGTTATTACTCTCGGATGCAACAGAAATTTTTCCGATTTTTCAATCCGTTCGCGAAATATCGGAGTTTGGAGTTAAGGAATGGTTGAGAATCCATCAAAATTTCGCAAGTCTGATACTCGAAACAAATAACTACTATGGCCTAGGGAAAAAAACACATACCGTTGTAATCGGGCGAGTTTCTGCTTTCAGATGCAACAGAAATTTCTCGGATTCGTCAATCCGTTCGCGAAATATCGGAGTTTGGATTTAAGAGATGGTTGGGAAACCATCAAAATTTTCGCAATTCTGATGCTAGAACCGAATAACTGGAATGGCCTAGGGCAAAAATACACATACCGTTGTAATCGGACGAGTTTCTGCTTTCAGATGCAACAGGAATTTCTTGAGTTCGTCAATCCGTTCGCGAGATATGGGAGTTTGAACGTTAAGGAATGGTTGAGAAACCATCAAAATTTGCGCAAGTCTGATACTCGAAACCAATAACTACAATGGCCTAGGGCAAAAATACACATACCGTTGTAATCGGGCGAGTTTCTGCTTTCAGACGCAAGAGGAACTTCTCGAGTTCGTCAATCAATTCGCGAGATATGGGAGTTTGAATTTAAGGAACGGTTGAGAAACCATCACAATTTTAGCAATTCTGATGCTAGAAACGAATAACTGGAATGGCATAGGGGAAAAATACACATACCGTGTAACCGAGCGACTTTCTACTCTCAGATGCAACAGGAATTTCTCCGATTCGTCAAACCGTTCGCGAAATATCGGAGTTTGGATTTAAGAGAAGGTTGAGGAACCGTCAAAATTTTCGCAAGTCTGATACTGGAAACCAATAACTACAATGGCCTAGGGCAAAATACTCATACCGATGTAATCGGGCGAGTTTCTGCTTTCAGACGCAAGAGGAACTTCTCGAGTTCGTCAATCCATTCGCGAGATATTGGAGTTTGAATTTAAGGAATGGTTGAGAAACCGTCAAAATTTTCGCAATTCTGATGCTAGAAACGAATAACTGGAATGGCATAGGGGAAAATACACATACCGTTGTACTCGGGCGACTTTCTACTCTCAGATGCAACAGGAATTTCCCCGATTCGTCAATCCGTTCGCGAAATATCGGAGTTTGGATTTAAGAAATGGTTGAGAAACCATCAAAATTTTCGCAAGTCTGACACTCAAAACCAATAACTAGAATGGCCTAGGGCAAAAATACACATACCGTTGTAATCGGGCGAGTTTCTGCTTTCAGACGCAAGAGGAACTTCTCGAGTTTGTCAATCCGATCGCGAGATATGGGAGTTTGAACGTTAAAGAATGGTTGAGAAACCATCAAAATTTTCGCAAGTCTGATACTCGAAACAAATAACTACTATGGCCTAGGGCAAAAAAACACATACCGTTGTAATCGGGCGAGTTTCTGCTTTCAGATGCAACAGAAATTTCTCGGATTCGTCAATCCGTTCGCGAAATATCGGAGTTTGGATTTAAGAGATGGTTGGGAAACCATCAAATTTTTCGCAATTCTGATGCTAGAACCGAATAACTGGTATGGCCTAGGGCAAAAATACACATACCGTTGTAATCGGACGAGTTTCTGCTTTTAGATGCAAAAGGAATTTCTCGAGTTCGTCAATCCGTTCGCGAGATATGGGAGTTTGAACGTTAAGGAATGGTGGAGAAACCATCAAAATTTGCGCAAGACTGAGACTCGAAACCAATAACTACAATGGCCTAGGGCAAAAATACACATACCGTTGTAATCGGGCAAGTTTCTGCTTTCAGACTCAAGAGGAACTTCTCGAGTTCGTCAATCCATTCGCGAGATATGGGAGTTTGAATTTAAGGAACGGTTGAGAAACCATCACAATTTTAGCAATTCTGATGCTAGAAACGAATAACTGGAATGGCATAGGGGAAAAATACACATACCGTTGTAATCGAGCGACTTTCTACTCTCAGATGCAACAGGAATTTCTCCGATTCGTCAAACCGTTCGTGAAATATCGGAGTTTGGATTTAAGAGATGGTTGAGGAACCGTCAAAATTTTCGCAATTCTGATGCTAGAAACGAATAACTGGAACGGCCTAGGGCAAAAATACACATACCGTTGTAATCGGGTGAGTTTCTGCTTTCAGATGCAACAGGAATTTCTCGAGTTCGTCAATCCGTTTGCGAGATATGGGAGTTTGAAGTTAAGGAATGGTTGAGAAACCATCAAAATTTTCGCAAGTCTGATACCGGAAACCAATAACTACAATGGCCTAAGGCAAAAATACACATACCGATGTAATCGGGCGAGTTTCTGCTTTCAGACGCAAGAGGAACTTCTCGAGTTCGTCAATCCATTCGCGAGATATGGGAGTTTGAATTTAAGGAATGGTTGAGAAACCGTCAAAATTTTCGCAAATCTGATGCTAGAAACGAATAACTGGAATGGCATAGGGGAAAATACACATACCGTTGTACTCGGGCGACTTTCTACTCTCAGATGCAACAGGAATTTCCCCGATTCGTCAATCCGTTCGCGAAATATCGGAGTTTGGATTTAAGAAATGGTTGAGAAACCATCAAAATTTTCGCAAGTCTGACACTCGAAACCAGTAACTAGAATGGCCTAGGGCAAAAATACACATACCGTTGTAATCGGGCGAGTTTCTGCTTTCAGACGCAAGAGGAACTTCTCGAGTTTGTCAATCCGATCGCGAGATATGGGAGTTTGAACGTTAAAGAATGGTTGAGAAACCATCAAAATTTTCGCAAGTCTGATACTCGAAACAAATAACAACTATGGCCTAGGGCAAAAAAACACATACCGTTGTAATCGGGCGAGTTTCTGCTTTTAGATGCAACAGAAATTTCTCGGATTCGTCAATCCGTTCGGGAAATATCGGAGTTTGGATTTAAGAGATGGTTGGGAAACCATCAAATTTTTCGCAATTCTGATGCTAGAACCGAATAACTGGTATGGCCTAGGGCAAAAATACACATACCGTTGTAATCGGACGAGTTTCTGCTTTTAGATGCAACAGGAATTTCTCGGATTCATCAATCCGATCGCGAGATATGGGAGTTTGAACGTTAAAGAATGGTTGAGAAACCATTCAAATTTTCGCAAGTCTGATACTCCAAACCAATAACTGCTGTGGCCTAGGGCAAAAAAACACATACCGGTGTAATCGGGCGAGTTTCTGCTTTCAAACTCAAGAGGAACTTCTCGAGTTCGTCAATCCATTCGCGAGATATGGGAGTTTGAATTTAAGGAACGGTTGAGAAACCATCAAAATTTTAGCAATTCTGATGCTAGAAACGAATAACTGGAATGGCATAGGGGAAAAATACACATACCGTTGTAATCGGGCGACTTTCTACTCTCAGATGCAACAGGAATTTCTCCGATTCGTCAAACCGTTCGCGAAATATCGGAGTTTGGATTTAAGAGATGGTTGAGAAACCGTCAAAATTTTCGCAATTCTGATGCTAGAAACGAATAACTGGAATGGCATAGGGGAAAAATACACATACCGTTGTAATCGGACGACTTTCTACTCTCAGATGCGACAGGAATTTCCCCGATTCGTCAATCCGTTCGCGAAATATCGTTGTTTGGATTTAAGAAATGGTTGAGAAACCATCAAAATTTTCGCAAGTCTGATACTCGAAACCAATAACTAGAATGGCCTATGGCAAAAATACACATACCGTTGTAATCGGGCGAGTTTCTGCTTTCAGACGCAAGAGGAACTTCTCGAGTTCGTCAATCCATTCGCGAGATATGGGAGTTTCAATTTAAGGAATGGTTGAGAAACCATCAAAATTTTCGCAAGTCTGATACTCGAAACCAATAACTACTATGGCCTAGGGCAAAAGAACATATACCGTTGTAATCGGGCGACTTTCTACTCTCAGATGCAACAGGAATTTCTCCGATTCATCAATCCGATCGCGAGATATGGGAGTTTGAACGTTAAAGAATGGTTGAGAAACCATTCAAATTTTCGCAAGTCTGATACTCCAAACCAATAACTGCTGTGGCCTAGGGCAAAAAAACACATACCGTTGTAATCAGGCGAGTTTCTGCTTTCAGATGCAACAGCAATTTCTCGGATTCGTCAATCCGTTCGCGAAATATCGTAGTCTGGATTTAAGAGAGGGTTGGGAAACCATCAAAATTTTCGCAATTCTGATGCTAGAAACGAATAACTGGAATGGCATAGGGGAAAAATACACATACCGTTGTAATCGGGCGACTTTCTACTCTCAGATGCAACAGGAATTTCCCCGATTCGTCAATCCGTTCGCGAAATATCGGAGTTTGGATTCAAGAAATGGTTTAGAAACCATCAAAATTTTCGCAAGTCTGACACTCGAAACCAATAACTACTATGGCCTAGGGCAAAAATACACATACCATTGTAATCGGGCGAGATTATGCTTTTAGATGCAACTGCAATTTCGCGAGTTGGTAATCCGTTCGCGAGATATGGGAGTTTGAAGTTAAGGAATGGTTGAGAAATCATCAAAATTTTCGCAAGTCTGATACTCGAAACCAATAACTATAATACTATGGCCTAGGGCAAAAATACACATACCATTGTAATCGGGCGAGATTATGCTTTTAGATGCAACTGGAATTTCTCGAGTTGGTAATCCGTTCGCGAGATATGGGAGATTGAAGTTAAGGAATGGTTGAGAAATCATCAAAATTTTCGCAAGTCTGATACTCGAAACCAATAACTACTATGGCCTAGGGCAAAAATACACATACCATTGTAATCGGGCGAGATTATGCTTTTAGATGCAACTGGAATTTCTCGAGTTGGTAATCCGTTCGCGAGATATGGGAGTTTGAAGTTAAGGAATGGTTGAGAAATCATCAAAATTTTCGCAAGTCTGATACTCGAAACCAATAACTACTATTGCCTAGGGCAAAAATACACATACCGTTGTAATCGGGCGAGTTTCTGCTTTCAGATGAAGCAGGAATTTCTCGAGTTCGTCAATCCGTTCGCGAGATATGGGAGTCTGAAGTTAAGGAATGGTTGAGAAACTATCAAAATTTTAGTAAGTCTGATACTCGAAACCAATAACTACTATTGCCTAGGGCAAAAATACACATACCGTTGTAATCGGGCGAGTTTCTGCTTTCAGATGCAGCAGGAATTTATCGAGTTCGTCAATCCGTTCGCGAGATATGGGAGTTTGAAGTTAAGGAATGGTTGAGAAACCATCAAAATTTTCGCAAGTCTGATACTCGAAAACAATAACTACTATGGCCTAGGGCAAAAATACACATACCATTGTAATCGGGCGAGATTATGCTTTTAGATGCAACTGGAATTTCTCGAGTTGGTAATCCGTTCGCGAGATATGGGAGTTTGAAGTTAAGGAATGGTTGAGAAATCATCAAAATTTTCGCAAGTCTGATACTCGAAACCAATAACTACTATGGCCTAGGGCAAAAATACACATACCATTGTAATCGGGCGAGATTATGCTTTTAGATGCAACTGGAATTTCTCGAGTTGGTAATCCGTTCGCGAGATATGGGAGATTGAAGTTAAGGAATGGTTGAGAAATCATCAAAATTTTCGCAAGTCTGATACTCGAAACCAATAACTACTATGGCCTAGGGCAAAAATAAACATACCATTGTAATCGGGCGAGATTATGCTTTTAGATGCAACTGGAATTTCTCGAGTTGGTAATCCGTTCGCGAGATATGGGAGTTTGAAGTTAAGGAATGGTTGAGAAATCATCAAAATTTTCGCAAGTCTGATACTCGAAACCAATAACTACTATTGCCTAGGGCAAAAATACACATACCGTTGTAATCGGGCGAGTTTCTGCTTTCAGATGCAGCAGGAATTTATCGAGTTCGTCAATCCGTTCGCGAGATATGGGAGTTTGAAGTTAAGGAATGGTTGAGAAACCATCAAAATTTTCGCAAGTCTGATACTCGAAAACAATAACTACTATGGCCTAGGGCAAAAATACACATACCATTGTAATCGGGCGAGATTATGCTTTTAGATGCAACTGGAATTTCTCGAGTTGGTAATTTGTTCGCGAGATATGGGAGTTTGAAGTTAAGGAATGGTTGAGAAATCATCAAAATTTTCGCAAGTCTGATACTCGAAACCAAGAACTACTATGGCCTAGGGCAAAAATACACATACCATTGTAATCGGGCGAGATTATGCTTTTAGATGCAACTGGAATTTCTCGAGTTGGTAATCCGTTCGCGAGATATGGGAGTTTGAAGTTAAGGAATGGTTGAGAAATCATCAAAATTTTCGCAAGTCTGATACTCGAAACCAATAACTACTATTGCCTAGGGCAAAAATACGCATACCGTTGTAATCGGGCGAGTTTCTGCTTTCAGATGCAGCTGGAATTTATCGAGTTCGTCAATCCGTTCGCGAGATATGGGAGTTTGAAGTTAAGGAATGGTTGAGAAACCATCAAAATTTTCGCAAGTCTGATACTCGAAACCAATAACTGCTATGGCCTAGGGCAAAAATACAAATACCATTGTAATCGGGCGAGGTTATGCTTTCAGATGCAACTGGAATTTCTCGAGTTGATAATCCGTTCGCGAGATATGGGAGTTTGAAGTTAAGGAATGGTTGAGAAGTCATCAAAATTTTCGCAAGTCTGATACTTGAAACCAATGACTACTATTGCCTAGGGCAAAGATACACATACCGTTGTAATCGGGCGATCTTCTACCTTCAGATGCAACAGGAGTTTCTCGAGTTCGTCAATTCGTTCGCGAGATATGGGAGTTTGAAGTTAAGGAATGGTTGAGAAATCATCAAAATTTTCGCAAGTCTGATACTCGAAACCAATAACTACTATGGCCTAGGGCAAAAATACACATACCGTTGTAATCGGCCGAGTTTCTGCTTTCAGATGCAGCAGGAATTTCTCGAGTTCGTCAATCCGTTCGCGAGATGTGGGAGTTTGATGTTAAGGAATGGTTGAGAAACCATCAAAATTTTCGCAAGTCTGATACTCGAAACCAATAACTACAATTGTCTAGGGCAAAAATACACATACCGTTGTAATCGGGCGAGTTTCTGCTTTCAGATGCAGCAGGAATTTCTCGAGTTCGTCAATCCGTTCGCGAGATGTGGGAGTTTGAAGTTAAGGAATGGTTGAGGAACCATCGAAATTTTTGCTGGTCTGATACTCGAAACGAATAACTGGAATGGCCTAGGGGAAAAGTACACATACCAATGTAATCGGACGAGTTTCTGCTTTGAGATGCAACTGGAATTTCTCTAGTTCGTCAATCCGTTCGCGAGATATGGGAGTTTGATGTTAAGGAATGGTTGAGAAACCATCAAAATTTTCGCAAGTCTGATACTCGCAACCAATAACTACAATTGTCTAGGGCAAAAATACACATACCGTTGTAATCGGGCGACCTTCAACCTTCAGATGCAACAGGAGTTTCTCGAGTTCGTCAATCCGTTCGCGAGATATGGGAGTTTGAAAGTAAGGAATGGTTGAGAAACTATCAAAATTTTAGTAAGTCTGATACTCGAAACCAATAACTACTATTGCCTAGGTCAAAAATACACATACCGTTGTAATCGGGCGAGTTTCTGCTTTCAGATGCAGCAGGAATTTCTCGAGTTCGTCAATCCGTTCGCGAGATATGGCAGTTTGAAGTTAAGGAATGGTTGAGAAACCATCAAAATTTTCGCAAGTCTGATGCTCGAAACCAATAACTGCTATGGCCTAGGGCAAAAATACACATACCATTGTAATCGGGCGAGAATATGCTTTTAGATGCAACTGGAATTTCTCGAGTTGGTAATCCGTTAGCGAGATATGGGAGTTTGAAGTTAAGGAATGGTTGAGAAATCATCAAAATTTTCGCAAGTCTGATACTCGAAACCAGTAACTACAATCGCCTAGGGCAAAAATACACATACCGTTGTAATCGGGCGAGTTTCTGCTTTCAGATGCAGCAGGAATTTCTCGAGTTCGTCAATCCGTTCGCGAAATATGGGAGTTTGAAGTTAAGGAATGGTTGAGAAACCATCAAAATTTTCGCAGTCTGATACTCGAAACCAGTAACTACTAATGCCTAGGGCAAAAATACACATACCGTGGTAATCGGGCGAGTTTCTACTTTCAGATGCAACAGGAATTTCTCAAGTTCGTCAATCCGTTCGCGAGATATGGGAGTTTGAAGTTAAGGAATGGTTGAGAAGCCACCAAAATTTTCGCAAGTCTGATACTCGAAACCAATAACTACTATGGCCTAAGGCAAAAAAACACATACCATTGTAATCGGGCGAGATTATGCTTTTAGATACAACTGGAATTTCTCGAGTTGGTAATCCGTTCGCGAGATATGGGAGTTTGAAGTTGAGGAATGGTTGAGAAATCATCAAAAGTTTTGCAAGTCTGATACTCGAAACCAATAACTACTATTGCCTAGGGCAAAAATACACATACCGTTGTAATCGGGCGAGCTTCTATTTTCAGATGCAGCAGGAATTTCTCGAGTTCGTCAATCCGTTTGCGGGATATGGGAGTTTGAAATTAAGCAATGGTTGAGAAACCATCAAAATTTTCGCAAGTGTGATACTCGAAACCAATAACTACAATTGCCTAGGGCAAAAATACACATACCGTTGTAATCGGGCGAGTTTCTGCTTTCAGATGCAGCAGGAATTTCTCGAGTTCGTCAATCCGTTCGCGAGATGTGGGAGTTTGAAGTTAAGGAATGGTTGAGGAACCATCGAAATTTTTGCTGGTCTGATACTCGAAACGAATAACTGGAATGGCCTAGGGGGAAAGTACACACAACTCTGTAATCGGGCGATCTTCTACCTTCAGATGCAACAGGAATATCTCGAGTTCGTCAATCCGTTCGCGAAATATGGGAGTTTGAAGTTAAGGAATGGTTGAGAAACCATCAAAATTTTCGCTGGTCTGATACTCGAAACCAATAACTGGAATGGCCTAGGGGAAAAGTACACATACCAATGTAATCGGACGAGTTTCTGCTTTGAGATGCAACTGGAATTTCTCTAGTTCGTCAATCCGTTCGCGAGATATGGGAGTTTGATGTTAAGGAATGGTTGAGAAACCATCAAAATTTTCGCAAGTCTGATACTCGAAACCAATAACTTCTATGGCCTAGGGCAAAAATACAAATACCGTTGTAATCGGGCGAAATTATGCTTTCAGATGCAACTGGAATTTCTCGAGTTGGTAATCCGTTCGCGAGATATGGTAGTTTGAAGTTAAGGAATGGTTGAGAAACCATCAAAATTTTCGCTGGTCTGATACTCGAAACCAATAACTGGAATGGCCTAGGGGAAAAGTACACATACCACTGTAATCGGGCGAGTATCTGCTTTCAGATGCAACTGGAATTTCTATAGTTCGACAATCCGCTCGCGAGATATGGGAGTTTGAAGTTAAGGAATGGTTGAGGAACCATCAAAATTTTCGCAAGTCTGATACTCGAAACCAAAAACTACTACTGCCTAGGGCAAAAATACACATACCGTTGTAATCGATCGAGCTTCTGCTTTAAGATGCAACAGGAATTTCTCGAGTTCGTCAATCCGTTCGCGAAATATGGGAGTTTGAAGTTTAGGAATGGTTGAGAAACTATCAAAATTTTAGTAAGTCTGATACTCGAAACCAATAACTACTAATGCCTAGGGCAAAAATACACATACCGTTGTAATCGGGCGATCTTCTACCTTCAGATGCAACAGGAATTTTTCGAGTTCGTCAATCCGTTCGCGAGATATGGGAGTTTGAAGTTAAGGAATGGTTGAGAAACCATCAAAATTTTCGCTGGTCTGATACTCGAAACCAATAACTGGAATGGCCTCGGGGAAAAGTACACATAACGCTGTAATCGGGCGAGTTTCTGCTTTCAGATGCAACTGGAATTTCTCTAGTTCGTCAATCCGTTCGCGAGATATGGGAGTTTGAAGTTAAGGAATGGTTGAGAAACCATCAAAATTTTCGCAAGTCTGATACTCGAAACCAATAACTTCTATGGCCTAGGGCAAAAATACAAATACCGTTGTAATCGGGCGAAATTATGCTTTCAGATGCAACTGGAATTTCTCGAGTTGATAATCCTTTCGCGAGATATGGTAGTTTGAAGTTAAGGAATGGTTGAGAAATCATCAAAATTTTCGCATGTCTGATACTCGAAACCAATAACTACTATTGCCTAGCGCAAAAATACACATACCGTTGTAATCGGGCGAGATTCTGCTTTCAAATGCAGCAGGAATTTCTCGAGTTCGTCAATCCGTTCGCGAGATATGGGAGTTTGAAGTTAAGGAATGGATGAGAAACCATCAAAATTTTCGCTCGTCTGATACTCGAAACCAATAACTGGAATGGCCTAGGGGAAAAGAACACATACCACTGTAATCGGGCGAGTTTCTGCTTTCAGATGCAACTGGAATTTCTCTAGTTCGTCAATCCGTTCGCGAGATATGGGAGTTTGAAGTTAAGGAATGGTTGAGGAACCATCCAAATTTTCGGAAGTCTGATACTCGAAACCAAAAACTACAATTGCCTAGGGCAAAAATACACATACCGTTGTAATCGGGCGATCTTCTACCTTCAGATGCAACAGGAATTTCTCGAGTTCGTCAATCCGTTCGCGAGATATGGGAGTTCGAAGTTAAGGAATGGTTGAGATACCATCAAAATTTTCGCAAGTCTGATACTTGAAAACAATAACAACTATGGCCTAAGGCAAAAAAACACATACCATTGTAATCGGGCGAGATTATGCTTTTAGATGCAACTGGAATTTCTCGAGTTGGTAATCCGTTCGCGAGATATGGGGGTTTGAAGTTAAGGAATGGTTGAGAAATCATCAAAAGTTTCGCAAGTCTGATAATCGAAACCAATAACTACAATTGCCTAGGGCAAAAATACACATACCGTTGTAATCGGGCGAGCTTCTATTTTCAGAGGCAGCAGGAATTTCTCGAGTTCGTCAATCCGTTCGCGAGATATGGGAGTTTGAAGTTAAAGAATGGTTGAGAAACCATCAAAATTTTCGCAAGTCTGATACTCGAAACCAATAACTGCTATGGCCTAGGACAAAAATACAAATACCGTTGTAATCGGGCGAAATTATGCTTTCAGATGCAACTGGAGTTTCTCGAGTTGGTAATCCGTTCGCGAGATATGGGAGTTTGAAGTTAAGGAATGGTTGAGAAATCATCAAAATTTTCGCAAGTCTGATACTCGAAACCAATAACTACTATTGCCTAGGGCAAAAATACACATACCGTTGTAATCGGGCGATTTTCTACGTTCAGATGCAACAGGAATTTCTCGAGTTCGTCAATCCGTTCGCGAGATATGGGAGTTTGAAGTTAAGGAATGGTTGAGAAACCATCAAAATTTTCGCAAGTCTGATACTCGAAACCAATAACTACTATTGCCTAAGGCAAAAATACACGTACCGTTGTAATCGGGCGAAATTATGCTTTCAGATGCAACAGGAATTTCTCGAGTTCGTCAATCCGTTCGCGAGATATGGGAGTTTGAAGTTAAGGAATGGTTGAGAAACTATCAAAATTTTAGTAAGTCTGATACTCGAAACCAATAACTACTATTACCTAGGGCAAAAATACACATACCGTTGTAATCGGGCGAGTTTCTACTTTCAGATGCAACAGGAATTTCTCGAGTTCGTCAATCCGTTCGCGAGATATGGGAGTTTGAAGTTAAGGAATGGTTGAGAAACTATCAAAATTTTCGCTGGTCTGATACTCGAAACCAATAACTGGAATGGCCTAGGGGAAAAGTACACATACCACTGTAATCGGCCGAGTTTCTGCTTCCAGAAGCAACTGGAATATCTCTAGCTCGTCAATCCGTTCGCGAGATATGGGAGTTTGAAGTTAAGGAATGGTGGAGAAACCATCAAAATTTTCGCAAGTCTGATACTCGAAACCAATAACTACAATTGCCTAGGGCAAAAATACACATACCGTTCTAATCGGGCGATCTTCTACCTTCAGATGCAACAGGAATTTCTCGAGTTCGACAATCCGTTCGCGAGATATGGGAGTTTGAAGTTAAGGAATGGTTGAGAAACCATCAAAATTTTCGCAAGTCTGATACTCGAAACCAATAACTACTATGGCCTAAGGCAAAAATACACATACCATTGCAATCGGGCGATCTTCTACCTTCAGATGCAACAGGAATATCTCGAGTTCGTCAATCCGTTCGCGAAATATGGGAGTTTGAAGTTAAGGAATGGTTGAGAAACCATCAAAATTTTCGCTGGTCTGATACTCGAAACCAATAACTGGAATGGCCTAGGGGAAAAGTACACATACCAATGTAATCGGACGAGTTTCTGCTTTGAGATGCAACTGGAATTTCTCTAGTTCGTCAATCCGTTCGCGAGATATGGGAGTTTGATGTTAAGGAATGGTTGAGAAACCATCAAAATTTTCGCAAGTCTGATACTCGAAACCAATAACTTCTATGGCCTAGGGCAAAAATACAAATACCGTTGTAATCGGGCGAAATTATGCTTTCAGATGCAACTGGAATTTCTCGAGTTGGTAATCCGTTCGCGAGATATGGTAGTTTGAAGTTAAGGAATGGTTGAGAAACCATCAAAATTTTCGCTGGTCTGATACTCGAAACCAATAACTGGAATGGCCTAGGGGAAAAGTACACATACCACTGTAATCGGGCGAGTATCTGCTTTCAGATGCAACTGGAATTTCTATAGTTCGTCAATCCGCTCGCGAGATATGGGAGTTTGAAGTTAAGGAATGGTTGAGGAACCATCAAAATTTTCGCAAGTCTGATACTCGAAACCAAAAACTACTACTGCCTAGGGCAAAAATACACATACCGCTGTAATCGATCGAGCTTCTGCTTTAAGATGCAACAGGAATTTCTCGAGTTCGTCAATCCGTTCGCGAAATATGGGAGTTTGAAGTTTAGGAATGGTTGAGAAACTATCAAAATTTTAGTAAGTCTGATACTCGAAACCAATAACTACTAATGCCTAGGGCAAAAATACACATACCGTTGTAATCGGGCGATCTTCTACCTTCAGATGCAACAGGAATTTTTCGAGTTCGTCAATCCGTTCGCGAGATATGGGAGTTTGAAGTTAAGGAATGGTTGAGAAACCATCAAAATTTTCGCTGGTCTGATACTCGAAACCAATAACTGGAATGGCCTCGGGGAAAAGTACACATAACGCTGTAATCGGGCGAGTTTCTGCTTTCAGATGCAACTGGAATTTCTCTAGTTCGTCAATCCGTTCGCGAGATATGGGAGTTTGAAGTTAAGGAATGGTTGAGAAACCATCAAAATTTTCGCAAGTCTGATACTCGAAACCAATAACTTCTATGGCCTAGGGCAAAAATACAAATACCGTTGTAATCGGGCGAAATTATGCTTTCAGATGCAACTGGAATTTCTCGAGTTGATAATCCTTTCGCGAGATATGGTAGTTTGAAGTTAAGGAATGGTTGAGAAATCATCAAAATTTTCGCATGTCTGATACTCGAAACCAATAACTACTATTGCCTAGCGCAAAAATACACATACCGTTGTAATCGGGCGAGATTCTGCTTTCAGATGCAGCAGGAATTTCTCGAGTTCGTCAATCCGTTCGCGAGATATGGGAGTTTGAAGTTAAGGAATGGATGAGAAACCATCAAAATTTTCGCTCGTCTGATACTCGAAACCAATAACTGGAATGGCCTAGGGGAAAAGAACACATACCACTGTAATCGGGCGAGTTTCTGCTTTCAGATGCAACTGGAATTTCTCTAGTTCGTCAATCCGTTCGCGAGATATGGGAGTTTGAAGTTAAGGAATGGTTGAGGAACCATCCAAATTTTCGGAAGTCTGATACTCGAAACCAAAAACTACAATTGCCTAGGGCAAAAATACACATACCGTTGTAATCGGGCGATCTTCTACCTTCAGATGCAACAGGAATTTCTCGAGTTCGTCAATCCGTTCGCGAGATATGGGAGTTTGAAGTTAAGGAATGGTTGAGATACCATCAAAATTTTCGCAAGTCTGATACTCGAAACCAATAACTGCTATGGCCTAGGACAAAAATACAAATACCGTTGTAATCGGGCGAAATTATGCTTTCAGATGCAACTGGAGTTTCTCGAGTTGGTAATCCGTTCGCGAGATATGGGAGTTTGAAGTTAAGGAATGGTTGAGAAATCATCAAAATTTTCGCAAGTCTGATACTCGAAACCAATAACTACTATTGCCTAGGGCAAAAATACACATACCGTTGTAATCGGGCGATCTTCTACGTTCAGATGCAACAGGAATTTCTCGAGTTCGTCAATCCGTTCGCGAGATATGGGAGTTTGAAGTTAAGGAATGGTTGAGAAACCATCAAAATTTTCGCAAGTCTGATACTCGAAACCAATAACTACTATTGCCTAAGGCAAAAATACACGTACCGTTGTAATCGGGCGAAATTATGCTTTCAGATGCAACAGGAATTTCTCGAGTTCGTCAATCCGTTCGCGAGATATGGGGGTTTGAAGTTAAGGAATGGTTGAGAAATCATCAAAAGTTTCGCAAGTCTGATACTCGATACCAATAACTGGAATGGCCTAGGGGAAAAGTACACATACCATTGTAATCGGACGAGTTTCTGCTTTCAGATGCAACTGGAATTTCTCTAGTTCGTCAATCCGTTCGCGAGATATGGGAGTTTGAAGTTAAAGAATGGTTGAGAAACTATCAAAATTTTCGCTGGTCTGATACTCGAAACCAATAACTGGAATGGCCTAGGGGAAAAGTACACATACCACTGTAATGGGCCGAGTTTCTGCTTCCAGAAGCAACTGGAATATCTCTAGCTCGTCAATCCGTTCGCGAGATATGGGAGTTTGAAGTTAAGGAATGGTGGAGAAACCATCAAAATTTTCGCAAGTCTGATACTCGAAACCAATAACTACAATTGCCTAGGGCAAAAATACACATACCGTTCTAATCGGGCGATCTTCTACCTTCAGATGCAACAGGAATTTCTCGAGTTCGACAATCCGTTCGCGAGATATGGGAGTTTGAAGTTAAGGAATGGTTGAGAAACCATCAAAATTTTCGCAAGTCTGATACTCGAAACCAATAACTACTATGGCCTAAGGCAAAAATACACATACCGTTGTAATCGGGCGAGTTTCTGTTTTCAGATGCAACAGCAATTTCTCGAGTTCGTCAATCCGTTCGCGAGATATGAGAGTTTGAAGTTAAGGAATGGTTGAGAAAACATCACAATTTTCGCAATTCTGATACTCGAAACCAATAACTACTGTTGCCTAGGGGTAAAATACACATAGCGTTGTAATCGGGAGAGTTTCTACTTTGAGATGCAACAGAAATTTTTCGGATTCGGCAATCCGTTCGCGAAATATGGCAGTTTGAAGTTAAGGAATGGTTGAGAAACCATCAAAATTTTCGCAATTCTGATGCTAGAAACGAAAAAGTGGAATGGCATAGGGGAAAAGTACACACACCATAGTAATCGGGCGAGTTTCTACTTTCAGACGCAACAGGAATTTCTCGAGTTCGTCATTCCGTTCGCGAGATATGGGAGTTTGAAGTTAAGGAATGGTTGAGAAACCATCAAAATGTTCGCAATTGTGATACTCGAAACCAATAACTGGAACGGCCTAGGGGAAAAGTACACACACCATTGTAATGGGCTGTGTTCCTACTTTTAGATGCAATAGGAAATTCTCGAGTTCGTCAATCCGTTCGAGAGATATGGGTGTTTGAAGTTAAGGAATGCTTGAGAAACCATCAAAATTTTCGCAATTCTGATACTCGAAACCAATAACTACAAAGGCCTAGGGGAAAAGTACACACACCATTGTAATGGGTCGAGTTTCTACTTTCAGATGCAACACGAATTTCTCGAGTTCGACAATCCGTTCGCGAGATATGGGAGTTTGAAGTTAAGGAGTGGTTGAGAAACCAACAAAATTTTCGCAAGTCTGATACTGGAAACCAATAACTACTATGGCCTAGGACAAAAAAAAAACATACCGTTGTAATCGAGAGTGTTTCTACTTTCAGATGCAACAGAAATTTGTCGGATTCGTCAATCCGTCCGCGAAGTATCGGAGTTTGGAATTAAGAGATGGTTCAGAAACCATCAAAATTTTCGCAATTATGATGCTAGAAACGAATAACTGGAATGGCCTAGGGTAAAGTTCACATACCATCGTAATCGAGCGAGTTTCTACTTTCAGATGCAACAGGAATTTCTCGAGTTCGTCAATCCGTTCGCGAGATATGGGAGTTTGAAGTTAAAGAATGGTTGAGAAACCATCAAAATATTCGCAAGTCTGATACTAGAAACCTATAACTGGAATTGCCTCGGGGAAAAGTACACACACCATTGTTATCCGGCGAGTTTCTACTTTCAGATGCGTCAGGAATTTCTCAAGTTCGTCAATCCGTTCGCGAAATATCGGTGTTTGGACTTAAGAGATGGTTGAGAAACCATCAAAATTTTCGGATGTCTGATACTCGAAACCGATAACTGGAATGGCCTAGGTGAAAAGTACACACACTATTGTAATCGGGCGAGTTTCTACTTTCAGATGCAACCGGAATTTCTCGAGTTCGCCAATCCGTTCGCGAGATATGGGAGTTTGAAGTTAAGGAATGGTTGAGAATCCATCAAAATTTTCGCAAGTCTGATACTCGAAACCAATAACTACAATGGATTAGGGGAAAAATGCATATACCGTTCTAATCGGGAGAGTTTCTGCTTTCAGACGCAACAGAAATTTTTCGAATTCGTCAATCCGTTCGCGAAATATCGAAGTTTGGAGTTAAGAGATGGTTGAGAAACCACCAAAATTTTCGCAATTCTGATACTCTAAACCAATAACTGGAATGGCCTAGGGGAAAAGTACACACACTACTGTAATCGGGAGAGTTTCTGCTTTCAGATGCAACAGGAATTTCTCGAGTTCGTCAATCCGTTCGCGAGATATGGGAGTTTGAAGTTAAGGTATGGTTGAGAAACCATTAAAATTTTCGCAATTCTGATGCTAGAAACCAATAACTGGAATGGCCTAGGCGAAAAGTACACACACCATTGTAATCGTGTCGAGTTTCTACTTTCAGATGCAACAGGAATTTCTCGATTTCGTCTATCCGTTCGCGAGATATGGGAGTTCGAAATTACGGAATGGTTGAGAAACCATCAAAATTTTCTCAAGTCTGAGACTCGAAACCAATAACTACAATAGCCTAGGGGAAAAATACACACACCATTGTAATCGGTCGACTTTCTACTTTCAGATGCAACAGGAATTTCTCGAGTTCGCCTATCCGTTCGCGAGATATGGGAGTACGAAATTACGGAATGGTTGAGAAACCATCAAAATTTTCTCAAGTCTGATACTCGAAACCAATAACTACAATGGCCTAGGGGAAAAATACATATACCGTTGTAATCGGGAGTGTTTCCACTTTCAGATGCAACAGAAATTTTTCGGATTCGTGAATCCGTTCGCGAAATATCGGAGTTTGGATTTAAGAGATGGTTGTGAAACCATCAAAATTTTCCCAAGTCTGATACTCGAAACAAATAACTATAAGGGCCTAGGCGAAAAATACACATACCGTTGTAATCGGGTGAATTTCTGCTTTCAGACGCAACAGGAATTTCTCGAGTTCGTCTATCCGTTCGCGAGATATGGGAGTTTGAAGTTAAGGAATGTTTGAGAAACCATCAACATTTTCGCAAGTCTGATGCTAGAAACGAATAACTGGAATGGCCTAGGAGAAAAGTACAGACTCCATTGTAATCGGGCGAGTTTCTACTTTCAGATGTAACAGAAATTTTTCGGATTCGTCAATCCGTTCGCGAGATATGGGAGTTTGAAGTTAAGGAATGGTTGAGAAACCATCAAAATTTTCGCAAGTCTGATGCTAGAAACGAATAACTGGAATGGCCTAGGGGAAAGTAGAGACACATTTGTAATCGGGCGAATTTCTACTTTCAGATGCAACCGGAATGTCTCCAGTTCCTCAACCCGTTCGCGAGATATGGGAGTTTGAGGTAAAGGAATGGTTGAGAAACCATCAGAATTTCGCAAGTCTGATACTCGAAACCAATAACTACAATGGCCTAGGGGAAAAGTACACACACCAATGTAATCGGGCGAGTTTCTACTTTCAGATGCAACAGAAATTTTTCGGATGCGTCAATGCGTTCGCGAGATATGGGAGTTTGAAGTTATGGAATGGTTGACAAACAATCAAAATTTTCGCAAGTCTGATACTAGAAACCAATAACTGGAATGGCCTCGGTGAAAAGTAGACACACCATTGTAATCGGGCTAGTTTCTAGTTTCAGATGCAACAGGAATTCCTTGATTTCCTCAGTCCGTTCGCGAGATATAGGAGTTTGAAGTGAAGGAACGGTTAAGAAACCATCACAGTTTCGCAAGTTTGATACTCGAAACCAATAACTACAATGGCCTAGGGGAAAAATACATATACCGTTGTAATCGGGAGTATTTCTACTTTCAGATGCAACAGAAATTTGTCGGATTCGTCAATCCGTCCGCGAAGTATCGGAGTTTGGAATTAAGAGATGGTTCAGAAACCATCAAAATTTTCGCAAGTCTGATACTAGAAACCTATAACTGGAATTGCCTCGGGGAAAAGTACACACACCATTGTTATCGGGCGAGTCTCTACTTTCAGATGCGTCAGGAATTTCTCAAGTTCGTCAAACCGTTCGCGAAATATCGGAGTTTGGACTTAAGAGATGGTTGAGAAACCATCAAAATTTTCGGAAGTCTGATACTCGGAACCAATAACTGGAGTGGCCTAGGGGAAAAGGACACACACCATTGTAATCGGGCGAGTTTCTACTTTCAGATGCAACCGGAATTTCTCGAGCTCGCCAATCCGTTCGCGAGATATGGGAGTTTGAAGATAAGGAATGGTTGAGAAACCATCAAAATTCTTGCAAGTCTGATACTCGAAACCAATAACTACAATGGCCTAGGGGAAAAATACACATACCTTTGTAATCTGGCGAGTTTCAACTTTCAGATGCAACACGAATTTCTCGAGTTCTTCAACCGGTTCGCGAGATATGGGAGTTTGAAGTTAAGGAATGGTTGAGAAACAATCAAATATTTCGCAAGTCTGATACACGAAACCAATAACTGGAATGGCCTAGGGGAAAAGTACACACACCATTGTAATCGGGCGAGTTTCTACTTTCAGACGCAACAGGAATTTCTCGAGTTCGTCAATCCGTTCGGGAGACATGGGAGTTTGAAGTTAAGAAATGGTTGAGAAACCATCAAAATTTTCGCAAGTCTGATACTCGAAACCAATAACAGGAATGGCCTAGGGGAAAAGTACACACACCATTGTAATCGGGCGAGTTTCTAGTTTCAGACGCAACAGGAATTTCTCGATTTCCTCAGTCGTTCGCGAGATATAGGAGTTTGAAGTGAAGGAATGGTTTGGAAACCATCATAGTTTCGCAAGTCTGATACTCGAAACCAATAACTACAAAGGCCTAGGTGAAAAATACACCTACCGTTGTAATCTGGCGAGTTTCAACTTTCAGATGCAACACGAATTTCTGGAGTTCTTCAACCGGTTCGCGAGATATGGGAGTTTGAAGTTAAGGATTGGTTGAGAAACAATCAAAAATTTCGCAAGTCTGATACACGAAACCAATAACTCCAATGGTCTAGGGGAAAAGTACACACACCATTGTAATCGGTCGAGTTTGTGCCTTCAGATGCAATAGGAATTTCTCGAGTTCGTCAATCCGTTCGCGAGATATGGGCGTTTGAAGTTAAGGAATGGTTGAGAAACAATCAAATATTTCGCAAGTCTGATACACGAAACCAATAACTGCAATGGCCTAGGGGAAAAGTACACACACCATTGTAATCGGTCGAGTTTGTGCCTTCAGATGCAATAGGAATTTCTCGAGTTCGTCAATCCGTTCGCGAGATATGGGCGTTTGAAGTTAAGAAATGGTTGAGAAACCATCAAAATTTTCGCAAGTCTGATACTCGAAACCAATAACAGGAATGGCCTAGGGGAAAAGTACACACACCATTGTAATCGGGCGAGTTTCTAGTTTCAGACGCAACAGGAATTTCTCGATTTCCTCAGTCGTTCGCGAGATATAGGAGTTTGAAGTGAAGGAATGGTTTGGAAACCATCATAGTTTCGCAAGTCTGATACTCGAAACCAATAACTACAAAGGCCTAGGTGAAAAATACACCTACCGTTGTAATCTGGCGAGTTTCAACTTTCAGATGCAACACGAATTTCTGGAGTTCTTCAACCGGTTCGCGAGATATGGGAGTTTGAAGTTAAGGATTGGTTGAGAAACAATCAAAAATTTCGCAAGTCTGATACACGAAACCAATAACTGGAATGGCCTAGGGGAAAAGTACACACACCATTGTAATCGGGCGAGTTTCAACTTTCAGATGCAACACGAATTTCTCGAGTTCTTCAACCGGTTCGCGAGATATGGGAGTTTGAAGTTAAGGAATGGTTGAGAAACAATCAAATATTTCGCAAGTCTGATACACGAAACCAATAACTGGAATGGCCTAGGGGAAAAGTACACACACCATTGTAATCGGTCGAGTTTGTGCCTTCAGATGCAATAGGAATTTCTCGAGTTCGTCAATCCGTTCGCGAGATATGGGCGTTTGAAGTTAAGGAATGGTTGAGAAACAATCAAATATTTCGCAAGTCTGATACACGAAACCAATAACTGCAATGGCCTAGGGGAAAAGTACACACACCATTGTAATCGGTCGAGTTTGTGCCTTCAGATGCAATAGGAATTTCTCGAGTTCGTCAATCCGTTCGCGAGATATGGGCGTTTGAAGTTAAGGAATGGTTGAGAAACAATCAAATATTTCGCAAGTCTGATACACGAAACCAATAACTGCAATGGCCTAGGGGAAAAGTACACACACCATTGTAATCGGGCGAGTTTCTACTTTCAGACGCAACAGGAATTTCTCGAGTTCTTCAACCGGTTCGCGAGACATGGGAGTTTGAAGTTAAGGAATGGTTGAGAAACATTCAAAAATTTCGCAAGTCTGCTACACGAAACCAATAACTGGAATGGCCTCGGGGGAAAGTAGACACACCACTGTAATCGGGCGAGTTTCTAGTTTCAGATGCAACAGGAATTTCTCGTTTTCCTCAGTCCGTGCGCGAGGTATAGGAGTTTGAAGTGAAGGAATGGTTGAGAAACCATCATAGTTTCGCAAGTCTGATACTCGAAACCAATAACTACAATGGCCTAGGGGAAAAATACATATACCGTTGTAATCGGGAGTGTTCTACATTCAGATGCAACAGAAACTTTTCGGATTCGTCAATCCGTCCGCGAAGTATCGGAGTTTGGAATTAAGAGATGGTTCAGAAACCATCAAAATTTTCGCAATTATGATGCTAGAGACGAATAACTGGAATGGCCTAGGGTAAAGTACAGATACCATTGTAATCTGGCGAGTTTCAACTTTCAGATGCAACACGAATTTCTCGAATTCTTCAACCGGTTCGCGAGATATGGGAGTTTGAAGTTAAGGAATGGTTGAGAAACAATCAAATATTTCGCAAGTCTGATACACGAAACCAATAACTGGAATGGCCTAGGGGAAAAGTACACACACCATTGTTATCGGGCGAGTTTCTACTTTCAGACGCAACAGGAATTTCTCGAGTTCGTCAATCCGTTTGCGAGACATGGGAGTTTGAAGTTAAGGAATGGTTGAGAAACCATCAAAATTTTCGCAAGTCTGATACTCGAAACCAATAACAGGAATGGCCTAGGGGAAAAGTACACACACCATTGTTATCGGGCGAGTTTCTAGTTTCAGACGCAACAGGAATTTCTCGTTTTCCTCAGTCCGTGCGCGAGATATAGGAGTTTGAAGTGAAGGAATGGTTGAGAAACCATCATAGTTTCGCAAGTCTGATACTCGAAAACAATAACTACAATGGCCTAGGGGAAAAATACATATACAGTTGTAATCTTCCTTATTTAATATATTAACCTCTAATAAAAGAAAAATTATTTTATACTCAATAATTATTATGTACACAAATTTCCCACCTATAGCACTCTTTATACTGAAATAAATCTTCCTAGAAACATTAATAAATTCAAGAATAAAATTTACTGTGGAAGGTTTAATTTTACATTTATTCGAAAGATGAAACATACAAAAGTTTGTACAAAAGTATTTATTTATTTTATCGCACGGTAGGGAATATCATACAAATGGAAATACTTATCTCTAATGTCGGTAAATTGTACTTGTCGCGCCATCTATTTGTGGAAATTAGAACAATTCCTCGACAAACTTGAGCGTTTCTCCGCCTGGTGTTTTCACCCCTTAAGTGTATTTTAACCCTTTCTCCAATAGATGGCAACCCATGTAATTACCACGTTACAGGGATTTGTAATTGCGGGTTCAGAATATATTTGCATACATACAAACTATAATTCCGATATGTAGAGAAATATTCATTTACTTTATCCCACGGCTTCTTGGATCGTATTTGTTCGATCTAACCAAATATTTCAAGAAATTGATGGCTTTTTATACCGAAACATTGTCAAAAATTGTTTAATCTACGGTCCAACGACGGTTGTTAATAATTATGATAAATAAATGTCAAGATATTGCGATGTCTGCGAAGGCGAACGGTTTCAGTGAATGTTTGTTCATTTCAGCGATTGTTATTAACATTTTCGCATGTTCCCTATATTGATCGAACAATGTGCATCTTATTTATGTATTGCAATTAATTAAGAGTCTTCGCGAAATTGATTTTGATCGAGACTCCACGTTAAAGCGTGTTTCGTAAAGTTTTAAAGCACGGAAAGTAACAATTTTTCATTAGATACATTAATTTAACATTTGTTTAATTCTTATATTTTACACAATACGCGTAGAAGTGGTATTTTTTACACAAAAGGGCCAAAATTCAATTAATCGCTTTTTTAGATAGAAAAATCACAGCGATAGATACTTGTGAATCGATAATCGATACGTGTAGCCTTGAGAATGTCAGTTGGATCTCAAAGAAAATTTCCTTCGCGAACAAGGAATATTTCAACGAAATGATATTTTAAGCCATTATTAATACTAGGACATTGTTAATACTTGTCTAATGTATGATCCTACGACGGTTGTCAATAATTATGATAAACAAACATCAAGATATTGCGAAATCTTCGAGGGCGAATGGTTTCGGTGAATGTTTGTTCATTTCAGCGGTTGTTATTAACATTTACGCATGTTCCCTATATTCATCGAACAATGTGCATCTTATTTATGCATCAAAAATGATTGATTCGCCTCTAGCAATTGATTTTGATCGAACTACAAAGTAAAGAGATGTTTCTTAAAGTTTTAAAACATGGAAAGTAATAATTGTCTATGAGATATATCAATTTAACATTTGATTAATACACGAAGAATCGAAATTTTTGGTAAACTAAGTGAATAAAAAATAATTATTATAAATAAATAATTAGATTTATTATCGATCCTGTGTAAATTATTATATACAGTAAATAGTATAAATAAAATTCTTCTGGAGGCTAAAGAGATTAAAAAATATATTAAATATGTATTTAGAGTATTAGTGTCTAAATTAACTATAGATCAAATGATTTATAATAGAAATTATAAATATTATAATCATTTAATCGAAACGGAGAAACGGAGAAATAAATGGAGAAACGAAGAAATAAACGGAGAAACAATGAAAGAAACGGAGAAACGAAGAGAGAAACGGAGAAACGAAGAAAGAAACGGAGTAACGAAAAAAGAAACGAAGAAACGAAGAAAGAAACAGAGAAACGGAGAAATAAACGGAGGAACGAAGAAATAAACGGAGAACCGAAGAAAGAAACGGAGAAACGAAGAAAGAAACGGAGAAACGAAGAAAGAAACGGAGAATCGGAGAAATAAATGGAGAAACGAAGAAATAAACCGAGAAACGGCGAAAGAAACGGAGAAACGAAGAAAGAAACGGAGAAACGAAGAAAGAAATGGAGAAACGGAGAAATAAATGGAGAAACGAAGAAAGAAACGGAGAAACGAACAAAGAAACGGAGAAACGAACAAAGAAACGGAGAAACGAAGGAAGAAACGCAGAAACGAAGAATGAAACGGAGAAACGAAGAATGAAACGGGAAACGAAGAAAGAAATGGAGAGACGAACAAAGAAACGGAGAAACGAACAACGAAACGGAGAAACGAAGAAAGAAACGGAGAAACGAAGAATGAAACGGAGAAACGAAGACAGAAACGGAGAAATAAATGGGGAAACGAAGATATAAACGGAGAAACGAAGAAAGAAACGGAGAAACGAAGAAACGATGAAAGAAACGGAGAAACGGAGAAATAAATGGAGAAACGAAGAAATAAACGGAGAAACGAAGAAAGAACCGGAGAAACAAAGAAAGAAACGGAGAAACGAACAAAGAAACGGAGAAACGAGGAAAGAAACGGAGAAACGAAGAAAGAAACGGAGAAACGAAGAAGGAAACGGAGAAACGAAGAAATAAACGGAGAAACGAACAAAGAAACGGAGAAACGAACAAAGAAACGGAGATACGAAGAAAGAAACGGAGAAACGAAGAAAGAAACGGAGAAACGAACAAAGAAACGGAGAAACGAACAAAGAAACGGAGAAACGAACAAAGAAACGGAGAAACGAACAAAGAAACGTTTCTCCGTTTCTCGGTTTCTCCGTTTCTCGGTTTCTCCGTTTCTCCGTTTCTCGGTTTCTCCGTTTCTTGGTTTCTCCGATTCTCGGTTTCTCCGATTCTCCGTTTCTCCGTTTCTCGGTTTCTCCGTTTCTCCGTTTCTCGGTTTCTCTGTTTCTCCGTTTCTCCGTTTCTCGGTTTCTCCGTTTCTCCGTTTCGCCGTTTCTTCGTATCTTCGTTTCTCCGTTTCTCGGTTTCTCCGTTTCTCCGTCTCTCGGTTTCTCCGTTTCTCGGTTTCTCCGTTTCTCCGTTTCTCGGTTTTTCCATTTCTCCGTTTCTCCGTTTCACCGTTTTCTGTTCGTTTTTCCATTTATTTCTCCGATTCTCCGTTTCATTCTTCGTTTCTTCGTTTCTTTCTTCGTTTCTCCGTTTCTTTCTTCGTTTCTCCGTTTGTTTCTTCGTTTCTCCATTTATTTCTTCGTTTCTCCGTTTCTTTCTTCGTTTCTCCGTTTCTTTCTTCGTTTCTCCGTTTCTCTCTTCGTTTCTCCGTTTCTTCCTTCGTTCCTTCGTTTCTCCGTTTCTCCGTTTCTCCGTTTCTCCGTTTCGATTAAATGATTGTAATAGTTATAATTTCTATTATAAATCATTTGAGCTATAGTTAAATTATACACTAATACTCTAAATACATATTTAATATATTTTTTAATCTCTTTAGCCTCCAGAAGAATTTTCTTTATCATATTTACTGTATATAATAATTTACACAGAATCGGAAATAAATCTAATTATTTATTTATAATAATTATTTTCTAATCATTTATTTTAAAAATTGGGATGTACTCTTTAATTGGTCGATTCATTTCTTTAATTTATTCATTAAATTGAATTAATCTATTCTTTATAATAACTTTAATAAAATTAATCCCTATAATTATTATAGAACTCGTATTAAAATTTAATAATGAAATTTATTTTATTTGCCTAATTAATGTAATTATTGCCCCTATCATTTGCTTAAATAAAAAATCAATCGAAATAATTATAGGATATTCATCTGTTATACAAACATCTGTTATAGTTATTTTATTAATAATTATCAAAAATACATTTTTAACATATTTCATTTTATATTCAATAATTTCTTCAATTTTAATTTGTATATTTAAAATAATAAAGATTAATTCTTCTTCCTTATTTAATATATTAACCTCTAATAAAAGAAAAATTATTTTATACTCAATAATTATTATGTACACAAATTTCCCACCTATAGCACTCTTTATACTGAAATGAATCGTCCTAGAAACATTAATAAATTCAAGAATAAAATTTATACCTTTAATAATTGTACATCTTTTTATAAGATTAATTACATCATGAAATTATTTAAATATATCCTTCTTATATTTTTTCCCTTCAATTAAATAAAAAATATATAACTAAATTAACCTTAATTTTCTAAACTATTATCTATTTATAACTTTTTTAATATTTATATTTATATTTATGATCTACTGGTTATATTAATTTTTAGCATAATTAATATATGTATTCAACAAATCACAAAAATATTGGGATATTATATTTCATATCAGCTATATGATCTGGTATAATTGATTCTTCTTTAAGGATACTAATTCGAATAGAATTAAATAGGCCAGGAACTTGAATTAATATCGACCAAATTTATAACTCAATTGTAACATCACATGCTTTTGTAATAATTTTTTTTATAGTTTTACCATTTATAATCGGAGGATTCGGAAACTGAATAATTCCCTTAATAATTGGATCCCCTGATACAGCATTTCCCCGAATAAATAATATAAGATTGTGACTAATCCCCCCTTCATTATTACTTTTAATTCTTACAACACTATTATTCCCAGGCTCGGGAACTGGATGAACAATCTACCCTCCTTTGTCATCAAATCTTTATCACCCATCTTCATCTATAGACTTAACAATTATTTCTTTGCATATTGCAAGTATCTCTTCAATTATGGGATCAATTAATTTTATTGTTACAATTCTTAAAATAAAAAATAATGCTTTAAAATTCGATCAAATATCCTTATTTGCTTGGTCAGTATTAATTACTACAATTTTGCTTCTTCTCTCACTACCTGTATTAGCCGGAGCTATTACTATGTTATTAACAGACCGAAATTTAAATACTTCCTTCTTTGATCCTACTGGGGGAGGGGACCCAATTTTATTTCAACATTTATTTTGATTTTTTGAGCATCCTGAAGTCTATATTTTAATTTTACCCGGGTTTGGATTAATCTCCCATGTCATTTTCAATGAAAGAGGGAAAAAGGAAACTTTTGGGAACCTAGGGATAGTTTATGCAATACTCGGAATTGGATTTCTAGGATTTATTGTGTGAGCACATCACATATTCACAGTAGGCTTAGATGTAGACACACGAGCTTATTTCACTTCGGCAACTATAATCATTGCAATTCCCACAGGAATCAAAGTATTTAGATGACTAGCTACGTACTACGGGTCAAAACTTATTATTAATCCTTCTATTATTTGATAATTTGGCTTTATTTTTTTATTTACAATAGGAGGATTAACAGGAATTATATTATCAAACTCATCTATTGATATTATACTACATGATACATACTATGTTGTCTCTCATTTCCACTATGTACTGTCAATAGGAGCAGTATTTTCTATTATTGCTTCATTAATTCATTGATTCCCTTTATTCACAGGATTTACCCTAAATCAATTTTATCTTAAAACTCAATCTTATATAATATTTATTGGGGTAAATATAACTTTTTTCCATCAGCATTTTTTAGGAATGACAGGAATACCTCGACGTTATTCAGATTACCCGGATTCCTACTACTGTGAAAATTTATTATCATCTATTGGCTCAATAATTTCATTCAAAAGAATAATTTTACTCTTGTTTATTATATTGGAGAGATTTATAACTAAACGTCTAGCTATATTTAAATTTAATCAATCATCACTAGAATGACCCCAAAACTTTTCCCCAAAAGACCACTCATTCCTCTCTATTCCTCTAATTAATAAAAACAAATCTTAATATGGCAGATTAGTGCATGAATTTAAGATTCATTTATAAAATTTAATATTTTTATTGAAAATGTCCCATTGAAAAGTAATTAATTTCCAAGACCCCAATTCGCCATATGCCTATAATTTAAATCTTTTTCACAACTTCACAATAATTATAATAATTATAATCTCTTCATTAACTCTAATAATTATATTAGATATTTTTACTAATAAATTTATCAATCGATTTTTACTTAAAAATCATCATATTGAAATTGTATGAACTTTACTCCCAATAATAATTTTAGGAGTAATTGCACTTCCTTCTTTAAAAACCCTATATTTTATTGATGAACTATGAATACCCGTATACTTAACAATCAAATCAATTGGGCACCAATAATATTGATCCTATGAATACCCAGAATTTAATAATTTAAATTTTGACTCCTATATAGATAAAGATTTAAATAATATTTACATTTTTCGTCTCCTAGACGTAGATAATCGAATAATTATTCCATCTAATACACTAATTCGAATATTAACAACATCAAACGACGTAATTCACTCTTGAACTGTTCCGTCTTTAGGCTTAAAAATAGACTCAGTACCAGGGCGAATTAACCAAATAAATTTAATTACTAATCGACCTGGAGTATTTTTCGGACAATGTTCTGAAATCTGCGGATCTAATCACAGATTTATGCCAATTGTTGTGGAAAGAACTAATTATTCAAACTTTATTAATTGAATTAACAACCAAAATTAAATTTTAACCTACTCATATAATATTTAATTAAATCAAATCATTAGATGTCTGACAAAAGAATTGATATTTTAAATCAAATTATAGTAATAAATTACTTCTAATGATTAAATAAACCTAATAAAAATTAGTTAAATCTATAACATTAAATTGTCATTTTAAAATTATTACAAAATAATATTTTTGTCATAAAATAAAATAAATATAATTTGATTTTTAATCAAATTAAAAACTTACCTTCTTATGAAAATATATATACATTTCATCCCTCAAATAATACCCCTTCACTGATCATCTTTATATTTAACTATTCTAATCTTATTAATTATTATACTTTCAAATATTTATTTTATCAACATTAATAAAGTAAAATTATTGACAATAAAAAAATTTTACCTGAATAATTGAACAAATATATGATAAGTGATATCAAACTTATTTTCTATTTTTGACCCATCGACAAGAAATAATTTATCATTAAATTGATTTAGACTTACACTGCCATTCATTTTTATCCCAATAAAATTTTGAGTTCTAAATTCACGATATCAAACATTTTGAAACATATATTTAAAATTTTTACACTCAGAATTTAAAATCTTGACAAAAAAAAACTTTACTAAAAATTTACTAATCTTTAACAGACTTATATTTATAATCCTATTTTTTAATTTTTTAGGATTATTCCCATACATTTTTACCCCTTCAAGACATGTATCAATTAATTTATCTATACCATTATTTATATGAATTAGATTTATAATTTTTGGGTGGACTATCAATGCTAAAAAAATATTTATTCATCTAATACCAAGAAATACCCCCTTTATATTAATAAATTTTATAGTATTAATTGAAACAATTAGAAACATTATTCGACCCTGAACATTAACTATTCGATTAACAGCTAATATACTAGCAGGGCATCTTCTACTATCTTTATTAGGCTCAACTGTTAGAAAATTTCTAATTTGGATACCTTTCACAATTTTAATTCAAAACATATTATTTATTTTAGAAATTTCAGTCTCCTTAATTCAAATATACGTATTTATTATTTTATTAACCCTATATTTTAATGAATCAAATTATGAAAATATTTACGCATCCTTACCACATAGTTACCCCAAGACCATGACCTTCAATTACTTCTATAAATATTATAAATTTATTTATAAGATTAATTTTATTCACAAATTCAAAACTTTTTACCCTATTAGTAACAAATCCATTTATATTAATTACTTGCTTATCATTATGATGACGTGATACCATTCGAGAAAGAACATTTCAAGGATTTCACTCTCAATCAATTCATTCTATATTAAAAATAAGTATATTATTATTTATTATTTCTGAACTAGTTTTCTTTATTTCTTTTTTTTGGACATATATTCATAACTCAATTTTCCCAAGAATTGAACTAGGTATAAATTGACCCCCTATATCAATTAAAATACTAAATCCATTTGATATCCCATTATTAAATTCTATCATTTTAATTTCCTTCGGATTTACATTAACCTTAAGGTATAATTTTCTTTCGTTAAAAAATAAAATTTATAGAAAAATTTATCTTTTATACACATGATTATTAAGTATAATTTTTATAAGTCTTCAATTTAATGAATATAAACAATCTTCTTTTTCTATAAATGATGGGATTTTTGGATCAATCTTTTACATAGCAACAGGATTCCATGGATTACATGTTTTAATTGGGGGCTTTATATTATCAATTATTATAATTCGAATAAATAATAATCACTTTTCTTCAATTCGTCATTTTAATTTTACAGCTGCTATCTGATTCTGACATTTTGTAGATGTTGTATGATTATTTCTATATATAATAATTTACTGATGAATATATTAATATAAAATAAATATAATAAATAATTATATTCAACTTATAATTAAATTTTTATTGTTTAAATATATTTAAAACGATTCATATTTTCATTAAAATAATAATTATTCTAATTATTCCCATAATTATTTTTATTGCAAATCACTTATTTTCATTAACCAATTTTAAATATCGAATGTGGATTTGACCCTCTATCAGAAAATCGCCTACCATTTTCCATTAATTTTTATTTAATTGCTTTAATCTTTTTAATTTTCGATATCGAAATTATATTAATTGTTCCTATAATCACTACTCTTAATAAATATTATGAAATAATCACTTTTTATTCTTTTATTTCTATCATCTGAATTCCACTATTGACCCTCTGACTAGAATGATACATAAAATTTCTAAAATGACACTTTAATTGAAACCAAAATAGAGGTAAATTATTGTTAATAATTTCATTGAATTAAATCTCCAATTAATTGCATATTGTACTATATATTTGTACTATATAATCAAGCTATTAATTCGAAATTAATTATATTGTATTATACTATATATATATATATATATATATATATATATATATATATATATATATATATATATATATATATATATATATATATAAGATTTATTAAATCAAGCTATTAATTCGAAATTAATTATATTGTATTATACTACAATATATAGTACAATATGCAATTAATTGGAGATTTAATTCAATGAAATTATTAACAATAATTTATCTCTATTTTGGTTTCAATTAAAGTGTCATTTTAGAAATTTTATGTATCATATATATATATATATATATAGTATAATAAAATATAATTAATTTCCAATTAATAGCTTGATTTAATAAATATATATATATTCTATACACCAATTTGGAGAGATATTTATTAATATATATAGTATAATAAAATCATTGATTTACCTTTATACTGAAAATATAATATTTTTATAAACCATATAAACTTCGGTATTAGTTAAATTATAAAACTTAATTTGCTATTAAAAATCAATAATAAAATTATACCTATATTTTCATAATTTAGAAATAAAATGATTTTAATCATTTTAAAAGAATTAGAAATTCTTTTATTTTATTTCTGTCTAAAAATACAAAATATGCATTATCCTAATATTTTCAATATTATACTGTTTAAGCTATTTAAACAATACAAATTTAATAAAAACATCCCTATCAAAAATAAAATATACCACACTATTATATTAATAATATTAAATTTTACCCCTTCAATTAATTTTCTTAATCTTACTAATCAATAAATATTTAAACCATAAATTAATTCAAATCACCCGTTTTCAACACAAACTTCATATTTATACACTATATTAAATAAATATCCATAAGAATTTAAAAAAAAATAATTTAAACAAAATATTCTTATAATAAATTTTAATAATTTAACTAAATTAATATTTAATTTTAATCCTTTATTAAAAATTCCTCTTAATAAATAACCAACTAGATATAATTTTAACACTATATACATATCAATCCCCCCCACTGGAGTAACATACATTCACATAAATATATTTATAAATATTCATCCATAAAAAAATATAAATAGTAATATTATAACTATAGACCTTACCATATAACTATTTTTCCCCAAATTTACTAAAGGTCTAAAATTTAATTCTTTATTAAATAAAACCCAACTAATCAAACGAATTGTATAAGAAATAGTCAAAAAGGTAGAGATATATTTAAATTAAATAGAGATTATAATTAAATTATATTTTTCCATACAAAAATATTCTAAAAATATATCTTTAGAATAAAATCCACACGAAAAAGGAAACCCTACCAAATTCAATAAACACAAAATCATAATTATCCTCTTTATAGGAAAAATTTTAACTAAACCGCCATATTTCCGCATATCTTGATTTCCTATTATTCAATGGATAAAATCCCCTGCACATATAAATATATTAGATTTAAATAAAGCATGCACAATTAAATGAAAAAAAGCCAAATCTCGGTACCCTCATCTCAAAATTATTAGAATAAACCCTAATTGACTCAAAGTAGAAAAAGCAATAATTTTTTTTAAATCATACTCAAAATTTGCTATTAAACCCGCCATTAATACGGTTAAACTAGAAATTAATGTTAATAAAAAATTTATATTATACATTATAATTATATTTCTATATCGATTTAGTAAATAAACTCCTGCAGTAACTAAAGTTGAAGAATGAACTAAAGAAGAAACAGGGGTAGGAGCAGTTATCGCAGCAGGTAATCAAGGAGAAAACGGTATTTGAGTTCTTTTAGTTATTCCACAAATTAATAATATCAAAATCATACAGCCTCCTATTCTATCAATCAATATATATCCCCAAGAACCCCTAACTGAAGCCAAAACAATTAAAATTAATAAACACACATCACCTACTCGATTACATAAAACCAATAAGTTACCAAACAAAATGAAATTAATACTAAACCATCCCATCCAACTAAAATACTTAAAATTCTAGGCCTTATAATTATAATACATATAGATATAATAAATAATAATAACATATATTTATACCGATCAATATATATATATATCACTCTCTATATATCCAACCCTATAAATTACAATCATCAATGAAATTAATAAAACTACTCCTAAATATATTAAACTCATAAAATCTAAATAAATTAAAAAAATTAATTTTATCCTATTTAAATTTATTAAAATCACTCCATAATGAAATCAATTTTTGTCACATAAAAATATAAACTTAAAAATATAAAACTCACACTATTAATAAATACTAAAATAAAACTATATAAACAAAAATTCATAATTTAAAATAAAATTTATACCTTTGATTCCACAAATCAATGATTTTAATAAACTATTTAAACTTAATTATAAAACAATACTATATCTAAAAATATAAAATATAAAGGGATTCAATGTATTAAAACTATTATACAATTAAATACTGAATAGTTATTTATATACTTGTAAAAATAATTACCTTTCCCATGAAAAATACAAATAAATATATATATATATATATATATATTTATATATATATATATTGAATGTAAAAAATTTAAAAAACATATAAATAAAAATAAAATTACTAACACTTTCAACAAAATAATTAAATTAATGAATAAAAACACCTCCCCAATTAAATTTAAAGAAATAGGAACTGATCCGTTTCTCCGTTTCTCCGTTTCTCCGTTTCTCCGTTTCTCCGTTTCTCCGTTTCTCCGTTTCTCCGTTTCTCCGTTTCTCCGTTTCTCCGTTTCTCCGTTTCTCCGTTTCTCCGTTTCTCCGTTTCTCCGTTTCTCCGTTTCTCCGTTTCTCCGTTTCTCCGTTTCTCCGTTTCTCCGTTTCTCCGTTTCTCCGTTTCTCCGTTTCTCCGTTTCTCCGTTTCTCCGTTTCTCCGTTTCTCCGTTTCTCCGTTTCTCCGTTTCTCCGTTTCTCCGTTTCTCCGTTTCTCCGTTTCTCCGTTTCTCCGTTTCTCCGTTTCTCCGTTTCTCCGTTTCTCCGTTTCTCCGTTTCTCCGTTTCTCCGTTTCTCCGTTTCTCCGTTTCTCCGTTTCTCCGTTTCTCCGTTTCTCCGTTTCTCCGTTTCTCCGTTTCTCCGTTTCTCCGTTTCTCCGTTTCTCCGTTTCTCCGTTTCTCCGTTTCTCCGTTTCTCCGTTTCTCCGTTTCTCCGTTTCTCCGTTTCTCCGTTTCTCCGTTTCTCCGTTTCTCCGTTTCTCCGTTTCTCCGTTTCTCCGTTTCTCCGTTTCTCCGTTTCTCCGTTTCTCCGTTTCTCCGTTTCTCCGTTTCTCCGTTTCTCCGTTTCTCCGTTTCTCCGTTTCTCCGTTTCTCCGTTTCTCCGTTTCTCCGTTTCTCCGTTTCTCCGTTTCTCCGTTTCTCCGTTTCTCCGTTTCTCCGTTTCTCCGTTTCTCCGTTTCTCCGTTTCTCCGTTTCTCCGTTTCTCCGTTTCTCCGTTTCTCCGTTTCTCCGTTTCTCCGTTTCTCCGTTTCTCCGTTTCTCCGTTTCTCCGTTTCTCCGTTTCTCCGTTTCTCCGTTTCTCCGTTTCTCCGTTTCTCCGTTTCTCCGTTTCTCCGTTTCTCCGTTTCTCCGTTTCTCCGTTTCTCCGTTTCTCCGTTTCTCCGTTTCTCCGTTTCTCCGTTTCTCCGTTTCTCCGTTTCTCCGTTTCTCCGTTTCTCCGTTTCTCCGTTTCTCCGTTTCTCCGTTTCTCCGTTTCTCCGTTTCTCCGTTTCTCCGTTTCTCGGTTTCTCCGTTTCTCCGTTTCTCCCTTTCTCCGTTTCACCGTTTCTTTGTTCGTTCCTCCGTTTCTTTCTCCGTTTCTCCGTTTATTTCTTCGTTTCTCCATTTATTTCTCCGTTTCTCCGTTTCTTTCATCGTTTCTCCGTTTCTTTCTTCGCTTCTCCGTTTCTCTCTTCGTTTCTCCGTTTCTTTCTTCGTTTCTCCGTTTCTTCCTTCGTTTCTTCGTTTCTTCGTTTCTCCGTTTCTCCGTTTCTCCGTTTCTCCGTTTCTCCGTTTCTCCGTTTCTCCGTTTCTCCGTTTCTCCGTTTCTCCGTTTCTCCGTTTCTCCGTTTCTCCGTTACTCGGTTTCTCCGTTTCTCCGTTTCTCCGTTTCTCCGTTTCTCCGTTTCTCCGTTTCTCCGTTTCTCCGTTTCTCCGTTTCTCCGTTTCTCCGTTTCTCCGTTCCTCCGTTTCTCCGGTGCTCCGTTTCTCGGTTTCTCCGTTCCTCGGTTTCTCTGTTTCTCCGCTTCTCCGTTTCTCGGTTTCTCAGTTTCTCCGTTTGTCCGTTTTTCCGTTTCACCGTTTCTTTGTTCGTTCCTGCGTTTCTTTCTCCGTTTCTCCGTTTATTTCTTCGTTTCTCCGTTTCTTTCTTCGTTTCTCCGTTTCTTTCTTCGTTTCTCCGTGTCTTCCTTCGTTTCTCCGTTTCTCCGTTTCTCCGTTTCTCCGTTTCTCCGTTTCTCCGTTTCTCCGTTTCTCCGTTTCTCCGTTTCTCCGTTTCTCCGTTTCTCCGTTTCTCCGTTTCTCCGTTTCTCGGTTTCTCCGTTTCTCCGTTTCTCGGTTTCTCCGTTTCTCCGTTTCTCCGTTTCTCCGTTTCTCCGTTTCTCCGTTTCTCCGTTTCTACGTTTCTCCGTTTCTCCGTTTCTCCGTTTCTCCGTTTCTCCGTTTCTTTGTTCATTTCTCCGTTTCTTTGTTCGTTTCTCGGTTTCTTTCTTCGTTTCTCCGTTTCTTTCTTCGATTCTCCGTTTCTTTCTTCGTTTCTCCGTTTATTTCTTCGTTTCTCCATTTATTTCTCCGTGTCTCCGTTTCTTTGTTCGTTTCTCAGTTTCTTTGTTCGTTTCTCCGTTTCTTTGTTAATTTCTCCGCTTCTTTGTTCGTTTCTTCGTTTCTTTCTTCGTTTCTTCGTTTCTTTCATCGTTTCTCCGTTTCTTTCTTGGTTTCTCCGTTCCTTTCTACGTTTCCTTCTTCGTTTCTCCGTTTCTTTCTTCGTTTCTACGTTTCTTTCTTCGTTTCTCCGTCTATTTCTTCGTTTCTCCTTTTATTTCTCCGTTTCTCCGTTTCCTTCTTCGTTTCTCCGTTTCTTTGTTCGTTTCTCGGTTTCTTTCTTTGTTTCTCCGTTTCTTTCTTCGATTCTCCGTTTCTTTCTTCGTTTCTCCGTTTCTTTCTTCTATTCTTCGTTTCGTTCTTCGTTTCTCCGTTTCTTTCTTCGTTTCTCCGTTTATTTCTTCATTTCTCCATTTATTTCTCCGATTCTCCGTTCCCTTCTTCGTTTCTCCGTTTATTTCTTCGCTTCTCCATTTATTTCTCCGATTCTCCGTTTCTTTCTTCGTTTCTCCGTTTCTTTCTTCGTTTCTCCGTTTATTTCTTCGTTTCTCCATTTATTTCTCCGTGTCTCCGTTTCTTTGTTCGTTTCTCAGTTTCTTTGTTCGTTTCTCCGTTTCTTTGTTAGTTTCTCCGCTTCTTTGTTCGTTTCTTCGTTTCTTTCTTCGTTTCTTCGTTTCTTTCATCGTTTCTCCGTTTCTTTCTTGGTTTCTCCGTTTCTTTCTACGTTTCCTTCTTCGTTTCTCCGTTTCTTTCTTCGTTTCTCCGTTTCTTTCTTCGTTTCTCCGTCTATTTCTTCGTTTCTCCATTTATTTCTCCGTTTCTCCGTTTCTTTCTTCGTTTCTCCGTTTCTTTCTTCGCTTCTCCGTTTCTCTCTTCGTTTCTCCGTTTCTTTCTTCGTTTCTTCGTTTCTCCGCTTCTTCCTTCGTTTCTTCGTTTCTTCGTTTCTCCGTTTCTCCGTTTCTCCGTTTCTCCGTTTCTCCGTTTCTCCGTTTCTCCGTTTCTCCGTTTCTCCGTTTCTCCGTTTCTCCGTTTCTCCGTTTCTCCGTTTCTCCGTTTCTCCGTTTCTCCGTTTCTCCGTTCCTCCGTTTCTCCGGTGCTCCGTTTCTCGGTTTCTCCGTTCCTCGGCTTCTCTGTTTCTCCGCTTCTCCGTTTCTCGGTTTCTCTGTTTCTCCGTTTCTCCGTTTCTCCGTTTCTCCGTTTCTCCGTTTCTCCGTTTCTCCGTTCCTCCGTTTCTCCGGTGCTCCGTTTCTCGGTTTCTCCGTTCCTCGGCTTCTCTGTTTCTCCGCTTCTCCGTTTCTCCGTTTCGCCGTTTCTCCGTTTCTCCGTTTCTCCGTTTCTCCGTTTCTCCGTTTCTCCGTTTCTCCGTTTCTCCGTTTCTCCGTTTCTCCGTTTCTCCGTTTCTCCGTTTCTCTCCGTTTCCCCGTTTCTCCGTTTCTCCGTTTCTCCGTTTCTCCGTTACTCCGTTTCTCCGTTTCTCCGTTTCTCCGTTTCTCCGTTTCTCCGTTTCTCCGTTTCTCCGTTTCTCCGTTTCTCCGTTTCTCCGTTTCTCCGTTTCTCCGTTTCTCCGTTTCTCCGTTTCTCCGTTTCTCCGTTTCTCCGTTTCTCCGTTTCTCCGTTTCTCCGTTACTCCGTTTCTCCGTTCCTCCGTTTCTCCGGTTCTCCGGTTCTCCGTTTCTCGGTTTCTCTGTTTCTCGGTTTCTCTGTTTCTCAGTATCTCCGTTTCGCCGTTTCTCCGTTTCACCGTTTCTTTGTTCGTTCCTCCGTTTCTTTCTCCGTTTCTCCGTTTATTTCTTCGTTCCTCCGTTTCTTTCTCCGTTTCTCCGTTTATTTCTTCGTTTCTCCATTTATTTCTCCGTTTCTCCGTTTCTTTGTTCGTTTCTCCGTTTCTTTGTTCGTTTCTCCGTTTCTTTCTTCGTTTCTCCGTTTCTTTCTTCGTTTCTCCGTTTCTCTCTTCGATTTTCCGTTTCTCTCTTCGTTTCTCCATTTCTTTGTTCTATTCTTCATTCCGTTCTTCGTTTCTCGGTTTCTTTCTTCGTTTCTTCGTGTCGCTCTTCGCTTCTCAGTTTCTTCCTTCGTTTCTCCGTTTCTCCGTTTCTCCGTTTCTCCGTTTCTCCGTTTCTCCGTTTCGCCGTTTCTCCGTTTCTCCGTTTCTCCGTTTCTCCGTTTCTCCGTTTCTCCGTTTCTCCGTTTCTCCGTTTCTCCGTTTCTCCGTTTCTCCGTTTCTCCGTTTCTCCGTTTCTCCGTTTCTCCGTTTCTCCGTTTCTCCGTTTCTCCGTTTCTCCGTTTCTCCGTTTCTCCGTTCCTCCGTTTCTCCGGTTCTCCGTTTCTCCGTTTCTCCGTTTCTCCGTTTCTCCTTTCCTCCGTTTCTCCGTTTCTCCGTTTCTCCGTTTCTCCGTTTCTCCGTTTCTCCGTTTCTCCGTTTCTCCGTTTCTCCGTTTCTCCGTTTCTCCGTTACTCCGTTTCTCCGTTTCTCCGTTTCTCCGTTTCTCCGTTTCTCCGTTTCTCCGTTTCTCCGTTTCTCCGTTTCCCCGTTTCTCCGGTTCTCCGTTTCTCGGTTTCTCTGTTTCTCGGTTTCTCTGTTTCTTCGTTTCTCCGTTTCTCGGTTTCTCAGTTTCTCCGTTTCTCCGTTTCTCCGTTTCTCCGTTTCTCCGTTTCTCCGTTTCTCCGTTTCTCCGTTTCTCCGTTCCTCCGTTTCTCCGCTTCTCCGTTTCTCCGTTTCTCCGTTTCTCCGTTTCTCCGTTTCTCCGTTTCTCCGTTTCTCCGTTTCTCCGTTTCCCCGTTTCTCCGTTTCTCCGTTTCTCCGTTTCTCCGTTTCTCCGTTTCTCCGTTCTCTTCTCCGTTTCTCCGTTCTCCGTTTCTCAGTTTCTCCGTTTCTCCGTTTCTCCGTTTCTCCGTTTCTCCGTTTCTCCGTTTCTCCGTTTCTCCGTTCCTCCGTTTCTCCGCTTCTCCGTTTCTCCGTTTCTCCGTTTCTCCGTTTCTCCGTTTCTCCGTTTCTCCGTTTCTCCGTTTCTCCGTTTCTCCGTTTCTCCGTTACTCCGTTTCTCCGTTTCTCCGTTTCTCCGTTTCTCCGTTTCTCCGTTTCTCCGTTTCTCCGTTTCTCAGTTTCTCCGTTTCTCCGTTTCTCCGTTCCTCCGTTTCTCCGTTCCTCCGTTTCTCCGGTGCTCCGTTTCTCGGTTTCTCCGTTTCTCGGTTTCTCTGTTTCTCCGTTTCTCCGTTTCTCGGTTTCTCAGTTTCTCCGTTTCTCCGTTTCTCCGTTTCACCGTTTCTTTGTTCGTTCCTCCGTTTCTTTCTCCGTTTCTCCGTTTATTTCTTCGTTTCTCCATTTATTCCTCCGTTTCTCCGTTTCTTTGTTCGTTTCTCCGTTTCTTTCTTCGTTTCTCCGTTTCTCTCTTCGATTTTCCGTTTCTTTCTTCGTTTCTCCATTTCTTTCTTCTATTCTTCATTCCGTTCTTCGTTTCTCGGTTTCTTTCTTCGTTTCTTCGTGTCGTTCTTCGCTTCTCCGTTTCTTCCTTCGTTTCTCCGTTTCTCCGTTTCTCCGTTTCTCCGTTTCTCCGTTTCTCCGTTTCTCCGTTTCTCCGTTTCTCCGTTTCTCCGTTTCTCCGTTTCTCCGTTCCTCCGTTTCTCCGGTTCTCCGTATCTCGGTTTCTCCGTTTCTCCGTTTGTCGGTTTCTCAGTTTCTCCGTTTCTCCGTTTCTCCGTTTCACCGTTTCTTTGTTCGTTCCTCCGTTTCTTTCTCCGTTTCTCCGTTTATTTCTTCGTTCCTCTGTTTCTTTCTCCGTTTCTCCGTTTATTTCTTCGTTTCTCCATTTATTTCTCCGTTTCTTCGTTTCTTTGTTCGTTTCTCCGTTTCTTTGTTCGTTTCTCCGTTTCTTTCTTCGTTTCTCCGTTTCTTTCTTCGTTTCTCCGTTTCTCTCTTCGATTTTCCGTTTCTTTCTTCGTTTCTCCATTTCTTTCTTCTATTCTTCATTCCGTTCTTCGTTTCTCGGTTTCTTTCTTCGTTTCTTCGTGTCGTTCTTCGCTTCTCCGTTTCTTCCTTCGTTTCTCCGTTTCTCCGTTTCTCTGTTTCTCCGTTTCTCCGTTTCTCCGTTTCTCCGTTTCGCCGTTTCTCCGTTTCTCCGTTTCTCCGTTTCTCCGTTTCTCCGTTTCTCCGTTCCTCCGTTTCTCCGTTACTCCGTTTCTCCGTTTCTCCGTTTCTCCGTTTCTCCGTTTCTCCGTTTCTCCGTTTCTCTGTTTCTCCGTTTCTCCGTTTCTCCGTTTCTCCGTTTCTCCGTTTCTCCGTTTCTCCGTTTCTCCGTTTCTCCGTTTCTCCGTTTCTCCGTTTCTCCGTTTCTCCGTTTCTCCGTTCCTCCGTTTCTCCGGTTCTCCGTATCTCGGTTTCTCTGTTTCTCCGTTTCTCCGTTTGTCGATTTCTCAGTTTCTCCGTTTCTCCGTTTCTCCGTTTCACCGTTTCTTTGTTCGTTCCTCCGTTTCTCCGTTTATTTCTTCGTTTCTCGGTTTCTTTCTTCGTTTCTTCGTGTCGTTCTTCGCTTCTCCGTTTCTTCCTTCGTTTCTCCGTTTCTCCGTTTCTCCGTTTCTCCGTTTCTCCGTTTCTCCGTTTCTCCGTTTCTCCGTTTCTCCGTTTCTCCGTTTCTCCGTTTCTCCGTTTCTCCGTTTCTCCGTTTCTCCGTTTCTCCGTTTCTCCGTTTCTCCGTTTCTCCGTTTCTCCGTCTCTCCGTTTCTCCGTTTCTCCGTTTCTCCGTCTCTCCGTTTCTCCGTTTCTCCGTTTCTCCGTTTCTCCGTTTCTCCGTTTCTCCGTTTCTCCGTTTCTCCGTTTCTCCGTTTCTCCGTTTCTCCGTTTCTCCGTTTCTCCGTTTCTCCGTTTCTCCGTTTCTCCGTTTCTCCGTTTCTCCGTTTCTCCGTTCCTCCGTTTCTCCGTTACTCCGTTTCTCCGTTTCTCCGTTTCTCCGTTTCTCCGTTTCTCCGTTTCTCCGTTTCTCCGTTTCTCCGTTTCTCCGTTTCTCCGTTTCTCCGGTTCTCCGTATCTCGGTTTCTCTGTTTCTCCGTTTCTCCGTTTGTCGATTTCTCAGTTTCTCCGTTTCTCCGTTTCTCCGTTTCACCGTTTCTTTGTTCGTTCCTCCGTTTCTCCGTTTATTTCTTCGTTTCTCGGTTTCTTTCTTCGTTTCTTCGTGTCGTTCTTCGCTTCTCCGTTTCTTCCTTCGTTTCTCCGTTTCTCCGTTTCTCCGTTTCCCGTTTCTCCGTTTCTCCGTTTCTCCGTTTCTCCGTTTCTCCGTTTCTCCGTTTCTCCGTTTCTCCGTTTCTCCGTTTCTCCGTTCCTCCGTTTCTCCGTTTCTCCGTTTCTCCGTTTCGCCGTTTCTCCGTTCCTCCGTTTCTCCGGTTCTCCGTATCTCGGTTTCTCTGTTTCTCGGTTTCTCTGTTTCTCCGTTTCTCCGTTTCTCCGTTCCTCCGTTTCTCCGTTTCTCCGTTTCTCCGTTTCTCCGTTTCTCGGTTTCTCCGTTTCTCCGTTTTTCCGTTTCTCCGTTTTCGATTTCTCCGTTTTTCCGTTTCTCCGTTTCACCGTTTCACCGTTTCTTTGTCCGTTCCTCCGTTTCTTTCTTCGTTTCTCCGTTTATTTCTTCGTTTCTCCATTTATTTCTCCGTTTCTCCGTTTCTTTCTTCGTTTCTCCGTTTCTATCTTCGTTTTTCCGTTTCTCCGTTTCTTCCTTCGTTTCTTCGTTTCTCCGTTTCTCCGTTTCTCCGTTTCTCCGTTTCTCCGTTTCTCCGTTTCTCCGTTTCTCCGTTTCTCCGTTTCTCCGTTTCTCCGTTTCTCCGTTTCGCCGTTTCTCCGTTTCTCCGTTTCTCCGTTTCTCCGTTTCTCCGTTTCTCTGTTTCTCCGTTTCTCCGTTTCTCCGTTTCCCCGTTTCTCCGTTTCTCCGTTTCTCCGTTTCTCCGTTTCTCAGTTACTCCGTTTCTCCGTTTCTCCGTTTCTCCGTTTCTCGGTTTCTCGGTTTCTCAGTTTCTCCGTTTCTCCGTTTCTCCGTTACACCGTTTCTTTGTTCGTTCCTCCGTTTCTTTCTCCGTTTCTCCGTTTATTTCTTCGTTTCTCCATTTATTTCTCCGTTTCACCATTTCTTTGTTCGTTTCTCCGTTTCTTTCTTCGTTTCTCCGTTTCTTTCTTCGTTTCTCCGTTTCTTTCTTCGATTTTCCGTTTCTTTCTTCGTTTCTCCATTTCTTTCTTCTACTCTTCATTCCGTTCTTCGTTTCTCGCTTTCTTTCTTCGTTTCTTCGTGTCTTTCTTCGCTTCTCCGTTTCTTTCTTCGCTTCTCCGTTTCTTTCTTCGTTTCTCCGTTTCTTTTTTCGTTTCTCCGTTTCTTTCTTCGATTTTCCGTTTCTTTCTTCGTTTCTCCATTTCTTTCTTCTATTCTTCATTCCGTTCTTCGTTTCTCGGTTTCTTTCTTCGTTTCTTCGTGTCGTTCTTCGCTTCTCCGTTTCTTCCTTCGTTTCTCCGTTTCTCCGTTTCTCTGTTTCTCCGTTTCTCCGTTTCTCCGTTTCTCCGTTTCTCCGTTTCTCCGTTTCTCCGTTTCTCCGTTTCTCCGTTTCTCCGTTTCTCCGTTTCTCCGTTTCTCCGTTTCTCCGTTTCTCCGTTTCTCCGTTTCTCCGTTTCTCCGTTTCTCCGTTTCTCCGTTTCTCCGTTTCTCCGTTTCTCCGTTACTCCGTTTCTCCGTTCCTCCGTTTCTCCGGTTCTCCGGTTCTCCGTTTCTCGGTTTCTCTGTTTCTCGGTTTCTCTGTTTCTCAGTATCTCCGTTTCGCCGTTTCTCCGTTTCACCGTTTCTTTGTTCGTTCCTCCGTTTCTTTCTCCGTTTCTCCGTTTATTTCTTCGTTCCTCCGTTTCTTTCTCCGTTTCTCCGTTTATTTCTTCGTTTCTCCATTTATTTCTCCGTTTCTCCGTTTCTTTGTTCGTTTCTCCGTTTCTTTGTTCGTTTCTCCGTTTCTTTCTTCGTTTCTCCGTTTCTTTCTTCGTTTCTCCGTTTCTCTCTTCGATTTTCCGTTTCTCTCTTCGTTTCTCCATTTCTTTGTTCTATTCTTCATTCCGTTCTTCGTTTCTCGGTTTCTTTCTTCGTTTCTTCGTGTCGCTCTTCGCTTCTCAGTTTCTTCCTTCGTTTCTCCGTTTCTCCGTTTCTCCGTTTCTCCGTTTCTCCGTTTCTCCGTTTCGCCGTTTCTCCGTTTCTCCGTTTCTCCGTTTCTCCGTTTCTCCGTTTCTCCGTTTCTCCGTTTCTCCGTTTCTCCGTTTCTCCGTTTCTCCGTTTCTCCGTTTCTCCGTTTCTCCGTTTCTCCGTTTCTCCGTTTCTCCGTTTCTCCGTTTCTCCGTTTCTCCGTTTCTCCGTTCCTCCGTTTCTCCGGTTCTCCGTTTCTCCGTTTCTCCGTTTCTCCGTTTCTCCTTTCCTCCGTTTCTCCGTTTCTCCGTTTCTCCGTTTCTCCGTTTCTCCGTTTCTCCGTTTCTCCGTTTCTCCGTTTCTCCGTTTCTCCGTTTCTCCGTTTCTCCGTTTCTCCGTTTCTCCGTTTCTCCGTTTCTCCGTTTCTCCGTTTCTCCGTTTCTCCGTTTCTCCGTTTCTCCGTTTCCCCGTTTCTCCGGTTCTCCGTTTCTCGGTTTCTCTGTTTCTCGGTTTCTCTGTTTCTTCGTTTCTCCGTTTCTCGGTTTCTCAGTTTCTCCGTTTCTCCGTTTCTCCGTTTCTCCGTTTCTCCGTTTCTCCGTTTCTCCGTTTCTCCGTTTCTCCGTTCCTCCGTTTCTCCGCTTCTCCGTTTCTCCGTTTCTCCGTTTCTCCGTTTCTCCGTTTCTCCGTTTCTCCGTTTCTCCGTTTCTCCGTTTCCCCGTTTCTCCGTTTCTCCGTTTCTCCGTTTCTCCGTTTCTCCGTTTCTCCGTTTCTCCGTTTCTCCGTTTCTCCGTTTCTCCGTTTCTCAGTTTCTCCGTTTCTCCGTTTCTCCGTTTCTCCGTTTCTCCGTTTCTCCGTTTCTCCGTTTCTCCGTTCCTCCGTTTCTCCGCTTCTCCGTTTCTCCGTTTCTCCGTTTCTCCGTTTCTCCGTTTCTCCGTTTCTCCGTTTCTCCGTTTCTCCGTTTCTCCGTTTCTCCGTTACTCCGTTTCTCCGTTTCTCCGTTTCTCCGTTTCTCCGTTTCTCCGTTTCTCCGTTTCTCCGTTTCTCAGTTTCTCCGTTTCTCCGTTTCTCCGTTCCTCCGTTTCTCCGTTCCTCCGTTTCTCCGGTGCTCCGTTTCTCGGTTTCTCCGTTTCTCGGTTTCTCTGTTTCTCCGTTTCTCCGTTTCTCGGTTTCTCAGTTTCTCCGTTTCTCCGTTTCTCCGTTTCACCGTTTCTTTGTTCGTTCCTCCGTTTCTTTCTCCGTTTCTCCGTTTATTTCTTCGTTTCTCCATTTATTCCTCCGTTTCTCCGTTTCTTTGTTCGTTTCTCCGTTTCTTTCTTCGTTTCTCCGTTTCTCTCTTCGATTTTCCGTTTCTTTCTTCGTTTCTCCATTTCTTTCTTCTATTCTTCATTCCGTTCTTCGTTTCTCGGTTTCTTTCTTCGTTTCTTCGTGTCGTTCTTCGCTTCTCCGTTTCTTCCTTCGTTTCTCCGTTTCTCCGTTTCTCCGTTTCTCCGTTTCTCCGTTTCTCCGTTTCTCCGTTTCTCCGTTTCTCCGTTTCTCCGTTTCTCCGTTTCTCCGTTCCTCCGTTTCTCCGTTTCTCCGTTTGTCGGTTTCTCAGTTTCTCCGTTTCTCCGTTTCTCCGTTTCACCGTTTCTTTGTTCGTTCCTCCGTTTCTTTCTCCGTTTCTCCGTTTATTTCTTCGTTCCTCTGTTTCTTTCTCCGTTTCTCCGTTTATTTCTTCGTTTCTCCATTTATTTCTCCGTTTCTTCGTTTCTTTGTTCGTTTCTCCGTTTCTTTGTTCGTTTCTCCGTTTCTTTCTTCGTTTCTCCGTTTCTTTCTTCGTTTCTCCGTTTCTCTCTTCGATTTTCCGTTTCTTTCTTCGTTTCTCCATTTCTTTCTTCTATTCTTCATTCCGTTCTTCGTTTCTCGGTTTCTTTCTTCGTTTCTTCGTGTCGTTCTTCGCTTCTCCGTTTCTTCCTTCGTTTCTCCGTTTCTCCGTTTCTCTGTTTCTCCGTTTCTCCGTTTCTCCGTTTCTCCGTTTCGCCGTTTCTCCGTTTCTCCGTTTCTCCGTTTCTCCGTTTCTCCGTTTCTCCGTTCCTCCGTTTCTCCGTTACTCCGTTTCTCCGTTTCTCCGTTTCTCCGTTTCTCCGTTTCTCCGTTTCTCCGTTTCTCTGTTTCTCCGTTTCTCCGTTTCTCCGTTTCTCCGTTTCTCCGTTTCTCCGTTTCTCCGTTTCTCCGTTTCTCCGTTTCTCCGTTTCTCCGTTTCTCCGTTTCTCCGTTTCTCCGTTCCTCCGTTTCTCCGGTTCTCCGTATCTCGGTTTCTCTGTTTCTCCGTTTCTCCGTTTGTCGATTTCTCAGTTTCTCCGTTTCTCCGTTTCTCCGTTTCACCGTTTCTTTGTTCGTTCCTCCGTTTCTCCGTTTATTTCTTCGTTTCTCGGTTTCTTTCTTCGTTTCTTCGTGTCGTTCTTCGCTTCTCCGTTTCTTCCTTCGTTTCTCCGTTTCTCCGTTTCTCCGTTTCTCCGTTTCTCCGTTTCTCCGTTTCTCCGTTTCTCCGTTTCTCCGTTTCTCCGTTTCTCCGTTTCTCCGTTTCTCCGTTTCTCCGTTTCTCCGTTTCTCCGTTTCTCCGTTCCTCCGTTTCTCCGTTTCTCCGTTTCTCCGTTTCGCCGTTTCTCCGTTCCTCCGTTTCTCCGGTTCTCCGTATCTCGGTTTCTCTGTTTCTCGGTTTCTCTGTTTCTCCGTTTCTCCGTTTCTCCGTTCCTCCGTTTCTCCGTTTCTCCGTTTCTCCGTTTCTCCGTTTCTCGGTTTCTCCGTTTCTCCGTTTTTCCGTTTCTCCGTTTTCGATTTCTCCGTTTTTCCGTTTCTCCGTTTCACCGTTTCACCGTTTCTTTGTCCGTTCTTCCGTTTCTTTCTTCGTTTCTCCGTTTATTTCTTCGTTTCTCCATTTATTTCTCCGTTTCTCCGTTTCTTTCTTCGTTTCTCCGTTTCTATCTTCGTTTCTCCGTTTCTCCGTTTCTTCCTTCGTTTCTTCGTTTCTCCGTTTCTCCGTTTCTCCGTTTCTCCGTTTCTCCGTTTCTCCGTTCCTCCGTTTCTCCGGTTCTCCGTTTCTCGGTTTCTCTGTTTCTCGGTTTCTCTGTTTCTTCGTTTCTCCGTTTCTCGGTTTCTCTGTTTCTCCGTTTCTCCGTTTCTCCGTTTCTCCGTTTCTCCGTTTCTCCGTTTCTCCGTTTCTCCGTTTCTCCGTTCCTCCGTTTCTCCGCTTCTCCGTTTCTCCGTTTCTCCGTTTCTCCGTTTCTCCGTTTCTCCGTTTCTCCGTTTCTCCGTTTCCCCGTTTCTCCGTTTCTCCGTTTCTCCGTTTCTCCGTTTCTCCGTTTCTCCGTTTCTCCGTTTCTCCGTTTCTCCGTTTCTCAGTTTCTCCGTTTCTCCGTTTCTCCGTTTCTCCGTTTCTCCGTTTCTCCGTTTCTCCGTTTCTCCGTTTCTCCGTTCCTCCGTTTCTCCGCTTCTCCGTTTCTCCGTTTCTCCGTTTCTCCGTTTCTCCGTTTCTCCGTTTCTCCGTTTCTCCGTTTCTCCGTTTCTCCGTTTCTCCGTTACTCCGTTTCTCCGTTTCTCCGTTTCTCCGTTTCTCCGTTTCTCCGTTTCTCCGTTTCTCCGTTTCTCCGTTTCTCCGTTCCTCCGTTTCTCCGTTCCTCCGTTTCTCCGGTGCTCCGTTTCTCGGTTTCTCCGTTTCTCGGTTTCTCTGTTTCTCCGTTTCTCCGTTTCTCGGTTTCTCAGTTTCTCCGTTTCTCCGTTTCTCCGTTTCACCGTTTCTTTGTTCGTTCCTCCGTTTCTTTCTCCGTTTCTCCGTTTATTTCTTCGTTTCTCCATTTATTTCTCCGTTTCTCCGTTTCTTTGTTCGTTTCTCCGTTTCTTTCTTCGTTTCTCCGTTTCTCTCTTCGATTTTCCGTTTCTTTCTTCGTTTCTCCATTTCTTTCTTCTATTCTTCATTCCGTTCTTCGTTTCTCGGTTTCTTTCTTCGTTTCTTCGTGTCGTTCTTCGCTTCTCCGTTTCTTCCTTCGTTTCTCCGTTTCTCCGTTTCTCCGTTTCTCCGTTTCTCCGTTTCTCCGTTTCTCCGTTTCTCCGTTTCTCCGTTTCTCCGTTTCTCCGTTTCTCCGTTCCTCCGTTTCTCCGGTTCTCCGTATCTCGGTTTCTCCGTTTCTCCGTTTGTCGGTTTCTCAGTTTCTCCGTTTCTCCGTTTCTCCGTTTCACCGTTTCTTTGTTCGTTCCTCCGTTTCTTTCTCCGTTTCTCCGTTTATTTCTTCGTTCCTCCGTTTCTTTCTCCGTTTCTCCGTTTATTTCTTCGTTTCTCCATTTATTTCTCCGTTTCTTCGTTTCTTTGTTCGTTTCTCCGTTTCTTTGTTCGTTTCTCCGTTTCTTTCTTCGTTTCTCCGTTTCTTTCTTCGTTTCTCCGTTTCTCTCTTCGATTTTCCGTTTCTTTCTTCGTTTCTCCATTTCTTTCTTCTATTCTTCATTCCGTTCTTCGTTTCTCGGTTTCTTTCTTCGTTTCTTCGTGTCGTTCTTCGCTTCTCCGTTTCTTCCTTCGTTTCTCCGTTTCTCCGTTTCTCTGTTTCTCCGTTTCTCCGTTTCTCCGTTTCTCCGTTTCGCCGTTTCTCCGTTTCTCCGTTTCTCCGTTTCTCCGTTTCTCCGTTTCTCTGTTTCTCCGTTTCTCCGTTTCTCCGTTACTCCGTTTCTCCGTTTCTCCGTTTCTCCGTTTCTCCGTTTCTCCGTTTCTCCGTTTCTCCGTTTCTCCGTTACTCCGTTTCTCCGTTTCTCCGTTTCTCCGTTTCTCCGTTTCTCCGTTTCTCCGTTTCTCCGTTTCTCCGTTTCTCCGTTTCTCCGTTTCTCCGTTTCTCCGTTTCTCCGTTTCTCCGTTTCTCCGTTTCTCCGTTTCTCCGTTTCTCCGTCTCTCCGTTTCTCCGTTTCTCCGTTTCTCCGTCTCTCCGTTTCTCCGTTTCTCCGTTTCTCCGTTTCTCCGTTTCTCCGTTTCTCCGTTTCTCCGTTTCTCCGTTTCTCCGTTTCTCCGTTTCTCCGTTTCTCCGTTTCTCCGTTTCTCCGTTTCTCCGTTTCTCCGTTTCTCCGTTTCTCCGTTCCTCCGTTTCTCCGTTACTCCGTTTCTCCGTTTCTCCGTTTCTCCGTTTCTCCGTTTCTCCGTTTCTCCGTTTCTCCGTTTCTCCGTTTCTCCGTTTCTCCGTTTCTCCGGTTCTCCGTATCTCGGTTTCTCTGTTTCTCCGTTTCTCCGTTTGTCGATTTCTCAGTTTCTCCGTTTCTCCGTTTCTCCGTTTCACCGTTTCTTTGTTCGTTCCTCCGTTTCTCCGTTTATTTCTTCGTTTCTCGGTTTCTTTCTTCGTTTCTTCGTGTCGTTCTTCGCTTCTCCGTTTCTTCCTTCGTTTCTCCGTTTCTCCGTTTCTCCGTTTCCCGTTTCTCCGTTTCTCCGTTTCTCCGTTTCTCCGTTTCTCCGTTTCTCCGTTTCTCCGTTTCTCCGTTTCTCCGTTTCTCCGTTCCTCCGTTTCTCCGTTTCTCCGTTTCTCCGTTTCGCCGTTTCTCCGTTCCTCCGTTTCTCCGGTTCTCCGTATCTCGGTTTCTCTGTTTCTCGGTTTCTCTGTTTCTCCGTTTCTCCGTTTCTCCGTTCCTCCGTTTCTCCGTTTCTCCGTTTCTCCGTTTCTCCGTTTCTCGGTTTCTCCGTTTCTCCGTTTTTCCGTTTCTCCGTTTTCGATTTCTCCGTTTTTCCGTTTCTCCGTTTCACCGTTTCACCGTTTCTTTGTCCGTTCCTCCGTTTCTTTCTTCGTTTCTCCGTTTATTTCTTCGTTTCTCCATTTATTTCTCCGTTTCTCCGTTTCTTTCTTCGTTTCTCCGTTTCTATCTTCGTTTTTCCGTTTCTCCGTTTCTTCCTTCGTTTCTTCGTTTCTCCGTTTCTCCGTTTCTCCGTTTCTCCGTTTCTCCGTTTCTCCGTTTCTCCGTTTCTCCGTTTCTCCGTTTCTCCGTTTCTCCGTTTCTCCGTTTCGCCGTTTCTCCGTTTCTCCGTTTCTCCGTTTCTCCGTTTCTCCGTTTCTCTGTTTCTCCGTTTCTCCGTTTCTCCGTTTCCCCGTTTCTCCGTTTCTCCGTTTCTCCGTTTCTCCGTTTCTCAGTTACTCCGTTTCTCCGTTTCTCCGTTTCTTCGTTTCTCCGTTTCTCCGTTTCTCCGTTCCTCCGTTTCTCCGGTTCTCCGTATCTCGGTTTCTCTGTTTCTCGGTTTCTCTGTTTCTCCGTTTCTCCGTTTGTCGGTTTCTCAGTTTATCCGTTTCTCCGTTTCTCCGTTTCACCGTTTCTTTGTTCGTTCCTCCGTTTCTTTCTCCGTTTCTCCGTTTATTTCTTCGTTCCTCCGTTTCTTTCTCCGTTTCTCCGTTTATTTCTTCGTTTCTCCATTTATTTCTCCGTTTCTCCGTTTCTTTGTTCGTTTCTCCGTTTCTTTGTTCGTTTCTCCGTTTCTTTCTTCGTTTCTCCGTTTCTTTCTTCGTTTCTCCGTTTCTCTCTTCGATTTTCCGTTTCTTTCTTCGTTTCTCCATTTCTTTCTTCTATTCTTCATTCCGTTCTTCGTGTCTCGGTTTCTTTCTTCGTTTCTTCGTGTCGTTCTTCGGTTCTCCGTTTCTTCCTTCGTTTCTCCGTTTCTCCGTTTCTCCGTTTCTCCGTTTCTCCGTTTCTCCGTTTCTCCGTTTCTCCGTTTCGCCGTTTCTCCGTTTCTCCGTTTCTCCGTTTCTCCGTTTCTCCGTTTCTCCGTTTCTCCGTTTCTCCGTTTCTCCGTTTCTCCGTTTCTCCGTTCCTCCGTTTCGCCGTTCCTCCGTTTCTCCGGTGCTCCGTTTCTCGGTTTCTCCGTTTCTCGGTTTCTCTGTTTCTCCGTTTCTCCGTTTCTCGGTTTCTCAGTTTCTCCGTTTCGCCGTTTCTCCGTTTCACCGTTTCTTTGTTCGTTCCTCCGTTTCTTTCTCCGTTTCTCCGTTTATTTCTTCGTTCCTCCGTTTCTTTCTTCGTTTCACTGTTTCTTTCTTCGATTTTCCGTTTCTTCCTTCGTTTCTCCATTTCTTTCTTCTATTCTTCATTCCGTTCTTCGTGTCTCGGTTTCTTTCTTCGTTTCTTCGTGTCGTTCTTCGGTTCTCCGTTTCTTCCTTCGTTTCTCCGTTTCTCCGTTTCTCCGTTTCTCCGTTTCTCCGTTTCTCCGTTTCTCCGTTCCTCCGTTTCGCCGTTCCTCCGTTTCTCCGGTGCTCCGTTTCTCGGTTTCTCCGTTTCTCGGTTTCTCTGTTTCTCCGTTTCTCCGTTTCTCGGTTTCTCAGTTTCTCCGTTTCGCCGTTTCTCCGTTTCACCGTTTCTTTGTTCGTTCCTCCGTTTCTTTCTCCGTTTCTCCGTTTATTTCTTCGTTTCTCCATTTATTTCTCCGTTTCTCCGTTTCTTTGTTCGTTTCTCCGTTTCTTTTTTCGTTTCTCCGTTTCTTTCTTCGTTTCTCCGTTTCTTTCTTCGATTTTCCGTTTCTTTCTTCGTTTCTCCATTTCTTTCTTCTACTCTTCATTCCGTTCTTCGTTTCTCGCTTTCTTTCTTCGTTTCTTCGTGTCTTTCTTCGCTTCTCCGTTTCTTTCTTCGCTTCTCCGTTTCTTTCTTCGTTTCTCCGTTTCTTTCTTCGTTTCTCCGTTTCTTCCTTCGTTTCTCCGTTTCTTCCTTCGTTTCTCCGTTTCTCCGTTTCTCCGTTTCTCCGTTTCTCCGTTTCTCCGTTCCTCCGTTTCTCCGTTTCTCCGTTTCTCCGTATCTCCGTTTCTCCGTTTCTCAGTTTCTCCGTTTCTCCGTTTCTCCGTTTCACCGTTTCTTTGTTCGTTCCTCCGTTTCTTTCTCCGTTTCTCCGTTTATTTCTTCGTTTCTCCATTTATTTCTCCGTTTCTCCGTTTCTTTGTTCGTTTCTCCGTTTCTTTGTTCGTTTCTCCGTTTCTTTGTTCGTTTCTCCGTTTCTTTGTTCGTTTCTCCGTTTCTTTGTTCGTTTCTCCGTTTCTTTGTTCGTTTCTCCGTTTCTTTCTTCGTTTCTCCGTTTCTTTCTTCGTTTCTCCGTTTCTCTCTTCGATTTTCCGTTTCTTTCTTCGTTTCTCCATTTCTTTCTTCTATTCTTCATTCCGTTCTTCGTTTCTCGGTTTCTTTCTTCGTTTCTTCGTGTCGTTCTTCGCTTCTCCGTTTCTTCCTTCGTTTCTCCGTTTCTCCGTTTCTCTGTTTCTCCGTTTCTCCGTTTCTCCGTTTCTCCGTTTCGCCGTTTCTCCGTTTCTCCGTTTCTCCGTTTCTCCGTTTCTCCGTTTCTCCGTTTCTCCGTTTCTCCGTTTCTCCGTTACTCCGTTTCTCCGTTTCTCCGTTTCTCCGTTTCTCCGTTTCTCCGTTTCTCCGTTTCTCCGTTTCTCCGTTTCTCCGTTCCTCCGTTTCTCCGTTACTCCGTTTCTCCGTTTCTCCGTTTCTCCGTTTCTCCGTTTCTCCGTTTCTCCGTTTCTCCGTTTCTCCGTTTCTCCGTTTCTCCGTTTCTCCGTTTCTCCGTTTCTCCGTTTCTCCGTTTCTCCGTTTCTCCGTTTCTCCGTTTCTCCGTTTCTCCGTTTCTCCGTTTCCCCGTTTCTCCGTTTCTCCGTTTCTCCGTTTCTCCGTTTCTCAGTTACTCCGTTTCTCCGTTTCTCCGTTTCTTCGTTTCTCCGTTTCTCCGTTTCTCCGTTCCTCCGTTTCTCCGGTTCTCCGTATCTCGGTTTCTCTGTTTCTCGGTTTCTCTGTTTCTCCGTTTCTCCGTTTGTCGGTTTCTCAGTTTATCCGTTTCTCCGTTTCTCCGTTTCACCGTTTCTTTGTTCGTTCCTCCGTTTCTTTCTCCGTTTCTCCGTTTATTTCTTCGTTCCTCCGTTTCTTTCTCCGTTTCTCCGTTTATTTCTTCGTTTCTCCATTTATTTCTCCGTTTCTCCGTTTCTTTGTTCGTTTCTCCGTTTCTTTGTTCGTTTCTCCGTTTCTTTCTTCGTTTCTCCGTTTCTTTCTTCGTTTCTCCGTTTCTCTCTTCGATTTTCCGTTTCTTTCTTCGTTTCTCCATTTCTTTCTTCTATTCTTCATTCCGTTCTTCGTGTCTCGGTTTCTTTCTTCGTTTCTTCGTGTCGTTCTTCGGTTCTCCGTTTCTTCCTTCGTTTCTCCGTTTCTCCGTTTCTCCGTTTCTCCGTTTCTCCGTTTCTCCGTTTCTCCGTTTCTCCGTTTCGCCGTTTCTCCGTTTCTCCGTTTCTCCGTTTCTCCGTTTCTCCGTTTCTCCGTTTCTCCGTTTCTCCGTTTCTCCGTTTCTCCGTTTCTCCGTTCCTCCGTTTCGCCGTTCCTCCGTTTCTCGGTTTCTCCGTTTCTCGGTTTCTCTGTTTCTCCGTTTCTCCGTTTCTCGGTTTCTCAGTTTCTCCGTTTCGCCGTTTCTCCGTTTCACCGTTTCTTTGTTCGTTCCTCCGTTTCTTTCTCCGTTTCTCCGTTTATTTCTTCGTTTCTCCATTTATTTCTCCGTTTCTCCGTTTCTTTCTTCGTTTCTCCGTTTCTTTCTTCGTTTCTCCGTTTCTTTCTTCGTTTCTCCGTTTCTTTCTTCGATTTTCCGTTTCTTTCTTCGTTTCTCCATTTCTTTCTTCTACTCTTCATTCCGTTCTTCGTTTCTCGCTTTCTTTCTTCGTTTCTTCGTGTCTTTCTTCGCTTCTCCGTTTCTTTCTTCGCTTCTCCGTTTCTTTCTTCGTTTCTCCGTTTCTTTCTTCGTTTCTCCGTTTCTTCCTTCGTTTCTCCGTTTCTTCCTTCGTTTCTCCGTTTCTCCGCTTCTCCGTTTCTCCGTTTCTCCGTTTCTCCGTTTCTCCGTTTCTCCGTTTCTCCGTTTCTCCGTTTCTCCGTTTCTCCGTTTCTCCGTTTCTCCGTTTCTCCGTTTCTCCGTTTCTCCGTTTCTCCGTTTCTCCGTATCTCCGTTTCTCCGTTTCTCAGTTTCTCCGTTTCTCCGTTTCTCCGTTTCTCCGTTTCACCGTTTCTTTGTTCGTTCCTCCGTTTCTTTCTCCGTTTCTCCGTTTATTTCTTCGTTTCTCCATTTATTTCTCCGTTTCTCCGTTTCTTTGTTCGTTTCTCCGTTTCTTTCTTCGTTTCTCCATTTCTTTCTTCTATTCTTCATTCCGTTCTTCGTTTCTCGCTTTCTTTCTTCGTTTCTTCGTGTCTTTCTTAGCTTCTCCATTTCTTTCTTCTATTCTTCATTCCGTTCTTCGTTTCTCCGTTTCTTTCTTCGTTTCTCCGTTTCTTTCTTCGCTTCTCCGTTTCTTGCTTCGTTTCTCCGTTTCTCCGTTTCTCCGTTTCTCCGTTTCTCCGTTTCTCCGTTTCTCCGTTTCTCCGTTTCCCCGTTTCTCTGTTTCTCCGTTTCTCCGTTTCTCCGTTTCTCCGTTTCTCCGTTTCTCCGTTTCTCCGTTTCTCCGTTTCTCCGTTACTCCGTTTCTCCGTTTCTCCGTTTCTTCGTTTCTCCGTTTCTCCGTTTCTCCGTTTCTCCGTTTCTCCGTTTCTCCGTTTCTCCGTTCCTCCGTTTCGCCGTTCCTCCGTTTCTCCGGTGCTCCGTTTCTCGGTTTCTCCGTTTCTCGGTTTCTCTGTTTCTCCGTTTCTCCGTTTCTCGGTTTCTCAGTTTCTCCGTTTCTCCGTTTCTCCGTTTCACCGTTTCTTTGTTCGTTCCTCCGTTTCTTTCTCCGTTTCTCCGTTTATTTCTTCGTTCCTCCGTTTCTTTCTGCGTTTCTCCGTTTATTTCTTCGTTTCTCCATTTATTTCTCCGTTTCTCCGTTTCTTTGTTCGTTTCTCCGTTTCTTTCTTCGTTTCTCCGTTTCTTTCTTCGTTTCTCCGTTTCTTTCTTCGATTTTCCGTTTCTTTCTACGTTTCTCCATTTCTTTCTTCTATTCTTCATTCCGTTCTTTTTTTCTCGGTTTCTTTCTTCGTTTCTTCGTGTCTTTCTTCGCTTCTCCGTTTCTTCCTTCGTTTCTCCGTTTCTCCGTTTCTCCGTTTCTCCGTTTCTCCGTTACTCCGTTTCTCCGTTTCTCCGTTTCTTCGTTTCTCCGTTTCTCCGTTTCTCCGTTTCTCCGTTTCTCCGTTTCTCTGTTTCTCCGTTTCTCCGTTTGACCGTTTCTTTGTTCGTTCCTCCGTTTCTCCGTTTCTCTGTTTCTCCGTTTCTCCGTTTGACCGTTTCTTTGTTCGTTCCTCCGTTTCTCCGTTTCTCCGTTTCTCCGTTTCTCCGTTTCTTTGTTCGTTTCTCCGATTCTCCGATTCCCCGTTTCTCCGTTTCTCCGTTTCTCCGTTTCTCCGTTTCTCCGTTTCTCCGTTTCTCCGTTTCTCCGTTTCTCCGTTTCTCCGTTTCTCCGTTTCTCCGTTTCTCCGTTTCTCCGTTTCTCCGTTTCTCCGTTTCTCCGTTTCTCCGTTTCTCCGTTTCTCCGTTTCTCCGTTTCTCCGTTTCTCCGTTTCTCCGTTTCTCCGTTTCTCCGTTTCTCCGTTTCTCCGTTTCTCCGTTTCTCCGTTTCTCCGTTTCTCCGTTTCTCCGTTTCTCCGTTTCTCCGTTTCTCCGTTTCTCCGTTTCTCCGTTTCTCCGTTTCTCCGTTTCTCCGTTTCTCCGTTTCTCCGTTTCTCCGTTTCTGCGTTTCTCCGTTTCTCCGTTTCTCCGTTTCTCCGTTTCTCCTTTTCTCCTTTTCTCCGTTTCTCCGTTTCTCCGTTTCTCCGTTTCTCCGTTACTCCGTTTCTCCGTTTAGATTAAATGAATATAATAATTTTGATCGCACTTCAAAGTAAAGAGATGTTTCTTAAAGTTTTAAAACATGGAAAGTAATAATTGTCTAGGAGATATATCAATTTAACATTTGATTAATACTTGAAGAATCGAAATTTTTCGTATTTTCCTGATACCAAAGGTTGAAATTCAGGCATAAATTTTAGAAAATGTTTGATTTTGGGACTCTTGGTGTCAGTGTACGATATGCGAAGAAGTGGCACGATTTCGCGGATTCTTAGAATTGACGTCAAATTCCAAGAATTTCCACGAATCGAAATTTTGTTGTACTTTCGAACGAATTTCTGAATCATGGATCCCGATTTTCTTTGTATCAGGAGAACATGATAGTTGAGGACATATAGTTTTAAGTAGTTTTAGCAGTTTGATAGGATCGGGTTAAAGAAATGGAAACAAATAATGGACAAAAATAAAGTTTCTGCTGTCAGTGAAGTTGATTTTATTTCAATACATCAATTGAACTTGTTGAAAGTACTGTACCGTAAAGTACTTTACTGTACCGTAAAAATTACTATTCTAAACTCGCAGCCGATTAGCTCGGTACTACCCACGACGACTAATTACTGTTCGTCGCGAGTAATACCGATTACCAGGTCTCACCACGTGGAGGTTGCTGCGATCGGAGACCCGGAGAGAGATAGATGGAATCAAAGTTCCATCGATCTCCCTCGACACCCGATACAAACGAAGATACTAAACCAAAGAGATGGAAGGAATCAATGTTCCTTCGATCTCCTCGTTTAGTTCTGCCAAGCAATTACATTATGGAAAAATTAGGCAAAATTGGAAAAGACGCGACACGAACCGTGCAGTTGGTCCTACTAGGTCGGTCCCGTTTCCCCTCAGTGGGCCCGATTAAAGAGGAAATGCACGACGCCGTCCACTCATATAGAGTGCCCCGTTTCTCCCAACTCCGCGTCAGGAACCACGCAAAGCGTGGACCTGACTCACGGAGGATGACGAAGAGAGGGTCTTATGGCACAAGGCTTCCACAGGGACCGATGCGAACACCTGCCTCTGTGGTCGCAGCATGTTCTCTCTGGAAGCGGACGCACCAGAAGAGACGGCGATCGACCGTTCGGACCACCTACACGGCCGGTCACTTGCTTATGCAACAAGCAGTGATGACCGGGCTGAAGAACGAGGAAGCGAGCAAAAATAAGCTAAAGATTGGATAATTGCTTGACAGATAACAGATATTTGTACACCGTGGCCTTAAAATTAACTTATTCCAAGCTTAACTAAAGATCCCACGGCGGTTGCGACGATAGTGTCCTCTTCGTTCTTCGTTCTTTGTTCTTCGTTCTTCGTTCTTCGTTCTTCGTTCTTCGTTCTTCGTTCTTCGTTCTTCGTTCTTCGTTCTTCGTTCTTCGTTCTTCGTTCTTCGTTCTTCGTTCTTCGTTCTTCGTTCTTCGTTCTTCGTTCTTCGTTCTTCGTTCTTCGTTCTTCGTTCTTCGTTCTTCGTTCTTCGTTCTTCGTTCTTCGTTCTTCGTTCTTCGTTCTTCGTTCTTCGTTCTTCGTTCTTCGTTCTTCGTTCTTCGTTCTTCGTTCTTCGTTCTTCGTTCTTCGTTCTTCGTTCTTCGTTCTTCGTTCTTCGTTCTTCGTTCTTCGTTCTTCGTTCTTCGTTCTTCGTTCTTCGTTCTTCGTTCTTCGTTCTTCGTTCTTCGTTCTTCGTTCTTCGTTCTTCGTTCTTCGTTCTTCGTTCTTCGTTCTTCGTTCTTCGTTCTTCGTTCTTCGTTCTTCGTTCTTCGTTCTTCGTTCTTCGTTCTTCGTTCTTCGTTCTTCGTTCTTCGTTCTTCGTTCTTCGTTCTTCGTTCTTCGTTCTTCGTTCTTCGTTCTTCGTTCTTCGTTCTTCGTTCTTCGTTCTTCGTTCTTCGTTCTTCGTTCTTCGTTCTTCGTTCTTCGTTCTTCGTTCTTCGTTCTTCGTTCTTCGTTCTTCGTTCTTCGTTCTTCGTTCTTCGTTCTTCGTTCTTCGTTCTTCGTTCTTCGTTCTTCGTTCTTCGTTCTTCGTTCTTCGTTCTTCGTTCTTCGTTCTTCGTTCTTCGTTCTTCGTTCTTCGTTCTTCGTTCTTCGTTCTTCGTTCTTCGTTCTTCGTTCTTCGTTCTTCGTTCTTCGTTCTTCGTTCTTCGTTCTTCGTTCTTCGTTCTTCGTTCTTCGTTCTTCGTTCTTCGTTCTTCGTTCTTCGTTCTTCGTTCTTCGTTCTTCGTTCTTCGTTCTTCGTTCTTCGTTCTTCGTTCTTCGTTCTTCGTTCTTCGTTCTTCGTTCTCCGGTGTGCCTACCTAAGAGAAACCTAAAGTCAAGGCATGATAAAAAAATGATAGAAAATAGAAATGAAGTTGGTTAGTGATTAAATACAGTCATTCAGTAACAAAGGAAATAAAGGCAAGAATGACAAAAAAATAAACATGGAAAAACAAGTACAAAGTAAAATCAGAGAACAAATAAAATAAATTACAGAAAGAAACAATTAAAAACCAAAGAAAGGATTGAGAGAATGGTCGCCAGTACTGACCACCGCCTACCGGCGGCCAGTACCGGTTACCAAGGTGGGGGTCCCCCTTCCATAAACCTAAAACGAAGAGATCCATCCACCTCCGAGGCTCCAGGAAGAATGAAATTTTAAACAACCGGGGGCTCCTTATAAACCCTCCGTAAGGTCACTTACCGGTTCTTCCATTGTCTTTGTTCGATCTAATCGAAATTTTCGAAGGCGAACGGTTTCGGTGAATGTTTGTTCATTTCCGCGATTGTTACTAACATTTATACATGTTCCCAATATTGATCGAACAATATGCATCTTATTTATGTATTGCAATTAATTAAGAAACTTATAGAAATTGATTTTGATCGAGACTCGATGTTAAAACGTGTTTCGTAAAGTTTTTAAGCATGGAAAGTAACAATTGTTCATTAAATGCATTGAGTTAACATTTGTTTAATTCTTATAATTTACACAATACGCGTAGAAGTTGTGTTTTTTACATAAAAGTGCCGAAATTCAATTAATCGCTTTCTTAGATAGAAAAATCATCGCGATGAAGACTTGTGAATCGATAATCGATACCTGTAGCCTTGAAAATGTCAGTTGGATCTCAGCGAAAAATTCCTTCGCGAACAAAGAATATTTCAACGAAATGATATTTTAAGCCATTATTTATACTAGAACATTGTTAATAATTGTTTAATCTACAGTCCTACGACGGTTGATAATAAATATGATAAATAAACATCGAGATATTGCGAAATCTTCGAAGGCGGACGGTTTCGGTTAATGTTTGTTCATTTCCGCGATTGTTATTAACATTTATGCATGTTCCCAATATTGATCGAACAATATGCATCTTATTTAGGTATCATAAATCATTAGTTAGTTTTCACAAATTAATTGATTTTGAAAATGAAAGCAAAATATTGATATTCATATATTTCTCGATTTGCAACCTAAATTAATCTTTATAAGCAAATTATTCATTTACAATGCAAAAGAAAATGCATTTTGTAACATTCATATTCCCAACTTTTACAGTGCAAACCATTAATTAGTTTACAAATGTTAATTTTCATAAAAAATGGAGAAATATATGTATACCAAACTCTTCGTTAAATTTTCCGATAAAATTTAATTCACATACTGTAACATAAAAGTTCGGAACGTGGAAAAATGTTTCTAACAATCGCCTAGAGACATAAACATTCGCTAAAGCAATTCGCCTTCCCAGATTTCGCAATATCTTGATGTTTGTTTATCATAATTATTAACAACGGTCGTAGGACCGTAGATTAAACAATTATTAACAATGTCCTAGTATAAATAATGGCTTAAAATATCATTTCGTTGAAATGTTCTTTGTTCGCGATGGAATTGTTCTTATTGAGATCAAACCGACATTGTCAAGGCTGGAAACGTTTATCGATTCACAAACGTCTATCACGATGGTTTTTCTATCTAGAAAAGCGATTAATTGAATTTCGACGCTATTACATCAAGAATACAGCTTCCACGCATAATCCGAAAATTATAAGAACGATACAAATGTTAAATTAATGTATCTAATAAACAACGTTTATACCTCGAATCTCGGTCAAAATTAATTGCTGTAGGCAAATCAATCATATTTAATGCATAAATAAGATGCATATTGTAAGATAAATGTTCGGAACATGTATAAATGTTAGTAACAATCGCGGAAATGAACAAACATTCACCGAAACCGTTCGCCTTCGCAGATTTCGCAATATCCTGACGTTCATTTATCATATTTATTAACAATCGTCGTAGGACCATAGTTTAAACAATTATTAACACCGTCCTAGTATAAATAATGGCTTAAAATATCATTTCGTTAAAATATTCTTTGTTCACGAAGAAATTTTTCGTTGAGATCCAACTGATATTCTCAATGTTACAGGTATCGATGATCGATTCACAAGTGTTCATCACGATAATTTTTCTATTTAAAAAAGCGATTAATTGAATTGTGCCACTTTTAAGTAAAAAATGCAACTTCTGCACGTATTGTGTAAATTATAAGAATTAAATAAATGTTAAATTAATGTACCAAATAGACAATTACTACTTTCTATGCATTAAATCTTTACGAAACACGTTTTCACTTCGAATCTCGATCAAAATCAATTTCTATAAGTTACTTAATCATTTGTAATGCATAGATAAGATGTACATTGTTCGATTAATATTGGGAGCACGCGAAAAAGTTAATAACAATCGCATACAGGAAGAAACATTCACAGAAACCGTTCGCCTTTGCAGATTTTGCAATATCTTGATGTTTATTTATCATAATTATTAATAACCGTCGTAGGACCGTAGTTTGAACAATTATTAACTATTTCCTAGTATAAATAATGGCTTAAAATATCATTTCGTTGAAATATTCTTTGTTCGCGAAGGAATTTTTCGCTGAGATCCAACTGACATTTTCAAGGCTACAGGTATCGATTATCGATTCACAAGTCTTCATCGCGATGATTTTTCTAACTAAAAAAGCGATTAATTGAATTTCGGCACTTTTATGTAAAAAATACCACTTCTACGCGTATTGTGTAAATTATAAGAATTAAACAAATGTTAAATTAATGTATTTAATGAACAATTGTTACTTTCCATGCTTTAAAACTTTACGAAACACGTTTTAACATCGAGTCTCGATCAAAATCAATTTCTATAAGTTTCTTAATTAATTGCAATACATAAATAAGATGCACATTGTTCGATCAATATTGGAAACATGCATAAATGTTAGTAACAATCGCGGAAATGAACAAACATTCACCGAAACCGTTCGCCTTCGAAGATTTCGATTAGATCGAACAAAGACAATGGAAGAAACGGCAAGTCACCTTGGGGAGGGTATATAAGGAGCCCCCGGTTGTTTAAAATTTCATTGTTCCCGAAGCCTCCGAGGTGGACGCATCTCTTCGTTTTAGGTTTATGGAAGGGGGATCCCTCACCATGGTAACCGGTACTGGCTGCCGGTAAGCGGTGGTCAGTACTGGCGACCACTCTCTCAATCCTTTCTTTTTTTTTTCTAACTGTTTCTTTGTCTAATTCATTTCATTTGTACTCTGATTTTAATTTCTACTTGTTTTGACATGTTTATTTTTTTCCACTAACCAAATTCATTTCTATTTTCTATTATGCCATGACTTTAGGTTTCTCTTAGGTTTCTCTTAGATACATTCTGTTAGATGTATCGGAAAACGAAGAACGAAGAACGAAGAGGACTGATGTATTGCGTCCTCCGCGGGACTGTTAATTCTAAGTATAGACTAAGTTAGTTTTAAGGTTACCATGTACGAGTATCTGTGATCTGCCGAGCAATTATCCAATCTTTAACTTCTTTTTGCTCGCTTGCTCGTATCTGAGTCCGGCCACCTCTGCTTGTTGCATAAACAAGTGACCGGCCGTGGAGGTGGACCGAACGCTCGATCGCTGTCTCTTCTGGTGCGTCCGCTTTGAGAGAGAATATCCTGCGAACACAGGGGCAGGTGTTCGCACCGGTCCTTGCGGAAGACCTTGTGCCACAAGACCCTCTCTTTGTCATCTTCCGTGAGTCAGGTCCACGCTTTGCGTGGTTCCTGACGCGGAGTTGGGAGAAACGGGGCACTCTATATGAGTGGAAGGCGTCGTGCATTTCCTCTTTAATCGGGCCCACTGAGGGGAAACGGGACCGACCTAGTAGGAGCAACTCCACGGTTCGTGTCGCGTATTTCCCAATTTCGCCTAATTTTTCCATAATGTAATTGCTCGGCAGAATTAAACGAGGAGATCAAAGGAACATTGATTCCGTCCATCTCTGCAGTTAGAATAAGTTAATTTTAAGGCTGTGATCTGCCAAGCAATTATCCAATCTTTAGCTTAATTTTGCTCGCTTCCTCGTTCCTCGGTCCGGTCACCACTGCTTCTTGTACAAGCAAGTGGCCGGCCGTATAAGTAGCCCGAACGGCCTATCGCCGTCCCTTCCGGTGTGTCCGCTTCCAGAGGGGGCATGTTGCGACCACAGGAGCAGGCATTTTTGCCGGTCCCTGCGAAAGTCTCCAAAATAAGACCCTCTCGTCGTAAAGATGGAGAAACGGGGCACTCCTCTAGGGGAGTGGTAGGCGTCGTTCGTTTTCTCTGGAATCGGAACCACGGAGGGGAGACGGGATAGACCTAGTAGGACCAACTGCACGGTTCGTGTCGCGTCTTTCCCAATTTTGCCTAATTTTTCCATAATGTAATTGCTTGGCAGAACTAAACAAGGAGATCGAAGGAAAATTGATTCCATCTATCTCTCTCCGGGTCTCCGCTCGCAGCAACCTCCACGTGGTGAGACCTGGAAATCGGTATTACTCGCGACGAAGTATCACTTACCACGAGTAACGCCGAGCTAATTGGCTGCGAACTTAGAATAATTATTTAAGATGTGAGAACAAGTAGAAAACAAGATTTTTGTAAGGCGTGTGAGAGCGTGAAGACGTTAATGAAACCAATAACTGGAATGGCCTCGGGGAAAAGTAAACACACCATTGTAATCGGGCGAGTTTCTACTTTCAGATGCAACAGGAATTTCTCGACTTCGTCAATCCGTTCGCGAGATATGGGAGTTTGAAGTTAAGGAATGGTTGAGAAACCATCAAAATTTTCGCAAGTCTGATACTCGAAACCAATAACTACAAAGGCCTAGGGCAAAAAAAAACATGTCTTTGTAATCGGGCGAGTTTCTACTTTCAGATGCAACAGGAATTTCTCGAGTTCGTCAATCCGTTCGCGAGATGTGGGAGTTTGAAGTTAAGGATGGTTGAGAAACGATCCAAATTTTCGCAAGCCTGATACTCGAAACCAATGACTACAAAGGCCTAGGGGAAAAACACACATATCTTTGTAATCGGGCGAGTTTCTACTTTCAGATGCAACAGGAATTTCTCGAGTTCGGCAATCCATTCGCGAGATATGGGAGTTTGAAGTTAAGGAATGGTTGTGAAACCATCAAAATTTTCGCTGGTCTGATACTTGAAACCAATAACTGGAATGGCCTAGGGGTAAAGTACACACACCATTGTAATTGGGCGAGATTCTACTTTCAGATGCAACACGAATTTCTCGAGTTCGTCAATCCTTTCGCGACATATGGGAGTTTGAATTTAAGGAATGGTTGAGAAACCATCAAAATTTTCGCTGGTCTGATACTCGCAACCAATAACTGGAATGGCCTAGGGGAAAAGTACACACACCATTGTAATCGGGCGAGTTTCTACTTTCAGATGCAACAGGAATTTCTCGAGTTCGTCAATCCGTTCGCGAAATACCGGAGTTTGGAGTTAAGAGATGGTTGCGAAACCATCAAAATTTTCGCAAGCCTGATATTCGATAACAACGACTGGAGTGGCCTAGGGGAAAAGTACACACACCATTGTAATCGGGCGAGTTTCTACTTTCAGATGCAACACGAATTTCTCGAGTTCGTCAATCCTTTCGCGAGATATGGGAGTTTGAATTTAAGGAATGGTTGAGAAACCATCAAAATTTTCGCTGGTCTGATACTCGCAACCAATAACTGGAATGGCCTAGGGGAAAAGTACACATACCATTTTAATCGGGCGAGTTTCTACTTTCAGATGCAACAAGAATTTCTCGAGTTCGTCAATCCGTTCGCGAGATATGGGATTGGGAAGTTAAGGAATGGTTGAGAAACCATCAAAATTTACGCAAGTCTGATACTCGAAACTAATAACTACAAAGGCCTAGGGGAAAAACACACATATCTTCGTAAACGGTCGAGTTTCTACTTTCAGATGCAACAGGAATTTCTCGAGTTCGTCAATCCGTTCGCGAGATATGGGAGTTTGAAGTTAAGGAATGGTTGAGAAACGATCAAAATTTTCGCAAGTCTGATACTCGAAACCAATAACTACAAAGGCCTAGGGCAAAAAAAAACATGTCTTTGTAATCGGGCGAGTTTCTACTTTCAGATGCAACAGGAATTTCTCGAGTTCGTCAATCCGTTCATGAGATAAGGGAGTTTGAAATTAAGGAATGCTTGGGAAACCATCAAAATTTTCGAAAGTCTAATACTCGAAACCAATAACTACAAAGGCCTAGGGGAAAAATACACATACCTTTGTAATCGGGCGAGTTTCGGCTTTCAGATGCAATAGGAAATTCTCGAGTTCGTCAATCCGTTCGCGAGATATGGAAGTGTGAAGGTACGGAATGCTTGAGAATCCATCAAAATTTTCGAAAGTCTGATACTCGAAACCAATAACTGGAATGGTCTAGGGGAAAAGTACACACACCATTGTAATCGGGCGAGTTTCTACTTTCAGGTGCAACAGGAATTTCTCGAGTTCGTCAATCCGTTCGCGAAATACCGGAGTTTGGAGTTAAGAGATGGTTGCGAAACCATCAAAATTTTCGCAAGCCTGATATTCGATAACAACGACTGGAGTGGCCTAGGGGAAAAGTACACACACCATTGTAATCGGGCGAGTTTCTACTTTCAGATGCAACACGAATTTCTCGAGTTCGTCAATCCTTTCGCGAGATATGGGAGTTTGAATTTAAGGAATGGTTGAGAAACCATCAAAATTTTCGCTGGTCTGATACTCGCAACCAATAACTGGAATGGCCTAGGGGAAAAGTACACGCACCATTGTAATCGGGCGAGTTTCTACTTTCAGATGCAACAGGAATTTCTCGAGTTCGTCAATCCGTTCGCGAAATATCGGGGTTTGAGTTAAGAGATGGTTGCGAAACCATCAAAATTTTCGCAAGTCTGATAATCGATAACAACAACTGGAGTGGCCTAGGGGAAAAGTACACACAGAATTGTAATCGGGCGAGGTTTCTACTTTCAGATACAACAGGAATTTCTCGAATTCGTCAATTCCGTTCGCGATATATGGGAGTTGAAGTTAAGGAATGGTTGAGGAACCATCAAAATATTCGCTGGTCTGATTACTCGAAACCAATAACTGGGAATGGCCTAGGGGAAAAGTACACATACCATTTTAATCGGGCGAGTTTCTACTTTCAGATGCAACAGGGAATTTACTCGAGTTCGTCAATCCGTTCATGAGATAAGGGAGTTTGAAATTAAGAATGCTTGGGAAACCATCAAATTTTCGAAAGTCTAATACTCGAAACCAATAACTACAAAGGCCTAGGGGAAAAAATACACATACCTTTGTAATCGGTGCGAGTTTCGGCTTTCAGATGCAATAGGAAATTCTCGAGTTCGTCAATCCGTTCGGCGGAGATATGGAAGTGTGAAGGTACCGTAATGCTTGAGAATCCATCAAAATTTTCGAAAGTCTGATACTCGAAAACAATAACCTGGAATGGTCTAGGGGAAAAGAACACACACCATTGTAATCGGGCGAGTTTCTACTTTCAGGTGCAACATGGAATTTCTCGAGTTCGTCAATCCGTTCGCGATATATGGGAGTTTGAAGTTTAAGGAATGCTTGAGAAACCATCAAAATTTTTCGAAAGTCTGATACTCGAAACCAATAACTACAAAGGCCTAGGGGAAAAATACACCTACCGATGTAATCGGGCGAGTTTTCTACTTTCACATGCAACAGGAATTTCTCGAGTTCGTCAATCCGTTCCGCGAGATATGGGTGTTGAAATTAAGGAATGGTTGAGAAACCATCAAAATTTTCTCTGTCTGATACTCGAAACCAATAACTGGAATGGCCTAGGGGAAAAGTACACACACCACTGTACTCGGGCGAGTTTCTACTTTCAGATGCAACAGGAATTTCTAGAGTTCGTCAATCCTTTCGCGAGATATGGGAGTTTGAAGTTAAGGAATGGTTGAGGAACCATCAAAATTTTCGCAAGTCTGATACTTGAAACCAATAACTGGAATGGTCTAGGGGAAAAGTACCCAAACCATTGTATTCGGGCGAGTTTCTACTTTCAGGTGCAACAGGAATTTCTCGAGTTCGTCAACCCGTTCGCGAGATATAGGAGTTTGAAGATACGGAATGGTTGAGAAACCATCAAAATTTTCGCAAGTCTGATAATCGAAACCAATAGCTGGAATGGTCTAGGGGAAAAGTACACACACCATTGTAATCGGGCGTGTTTCTACATTCAGATGCAACAGGAATTTCTCGAATTCGTCAATCCGTTCGGGAGATATGGGAGTTTGAAGTTAAAGAATGCTTGAGAAACCATCAAAATTTTCGAAAGACTGATACTCGAAACCAATAACTACAAAGGCCTAGGGGAAAAATACACATACCGTTGTAATTGGGCGAGTTTCTACTTTCACATGCAACAGGAATTTCTCGAGTTCGTCAATCCGTTCGCGAAATATGGGAGTTTGAAGATAAGGAATGGTTGTGAAACCATCAAAATTTTCGCTGGTCTGATACTCGAAACCAATAACTGGAATGGCCTAGGGGAAAAGTACACTCACCATTGTAATAGGGCGAGTTTATACTTTCAGAAGCAACAGAAATTTCTCGAGTTCGTCAATCCGTTCGCGAGATATGGGAGTTTGAAGTTAAGGAATGCTTGAGAAACCATCCAAATTTTCGCAAGTCTGATACGAAACCAATAACTACAAAGGCCTACGGGAAAAATACACATACCTTTGTAATCGGGCGAGTTTCCACTTTCAGATGCAACAGGAATTTCTCGAGTTCGTCAATCCGTTTGCGAGATATGAGAGTTTGATGTTAAGGAATGGTTGAGAAACCATCAAAATTTTCGCGGGTCTGATACTCGAAACCAATAACTGGAATGGCCTAGGGGAAAAGTACACATACCATTGTAATCGGGCGACTTTCTACTTTCAGATGCAACAGGAATTTCTCGAGTTCGTCAATCCTTTCGCGAGATATGGGAGTTTGAAGTTAAGGATTGGATGAGAAACCATCAAAATTTTCGCTGGTCTGATACTCGAAACCAATAACAGGAATGGCCTACGGGAAAAGTACACACACCATTGTAATCGGGCGAGTTTCCACTTTCAGATGCAGCAGAAATTTCTCGAGTTCGTCAAACCGTTCGCGAGATATGGGAGTTTGAATTTAAGTAATGGTTGAGAAACCATCAAAATTTTCGCTGGTCTGATACTCGAAACCAATAACTGGAATGGCCTAGGGGAAAGGTACACACACCATTGTAATCGGGCGAGTTTCTGCTTTCAGATGCAACAGGAATTTCTCGAGTTCGTCAATCCGTTCGCGAAATATCGGAGTTTGGAATTAAGAGATGGTTGCGAAACCATCAAAATTTTCGCTGGTCTGATACTCGACACCAATAACAGGTATGGCCTACGGGTAAAGTACACACACCATTGTAATCGGGCGAGTTTCCACTTTCAGATGCAACAGAAATTTCTCGAGTTCGTCAACCCGTTCGCGAGATATGGGAGTTCGAAGTTAAGGAATGGTTGAAAAACCAACAAAATTTTCGCAAGTCTGATACTCGAAACCAATAACTACAAAGGCCTAGGTGAAAAATACACATACGTTGTAATCGGGCGAGTTTCTACTTTCACACGCAACAGAAATTATTCGGATTCGTCAATCCGTTCGCGAAATGTCGGAGTTGGGAGTTAAGAGATGGTTGAGAAACCATCAAAACTTTCGCAAGTCTGATATTCGATAACAATAACTGGAGTGGCCTAGGGGAAAGTACACACACCATAGAAATCGGGCGAGTTTCTGCTTTCAGATGCAACAGAAATATCTCGAGGTCGTCAATCCCATCACGAGATATGGGAGTTTGAAGTTAAGGAATGCTTGAGGAACCATCAAAATGTCCGAAAGTCTGATTCTCGAAACCAATAACTACAAAGGCCTAGGGGAAAAATACACATACCGTTGTAATCGGACGAGTTTCTACTTTCACATGCAACAGGAATTTCTCGAGTTCGTCAATCCGTTCGCGAGATATGGAAGTGTGAAGTTAAGGAATGGTTGAGAAACCATCAAAATTTTCGCAAGTCTGATACTCGAAACCAATAACTGGAATGGCCTAGGGGAAAAGAACACACACAATTGTAGTCGGGCGAGTTTCTACTTTCAGATGCAACACGAATTTCTCGAGTTCGTCAATCCTTTCGCTGAGATATGGGAGTTTGAAGTTAAGGGAATGGATGAGAAACCATCAAAATTTTCGCTGGTCTGATACTCGAAACCGATAACAGGAATGGCCTACGGGGAAAAGTACACACACCATTGTAATTCGGGCGAGTTTCCACTTTCAGATGCAGCAGAAAATTTTCTCGAGTTCGTCAATCCGTTCGCGTAGATATAGGAGTTTTGAAGTTAAAGGAAATGTTGAGAAGCCATCAAAATTTTCGCAAGTCTGATACTCGAAACCAATAACTACTATGGCCTAGGGCAAAATACACATACCATTGTAATTCGGGGCGAGATTATGCTTTTAGATGCAACTGGAATTTCTCGAGTTGGTAATCCGTTCGCGAGATAGTGGGAGTTTGAAGTTAAGAATGGTTGAGAAACCATCAAAATTTTCGCAGGTCTGATACTCGAAACCAATAACTACAATTGCCTAGGGCAAAAATACACATTACGTTGTAATCGGGCGATCTTCTACCTTCAGTTGCAACAGGAATTTCTCGAGTTCGTCAAATCCGTTCGCGTGATATGGGAGTTTGTAGTTAAGGAATGGTTGAGAAACCATCCAAATTTCGCAAGTCCTTATCTCGAAACCAATAACTACAATTGCCTAGGGCAAAAATACACATTACGTTGTAATCGGGCGATCTTCTACCTTCAGATGCAACAGGAATTTCTCGAGTTCGTCAATCCGTTCGCGAGATATGGGAGTTTGAAGTTAAGGAATGGTTGAGAAACCATCAAAATTTTCGCAAGTCTGATACTCGAAACCAATAACTGCTATGGCCTAGGGCAAAAATACACATACCGTTGTAATCGATCGAGCTTCTGATTTCAGATGCAACAGGAATTTCTCGAGTGCGTCAATCCGTTCGCGAGATATGGGAGTTTGAAGTTAAGGAACGGTTGAGAAACTATCAAAATTTTAGTAAGTCTGATACTCGAAACCAATAACTGCTATGGCCTGGGGCAAAATTACACATACTATTGTAATCGGGCGAGATTATGCTTTTAGATGCAACTGGAATTTCTCGAGTTGGTAATCCGTTCGCGAGATATCGGAGTTTGTAGTTAAGGAATGGTTGAGAAACCATCAAAATTTTCGCACGTCTGATACTCGAAACCAATAACTACTATTGCCTAGGGCAAAAATACACACACCGTTGTAATCGGGCGAGTTTCTACTTTCAGATGCAACAGGAATTTCTCGAGTTCGTCAATCCGTTCGCGAGATATGGGAGTTTGAAGTTAAGGAATGGTTGAGTAACCATCAAAATTTTCGCAAGTCTGATACTCGAAACCAATAACTACTATTGCCTAGGGAAAAAATACACATACCGTTGTAATCGATCGAGCTTCTGATTTCAGATGCAACAGGTATTTCTCGAGTGCGTCAATCCGTTCGCGAGATATGGGAGTTTGAAGTTATGTAACGGTTGAGAAACTATCAAAATTTTAGTAAGTGTGATACTCGACACCAATAACTACTAATGCCTAGGGCAAAAATACACACACCGTTGTAATCGGGCGAGTTTCTACTTTCAGATGCAACAGGAATTTCTCGAGTTCGTCAATCCGTTCGCGAGATATGGGAGTTTGAAGTTAAGGAATGGTTGAGAAGCCATCAAAATTTTCGCAAGTCTGATACTCGAAACCAATAACTACTATTGCCTAGGGCAAAAATACACATACCGTTGTAATCGGGCGAGTTTCTACTTTCAGATGCAACAGGAATTTCTCGAGTTCGTCAATCCGTTCGCGAGACATGGGAGTTTGAAGTTAAAGAACGGTTGAGAAACTATCAAAATTTTAGTAAGTCTGATACTCGAAACCAATAACTACTAATGCCTAGGGCAAAAATACACATTACGTTGTAATCGGGCGATCTTCTACCTTCAGATGCAACAGGAATTTCTCGAGTTCGTCAATCCGTTCGCGAGATATGGGAGTTTGAAGTTAAGGAATGGTTGAGAAACCATCAAAATTTTCGCAAGTCTGATACTCGAAACCAATAACTGCTATGGCCTAGGGCAAAAATACACATACCGTTGTAATCGATCGAGCTTCTGATTTCAGATGCAACAGGAATTTCTCGAGTGCGTCAATCCGTTCGCGAGATATGGGAGTTTGAAGTTAAGGAACGGTTGAGAAACTATCAAAATTTTAGTAAGTCTGATACTCGAAACCAATAACTACTAATGCCTAGGGCAAAAATACACACACCGTTGTAATCGGGCGAGTTTCTACATTCAGATGCAACAGGAATTTCTCGAGTTCGTCAATCCGTTCGCGAGATATGGGAGTTTGAAGTTAAGGAATGGTTGAGAAGCCATCAAAATTTTCGCAAGTCTGATACTCGAAACCAATAACTGCTATGGCCTGGGGCAAAATTACACAGACTATTGTAATCGGGCGAGATTATGCTTTTAGATGCAACTGGAATTTCTCGAGTTGGTAATCCGTTCGCGAGATATCGGAGTTTGTAGTTAAGGAATGGTTGAGAAACCATCAAAATTTTCGCACGTCTGATACTCGAAACCAATAACTACTATTGCCTAGGGCAAAAATACACATACCGTTGTAATCGGGCGAGTTTCTACTTTCAGATGCAACAGGAATTTCTCGAGTTCGTCAATCCGTTCGCGAGATATGGGAGTTTGAAGTTAAGGAATGGTTGAGTAACCATCAAAATTTTCGCAAGTCTGATACTCGAAACCAATAACTACTATTGCCTAGGGAAAAAATACACATACCGTTGTAATCGATCGAGCTTCTGATTTCAGATGCAACAGGTATTTCTCGAGTGCGTCAATCCGTTCGCGAGATATGGGAGTTTGAAGTTATGTAACGGTTGAGAAACTATCAAAATTTTAGAAAGTGTGATACTCGACACCAATAACTACTAATGCCTAGGGCAAAAATACACACACCGTTGTAATCGGGCGAGTTTCTACTTTCAGATGCAACAGGAATTTCTCGAGTTCGTCAATCCGTTCGCGAGATATGGGAGTTTGAAGTTAAGGAATGGTTGAGAAGCCATCAAAATTTTCGCAAGTCTGATACTCGAAACCAATAACTACTATTGCCTAGGGCAAAAATACACATACCGTTGTAATCGGGCGAGTTTCTACTTTCAGATGCAACAGGAATTTCTCGAGTTCGTCAATCCGTTCGCGAGACATGGGAGTTTGAAGTTAAGGAATGGTTGAGAAGCCATCAAAATTTTCGCAAGTCTGATACTCGAAACCAATAACTACTATTGCCTAGGGCAAAAATACACATACCGTTGTAATCGGGCGAGTTTCTACTTTCAGATGCAACAGGAATTTCTCGAGTTCGTCAATCCGTTCGCGAGACATGGGAGTTTGAAGTTAAAGAACGGTTGAGAAACTATCAAAATTTTAGTAAGTCTGATACTCGAAACCAATAACTACTAATGCCTAGGGCAAAAATACACATACCGTTGTAATCGGGCGAGTTTCTGCTTTCAGATGCAGTTGGAATTTCTCGAGTTCGACAATCCGTTCGCGAGATATGGGAGTTTGATGTTAAGGAATGGTTGAGAAACCATCAAAATTTTCGCTGGTCTGATACTCGAAACCAATAACTGGAATGGCCTAGGGGAAAAGTACACATACCACTGTAATCGGGCGATCTTCTACCTTCAGATGCAAGAGGAATTTCTCGAGTTCGTCAATCCGTTCGCGAGATATGGGACTTTAATGGTTGAGAAACCATCAAAATTTTCGCAAATCTGATACTCGAAAACAATAACTACTAATGCCTAGGGCAAAACTACACATACTGTTGTAATCGGGCGAGATTATGCTTTTAGATGCAACTGGAATTTCTCGAGTTGGTAATCCGTTCGCGAGATATCGGAGTTTGTAGTTAAGGAATGGTTGAGAAACCATCAAAATTTTCGCACGTCTGATACTCGAAACCAATAACTACTATTGCCTAGGGCAAAAATACACATACCGTTGTAATCGATTGAGCTACTGATTTCAGATGCAACAGGAATTTCTCGAGTGCGTCAATCCGTTCGCGAGATATGGGAGTTTGAAGTTAAGGAACGGTTGAGAAACTATCAAAATTTTAGTAAGTCTGATACTCGAAACCAATAACTACTAATGCCTAGGGCAAAAAGACACATACTGTTGTAATCGGGCGAGATTATGCTTTTAGATGCAACTGGAATTTCTCGAGTTGGTAATCCGTTCGCGAGATATGGGAGTTTGAAGTTCAGGAATGGTTGAGAAACCATCAAAATTTTCGCAAGTCTGATACCCGAAACCAATAACTACAATTGCCTAGGGCAAAAATACACATATCATTGTAATCGGGCGAGATTATGCTTTTATATGCAACTGGAATTTCTCGAGTTGGTAATCCGTTCGCGAGATATGGGAGTTTGAAGTTAAGGAATGGTTGAGAAGCCATCAAAATTTTCGCAAGTCTGATACTCGAAACCAATAACTGCTATGGCCTAGGGCAAAATTGCACATACTATTGTAATCGGGCGAGATTATGCTTTTAGATGCAACTGGAATTTCTCGAGTTGGTAATCCGTTCGCGAGATATCGGAGTTTGTAGTTAAGGAATGGTTGAGAAACCATCAAAATTTTCGCACGTCTGATACTCGAAACCAATAACTACTATTGCCTAGGGCAAAAATAAACATACCGTTGTAATCGGGCGAGTTTCTACTTTCAGATGCAACAGGAATTTCTCGAGTTGGTCAATCCGTTCGCGAGACATGGGAGTTTGAAGTTAAAGAACGGTTGAGAAACTATCAAAATTTTAGTAAGTCTGATACTCCAAACCAATAACTACTAATGCCTAGGGCAAAAATACACATACCGTTGTAATCGGGCGAGTTTCTGCTTTCAGATGCAGTAGGAATTTCTCGAGTTCGACAATCCGTTCGCGAGATATGGGAGTTTGAAGTTAAGGAATGGTTGAGAAGCCATCAAAATTTTCGCAAGTCTGATACTCGAAACCAATAACTACTATGGCCTAGGGCAAAAATACACATACCATTGTAATCGGGCGAGATTATGCTTTTAGATGCAACTGGAATTTCTCGAGTTGGTAATTCGTTCGCGAGATATGGGAGTTTGAAGTTAAGGAATGGTAGAGAAACCATCAAAATTTTCGCAGGTCTGATACTCGAAACCAATAACTACAATTGCCTAGGGCAAAAATACACATTACGTTGTAATCGATCGTGCTTCTGATTTCAGATGCAACAGGAATTTCTCGAGTGCGTCAATCCGTTCGCGAGATATGGGAGTTTGAAGTTAAGGAACGGTTGAGAAACTATCAAAATTTTAGTAAGTCTGATACTCGAAACCAATAACTACTAATGCCTAGGGCAAAAATACACACACCGTTGTAATCGGGCGAGTTTCTACTTTCAGATGCAACAGGAATTTCTCGAGTTCGTCAATCCGTTCGCGAGATATGGGAGTTTGAATTTAAGGAATGGTTGAGAAGCCATCAAAATTTTCGCAAGTCTGATACTCGAAACCAATAACTGCTATGGCCTAGGGCAAAATTACACATACTATTGTAATCGGGCGAGATTATGCTTTTAGATGCAACTGGAATTTCTCGAGTTGGTAATCCGTTCGCGAGATATCGGAGTTTGTAGTTAAGGAATGGTTGAGAAACCATCAAAATTTTCGCACGTCTGATACTCGAAACCAATAACTACTATTGCCTAGGGCAAAAATACACATACCGTTGTAATCGGGCGAGTTTCTACTTTCAGATGCAACAGGAATTTCTCGAGTTGGTCAATCCGTTCGCGAGACATGGGAGTTTGAAGTTAAAGAACGGTTGAGAAACTATCAAAATTTTAGTAAGTCTGATACTCCAAACCAATAACTACTAATGCCTAGGGCAAAAATACACATACCGTTGTAATCGGGCGAGTTTCTGCTTTCAGATGCAGTAGGAATTTCTCGAGTTCGACAATCCGTTCGCGAGATATGGGAGTTTGAAGTTAAGGAATGGTTGAGAAGCCATCAAAATTTTCGCAAGTCTGATACTCGAAACCAATAACTACTATGGCCTAGGGCAAAAATACACATACCATTGTAATCGGGCGAGATTATGCTTTTAGATGCAACTGGAATTTCTCGAGTTGGTAATTCGTTCGCGAGATATGGGAGTTTGAAGTTAAGGAATGGTAGAGAAACCATCAAAATTTTCGCAGGTCTGATACTCGAAACCAATAACTACAATTGCCTAGGGCAAAAATACACATTACGTTGTAATCGATCGTGCTTCTGATTTCAGATGCAACAGGAATTTCTCGAGTGCGTCAATCCGTTCGCGAGATATGGGAGTTTGAAGTTAAGGAACGGTTGAGAAACTATCAAAATTTTCGCAGGTCTGATACTCGAAACCAATAACTACAATTGCCTAGGGCAAAAATACACATTACGATGTAATCGGGCGATCTTCTACCTTCAGATGCAACAGGAATTTCTCGAGTTCGTCAATCCGTTCGCGAGATATGGGAGTTTGAAGTTAAGGAATGGTTGAGAAACTATCAAAATTTTCGCAAGTCTGATACTCGAAACCAATAACTGCTATAGCCTAGGGCAAAAATACACATACCATTGTAATCGGGCGAGATTATGCTTTTAGATGCAACTGGAATTTCTCGAGTTGGTAATCCGTTCGCGAGATATGGGAGTTTGAAGTTAAGGAATGGTTGAGAAATCATCAGAATTTTCGCAAGTCTGATACTCGAAACAAATAACTACTATTGCCTAGGGCAAAAATTCACATACCGTTGTAATCGATCGTGCTTCTGATTTCAGATGCAACAGGAATTTCTCGAGTGCGTCAATCCGTTCGCGAGATATGGGAGTTTGAAGTTAAGGAACGGTTGAGAAACTATCAAAATTTTAGTAAGTCTGATACTCGAAACCAATAACTACTAATGCCTAGGGCAAAAATACACAGACCGTTGTAATCGGGCGAGTTTCTACTTTCAGATGCAACAGGAATTTCTCGAGTTCGTCAATCCGTTCGCGAGATATGGGAGTTTGAATTTAAGGAATGGTTGAGAAGCCATCAAAATTTTCGCAAGTCTGATACTCGAAACCAATAACTGCTATGGCCTAGGGCAAAATTACACATACTATTGTAATCGGGCGAGATTATGCTTTTAGATGCAACTGGAATTTCTCGAGTTGGTAATCCGTTCGCGAGATATGGGAGTTTGTAGTTAAAGAATGGTTGAGAAACCATCAAAATTTTAGTAAGTCTGATACTCCAAACCAATAACTACTAATGCCTAGGGCAAAAATACACATACCGTTGTAATCGGGCGAGTTTCTGCTTTCAGATGCAGTAGGAATTTCTCGAGTTCGACAATCCGTTCGCGAGATATGGGAGTTTGAAGTTAAGGAATGGTTGAGAAACTATCAAAATTTTAGTAAGTCTGATACTCGAAACCAATAACTACTAATGCCTAGGGCAAAAATACACACACCGTTGTAATCGGGCGAGTTTCTACTTTCAGATGCAACAGGAATTTCTCGAGTTCGTCAATCCGTTCGCGAGATATGGGAGTTTGAATTTAAGGAATGGTTGAGAAGCCATCAAAATTTTCGCAAGTCTGGTACTCGAAACCAATAACTGCTATGGCCTAGGGCAAAATTACACATACTATTGTAATCGGGCGAGATTATGCTTTTAGATGCAACTGGAATTTCTCGAGTTGGTAATCCGTTCGCGAGATATGGGAGTTTGTAGTTAAGGAATGGTTGAGAAACCATCAAAATTTTCGCACGTCTGACACTCGAAACCAATAACTACTATTGCCTAGGGCAAAAATACACATACCGTTGTAATCGGGCGAGTTTCTACTTTCAGATGCAACAGGAATTTCTCGAGTTCGTCAATCCGTTCGCGAGATATGGGAGTTTGAAGTTAAGGAATGGTTGAGAAGCCATCAAAATTTTCGCAAGTCTGATTCTCGAAACCAATAACTACTATGGCCTAGGGCAAAAATACACATACCGTTGTAAATGGGCGAGTTTCTGCTTTCAGATGCAGCAGGAATTTCTCGAGTTCGTCATTCCGTTCGTAAGATATGGGAGTTTGAAGTTAAGGAATGGTTGAGAAACCATCAAAATTTTCGCAAGTCTGATACTCGAAACCAATAACTACTATTGCCTAGGGCAAAAATACACATACCGTTGTAATCGGGCGAGTTTCTACTTTCAGATGCAACAGGAATTTCTCGAGTTCGTCAATCCGTTCGCGAGATATGGGAGTTTGAAGTTAAGGAATGGTTGAGAAGCCATCAAAATTTTCGCAAGTCTGATACTCGAAACCAATAACTGATATGGCCTAGGGCAAAATTACACATACTATTGTAATCGGGCGAGATTATGCATTTAGATGCAACTGGAATTTCTCGAGTTGGTAATCCGTTCGCGAGATATGGGAGTTTGTAGTTAAGGAATGGTTGAGAAACCATCAAAATTTTCGCAAGTCTGATACTCGAAACCAATAACTACTATTGCCTAGGGCAAAAATACACATACCGTTGTAATCGGGCGAGTTTCTACTTTCAGATGCAACAGGAATTTCTCGAGTTCGTCAATCCGTTCGCGAGATATGGGAGTTTGAAGTTAAGGAATGGTTGAGAAGCCATCAAAATTTCCGCAAGTCTGATACTCGAAACCAATAACTACTATGGCCTAGGGCAAAAATACACATACCATTGTAATCGGGCGAGATTATGCTTTTAGATGCAACTGGAATTTCTCGAGTTGGTAATCCGTTCGCGAGATATGGGAGTTTGAAGTTAAGGAATGGTTGAGAAACCATCAAAATTTTCGCAAGTCTGATACTCGAAACCAATAACTACAAATGCCTAGGGCAAAAATACACATACCATTGTAATCGGGCGAGATTATGATTTTAGATGCAACTGGAATTTCTCGAGTTGGTAATCCGTTCGCGAGATATGGGAGTTTGTAGTTAAGGAATGGTTGAGAAACCATCAAAATCTTCGCTGGTCTGATACTCGAAACCAATAACTGGAATGGCCTAGGGGAAAAGTACACATACCACTGTAATCGGGCGATCTTCTACCTTCAGATGCAACAGGAATTTCTCGAGTTCGTCAATCCGTTCGCGAGATATGGGAGTTTGAAGTTAAGGAATGGTTGAGGAACCATCAAAATTTTCGCAAATCTGATACTCGAAACCACTAACTGGAATGGCCTAGGGAAAAGTAACACATACCACTGTAATCGGGCGAGATTCTTCTTTCAGATGCAGTAGGAATTTCTCGAGTTCGTCAATCCGTTCGTGAGATATGGGAGTTTGTAGTTAAGGAATGGTTGAGAAACCATCAAAATTTTCGCACGTCTGATACTCGAAACCAATAACTACTCTTGCCTAGGGCAAAAATACACATACCGTTGTAAATGGGCGAGTTTCTGCTTTCAGATGCAGCAGGAATTTCTCGAGTTCGTCATTCCGTTCGTAAGATATGGGAGTTTGAAGTTAAGGAATGGTTGAGAAACCATCAAAATTTTCGCAAGTCTGATACTCGAAACCAATAACTACTATTGCCTAGGGCAAAAATACACATACCGTTGTAATCGGGCGAGTATCTACTTTCAGATGCAACAGGAATTTCTCGAGTTCGTCAATCCGTTCGCGAGATATGGGAGTTTGAAGTTAAGGAATGGTTGAGAAGCCATCAAAATTTTCGCAAGTCTGATACTCGAAACCAATAACTGATATGGCCTAGGGCAAAATTACACATACTATTGTAATCGGGCGAGATTATGCATTTAGATGCAACTGGAATTTCTCGAGTTGGTAATCCGTTCGCGAGATATGGGAGTTTGTAGTTAAGGAATGGTTGAGAAACCATCAAAATTTTCGCACGTCTGATACTCGAAACCAATAACTACTATTGCCTAGGGCAAAAATACACATACCGTTGTAATCGGGCGAGTTTCTACTTTCAGATGCAACAGGAATTTCTCGAGTTCGTCAATCCGTTCGCGAGATATGGGAGTTTGAAGTTAAGGAACGGTTGAGAAACTATCAAAATTTTAGTAAGTCTGATACTCGAAACCAATAACTACTATTGCCTAGGGCAAAAATACACATACCGTTGTAAATGGGCGAGTTTCTGCTTTCAGATGCAGCAGGAATTTCTCGAGTTCGTCATTCCGTTCGTGAGATATGGGAGTTTGAAGTTAAGGAATGGTTGAGAAACCATCAAAGTTTTCGCAAGTCTGATACTCGAAACCAATAACTACTATTGCCTAGGGCAAAAATACACATACCGTTGTAATCGGGCGAGTTTCTACTTTCAGATGCAACAGGAATTTCTCGAGTTCGTCAATCCGTTCGCGAGATATGGGAGTTTGAAGTTAAGGAACGGTTGAGAAACTATCAAAATTTTAGTAAGTCTGATACTCGAAACCAATAACTACTATTGCCTAGGGCAAAAATACACATACCGTTGTAAATGGGCGAGTTTCTGCTTTCAGATGCAGCAGGAATTTCTCGAGTTCGTCATTCCGTTCGTGAGATATGGGAGTTTGAAGTTAAGGAATGGTTGAGAAACCATCAAAATTTTCGCAAGTCTGATACTCGAAACCAATAACTACTATTGCCTAGGGCAAAAATACACATACCGTTGTAATCGGGCGAGTTTCTACTTTCAGATGCAACAGGAATTTCTCGAGTTCGTCAATCCGTTCGCGAGATATGGGAGTTTGAAGTTAAGGAATGGTTGAGAAACCATCAAAATTTTCGCTGGTCTGATACTCGAAACCAATAACTGGTATGGCCTAGGGGAAAAGTACACACACCACTGTAATCGGGCGATCTTCTACCTTCAGATGCAACAGGAATTTCTCGAGTTCGTCAATCCGTTCGCGAGATATGGGAGTTTGAAGTTAAGGAATGGTTGAGAAACCATCAAAATTTTCGCAAATCTGATACTCGAAACCAATAACTGGAATGGCCTAGGGGAAAAGTACACATACCACTGTAATCGGGCGAGTTTCTACTTTCAGATGCAACAGGAATTTCTCGAGTTCGTCAATCCGTTCGCGAGATATGGGAGTTTGAAGTTAAGGAATGGTTGAGAAGCCATCAAAATTTTCGCAAGTCTGATTCTCGGAACCAATAACTACTATGGCCTAGGCCAAAAATACACATACCATTGTAATCGGGCGAGAATATGCTTTTAGATGCAACTGGAATTTCTCGAGTTGGTAATCCGTTCGCGAGATATGGGAGTTTGAAGTTAAGGAATGGTTGAGAAATCATCAAAATTTTCGCAAGTCTGATACTCGAAACCAATAACTACTATTGCCTAGGGCAAAAATACACATACCGTTGTAAATGGGCGAGTTTCTGCTTTCGGATGCAGCAGGAATTTCTCGAGTTCGTCATTCCGTTCGTGAGATATGGGAGTTTGAAGTTAAGGAATGCTTGAGAAACCATCAAAATTTTCGCAAGTCTGATACTCGAAACCTATAACTACTATTACCTTGGGCAAAAATGCACATACCGCTGTAATCGGGCGAGCTTCTACTTTCAGATGCAGCAGGAATTTCTCGAGTTCGTCAATGGGTTCGCGAGATATGGGAGTTTGAAGTTAAGGAATGGTTGAGAAGCCGTCAAAATTTTCGCAAGTCTGATACTCGAAACCAATAACTACTATGGCCTAGGGCAAAAATACACATACCGTTGTAATCGGGCGAGTTTCTACTTTCAGATGCAACAGGAATTTCTCGAGTTCGTCAATCCGTTCGCGAGATATGGGAGTTTGAAGTTAAGGAATGGTTTAGAAGCCATCAAAATTTTCGCAAGTCTGATTCTCGAAACCAATAACTACTATGGCCTAGGGCAAAAATACACATACCATTGTAATCGGGCGAGATTATGCTTTTAGATGCAACTGGAATTTCTCGAGTTGGTAATCCGTTCGCGAGATATGGGAGTTTGTAGTTAAGGAATGGTTGAGAAACCATCAAAATTTTCGCAAGTCTGATACTCGAAACCAATAACTACTATTGCCTAGGGCAAAAATACACATACCGTTGTAATCGGGCGAGTTTCTGCTTTCAGATGCAGTAGGAATTTCTCGAGTTCGACAATCCGTTCGCGAGATATGGGAGTTTGAAGTTAAGGAATGGTTGAGAAACCATCAAAATTTTCGCTGGTCTGATACTCGAAACCAATAACTGGAATGGCCTAGGGGAAAAGTACACATACCACAGTAATCGGGCGATCTTCTACCTTCAGATGCAACATGAATTTCTCGAGTTTGTCAATCCGTTCGCGAGATATGGGATTTTGAAGTTAAGGAATGGTTGAGAAACCATCAAAATTTTCGCAGGTCTGATACTCGAAACCAATAACTGGAATGGGCTAGGGGAAAAGTACACATACCACTGTAATCGGGCGAGTTTCTGCTTTCAGATGCAGTAGGAATTTCTCGAGTTTGTCAATCCGTTCGCGAGATATGGGAGTTTGAAGTTAAGGAACGGTTGAGAAACTATCAAAATTTTAGTAAGTCTGATACTCGAAACCAATAACTACTAATGCCTAGGGCAAAAATACACATACCGTTGTAATCGGGCGAGTTTCTGCTTTCAGATGCAGTAGGAATTTCTCGAGTTCGACAATCCGTTCGCGAGATATGGGAGTTTGTAGTTAAGGAATGGTTGAGAAGCCATCAAAATTTTCGCAAGTCTGATACTCGAAATCAATAACTACTATGGCCTAGGGCAAAAATACACATAACATTGTAATCGGGCGAGATTATGCTTTTAGATGCAACTGGAATTTCTCGAGTTTGTAATCCGTTCGCGAGATATGGGAGTTTGAAGTTAAGGAATCGTTGAGAAACCATCAAAATTTTCTCAAGTCTGATACTCGAAACCAATAACTACAAATGCCTAGGGCAAAAATACACATACCATTGTAATCGGGCGAGATTATGATTTTAGATGCAACTGGAATTTCTCGAGTTGGTAATCCGTTCGCGAGATATGGGAGTTTGTAGTTAAGGAATGGTTGAGAAACCATCAAAATCTTCGCTGGTCTGATACTCGAAACCAATAACTGGAATGGCCTAGGGGAAAAGTACACATACCACTGTAATCGGGCGATCTTCTACCTTCAGATGCAACAGGAATTTCTCGAGTTCGTCAATCCGTTCGCGAGATATGGGAGTGTGAAGTTAAGGAATGGTTGAGGAACCATCAAAATTTTCGCAAATCTGATACTCGAAACCACTAACTGGAATGACCTAGGGGAAAAGTACACATACCATTGTAATCGGGCGAGATTATGCTTTTAGATGCAACTGGAATTTCTCGAGTTGGTAATCCGTTCGCGAGATATGGGAGTTTGAAGTTAAGGAATGGTTGAGAAACCATCAAAATTTTCGCAAGTCTGATACTCGAAACCAATAACTACAAATGCCTAGGGCAAAAATACACGTACCATTGTAATCGGGCGAGATTATGATTTTAGATGCAACTGGAATTTCTCGAGTTGGTAATCCGTTCGCGAGATATGGGAGTTTGAAGTTAAGGAATGGTTGAGATATCATCAAAATTTTCGCAAGTCTGATACTCGAAACCAATAACTACTATTGCCTAGGGCAAAAATACACATACCGTTGTAATAGGGCGAGTTTCTACTTTCAGATGCAACAGGAATTTCTCGAGTTCGTCAATCCGTTCGCGAGATATGGGAGTTTGAAGTTAAGGAACGGTTGAGAAACTATCAAAATTTTAGTAAGTCTGATACTCGAAACCAATAACTACTAATGCCTAGGGCAAAAATACACATACCGTTGTAATCGGGCGGGTTTCTGCTTTCAGATGCAGTAGGAATTTCTCGAGTTCGACAATCCGTTCGCGAGATATGGGAGTTTGATGTTAAGGAATGGTTCAGAAACCATCAAAATTTTCGATGGTCTGATACTCGAAACCAATAACTGGAATGGCCTAGGGGAAAAGTACACATACCACTGTAATCGGGCGATCTTCTACCTTCAGATGCAACAGGAATTTCTCGAGTTCGTCAATCCGTTCGCGAGATATGGGAGTTTGAAGTTAAGGAATGGTTGAGAAACCATTAAAATTTTCGCAAATCTGATACTCGAAACCAATAACTACTATTGCCTAGGGCAAAAATACACATACCGTTGTAATCGGGCGAGTTTCTACTTTCAGATGCAACAGGAATTTCTCGAGTTCGTCAATCCGTTCGCGAGATATGGGAGTTTGAAGTTAAGGAATGGTTGAGAAGCCATCAAAATTTTCGCAAGTCTGATACTCGAAATCAATAACTACTATGGCCTAGGGCAAAAATACACATAACATTGTAATCGGGCGAGATTATGCTTTTAGATGCAACTGGAATTTCTCGAGTTTGTAATCCGTTCGCGAGATATGGGAGTTTGAAGTTAAGGAATCGTTGAGAAACCATCAAAATTTTCTCAAGTCTGATACTCGAAACCAATAACTACAAATGCCTAGGGCAAAAATACACATACCATTGTAATCGGGCGAGATTATGCTTTTAGATGCAACTGGAATTTCTCGAGTTGGTAATCCGTTCGCGAGATATGGGAGTTTGTAGTTAAGGAAAGGTTGAGAAACCATCAAAATTTTCGCTGGTCTGACACTCGAAACCAATAACTGAAATGGCCTAGGGGAAAAGTACACATACCACTGTAATCGGGCGATCTTCTACCTTCAGATGCAACAGGAATTTCTCGAGTTCGTCAATCCGTTCGCGAGATATGGGAGTTTGAAGTTAAGGAATGGTTGAGAAACCATCAAAATTTTCGCAAATCTGATACTCGAAACCACTAACTGGAATGGCCTAGGGGAAAAGTACACATACCACTGTAATCGGGCGAGATTCTGCTTTCAGATGCAGTAGGAATTTCTCGAGTTCGACAATCCGTTCGCGAGATATGGGAGTTTGATGTTAAGGAATGGTTGAGAAACCATCAAAATTTTCGATGGTCTGATACTCGAAACCAATAACTGGAATGGCCTAGGGGAAAAGTACACATACCACTGTAATCGGGCGATCTTCTAGCTTCAGATGCAACAGGAATTTCTCGAGTTCGTCAATCCGTTCGCGAGATATGGGAGTTTGAAGTTAAGGAATGGTTGAGAAACCATCAAAATTTTCGCAAATCTGATACTCGAAACCAATAACTACTATTGCCTAGGGCAAAAATACACATACCGTTGTAAATGGGCGAGTTTCTGCTTTCAGATGCAGCAGGAATTTCTCGAGTTCGTCATTCCGTTCGTGAGATATGGGAGTTTGAAGTTAAGGAATGGTTGAGAAACCATCAAAATTTTCGCAAGTCTGATACTCGAAACCAATAACTACTATTGCCTAGGGCAAAAATACACATACCGTTGTAATCGGGCGAGTTTCTACTTTCAGATGCAACAGGAATTTCTCGAGTTCGTCAATCCGTTTGCGAGATATGGGAGTTTGAAGTTAAGGAATGGTTGAGAAGCCATCAAAATTTTCGCAAGTCTGATACTCGAAACCAATAACTACAAATGCCTAGGGCAAAAATACACATACCATTGTAATCGGGCGAGATTATGCTTTTAGATGCAACTGGAATTTCTCGAGTTGGTAATCCGTTCGCGAGATATGGGAGTTTGTAGTTAAGGAAAGGTTGGGAAACCATCAAAATTTTCGCTGGTCTGATACTCGAAACCAATAACTACTATTGCCTTGGGCAAAAACGCACATACCGCTGTAATCGGGCGAGCTTCTACTTTCAGATGCAGCAGGAATTTCTCGAGTTCGTCAATGGGTTCGCGAGATATGGGAGTTTGAAGTTAAGGAATGGTTGAGAAGCCGTCAAAATTTTCGCAAGTCTGATACTCGAAACCAATAACTACCATGGCCTAGGGCAAAAATACACATACCATTGTAATCGGGCGAGATTATGCTTTTAGATGCAACTGGAATTTCTCAAGTTGGTAATCCGTTCGCGAGATATGGGAGTTTGTAGTTAAGGAATGGTTGAGAAACCATCAAAATTTTCGCAAGTCTGATACTCGAAACCAATAACTACTATGGCCTAGGGCAAAAATACACATACCATTGTAATCGGGCGAGATTATGCTTTTAGATGCAACTGGAATTTCTCGAGTTGGTAATCCGTTCGCGAGATATCGGAGTTTGAAGTTAAGGAATGGTTGAGAAACCATCAAAATTTTCGCAAGTCTGATACTCGAAACCAATAACTACAAACGCCTAGGGCAAAAATACACATTACGTTGTAATCGGGCGATCTTCTACCTTCAGATGCAACAGGAATTTCTCGAGTTCGTCAATCCGTTCGCGAGATATGGGAGTTTGAAATTAAGGAATGGTTGAGAAACCATCAAAATTTTCGCAAGTCTGATACTCGAAACCAATAACTGCTATGACCTAGGGCAAAAATACACATACCATTGTAATCGGGCGAGATTATGCTTTTAGATGCAACTGGAATATCTCGAGTTGGTAATCCGTTCGCGAGATATGGGAGTTTTTAGTTAAGGAATGGTTGAGAAACCATCAAAATTTTCGCTGGTCTGATACTCGAAACCAATAACTGGAATGGCCTAGGGGAAAAGTACACATACCACTGTAATCGGGCGATCTTCTACCTTCAGATGCAACAGGAATTTCTCGAGTTCGTCAATCCGTTCGCGAGATATGGGAGTTTGAAGTTAAGGAATGGTTGAGAAACCATCAAAATTTTCGCAAGTCTGATACTCGAAACAAATAACTACTATTGCCTAGGGCAAAAATACACATACCGTTGTAATCGGGCGAGTTTCTACTTTCAGATGCAACAGGAATTTCTCGAGTTCGTCAATCCGTTCGCGAGATATGGGAGTTTGAAGTTAAGGAATGGTTTAGAAGCCATCAAAATTTTCGCAAGTCTGATTCTCGAAACCAATAACTACTATGGCCTAGGGCAAAAATACACATACCATTGTAATCGGGCGAGATTATGCTTTTAGATGCAACTGGAATTTCTCGAGTTGGTAATCCGTTCGCGAGATATGGGAGTTTGAAGTTAAGGAATGGTTGAGAAATCATCAAAATTTTCGCAAGTCTGATACTCGAAACCTATAACTACTATTACCTTGGGCAAAAATGCACATACCGCTGTAATCGGGCGAGCTTCTACTTTCAGATGCAGCAGGAATTTCTCGAGTTCGTCAATGGGTTCGCGAGATATGGGAGTTTGAAGTTAAGGAATGGTTGAGAAGCCGTCAAAATTTTCGCAAGTCTGATACTCGAAACCAATAACTACTATGGCCTAGGGCAAAAATACACATACCGTTGTAATCGGGCGAGTTTCTACTTTCAGATGCAACAGGAATTTCTCGAGTTCGTCAATCCGTTCGCGAGATATGGGAGTTTGAAGTTAAGGAATGGTTTAGAAGCCATCAAAATTTTCGCAAGTCTGATTCTCGAAACCAATAACTACTATGGCCTAGGGCAAAAATACACATACCATTGTAATCGGGCGAGATTATGCTTTTAGATGCAACTGGAATTTCTCGAGTTGGTAATCCGTTCGCGAGATATGGGAGTTTGTAGTTAAGGAATGGTTGAGAAACCATCAAAATTTTCGCAAGTCTGATACTCGAAACCAATAACTACTATTGCCTAGGGCAAAAATACACATACCGTTGTAATCGGGCGAGTTTCTGCTTTCAGATGCAGTAGGAATTTCTCGAGTTCGACAATCCGTTCGCGAGATATGGGAGTTTGAAGTTAAGGAATGGTTGAGAAACCATCAAAATTTTCGCTGGTCTGATACTCGAAACCAATAACTGGAATGGCCTAGGGGAAAAGTACACATACCACAGTAATCGGGCGATCTTCTACCTTCAGATGCAACATGAATTTCTCGAGTTTGTCAATCCGTTCGCGAGATATGGGATTTTGAAGTTAAGGAATGGTTGAGAAACCATCAAAATTTTCGCAGGTCTGATACTCGAAACCAATAACTGGAATGGGCTAGGGGAAAAGTACACATACCACTGTAATCGGGCGAGTTTCTGCTTTCAGATGCAGTAGGAATTTCTCGAGTTTGTCAATCCGTTCGCGAGATATGGGAGTTTGAAGTTAAGGAACGGTTGAGAAACTATCAAAATTTTAGTAAGTCTGATACTCGAAACCAATAACTACTAATGCCTAGGGCAAAAATACACATACCGTTGTAATCGGGCGAGTTTCTGCTTTCAGATGCAGTAGGAATTTCTCGAGTTCGACAATCCGTTCGCGAGATATGGGAGTTTGAAGTTAAGGAATGGTTGACAAACCATCAAAATTTTCGCAGGTCTGATACTCTAAACCAATAACTGGAATGGCCTAGGGGAAAAGTAAACATACCACTGTAATCGGGCGATCTTCTACCTTCACATGCAACAGGAATTTCTCGAGTTCGTCATTTCGTTCGCGAGATATGGGAGTTTGAAGTTAAGGAATGGTTGAGAAACCATCAAAATTTTCGCAAATCTGATACTCGAAACCAATAACTACTATTACCTAGGGCAAAAATACACATACCGTTGTAAATTGGCGAGTTCTTGCTTTCAGATGCAGCAGGAATTTCTCGAGTTCGTCATTCCGTTCGCGAGATATGGGAGTTTGAAGTCAAGGAATCGTTGAGAAACCATAAAAATTTTCGCAAGTCTGATACTCGAAACCAATAACTACTATTGCCTAGGGCAAAAATACATATACCGTTGTAATCGGGCGAGTTTCTACTTTCAGATGCAACAGGAATTTCTCGAGTTCGTCAATCCGTTCGCGAGATATGGGAGTTTGAAGTTAAGGAATGGTTGAGAAGCCATCAAAATTTTCGCAAGTCTGATACTCGGAACCAATAACTACTATGGCCTAGGGCAAAAATACACATACCATTGTAATCGGGCGAGATTATGCTTTTAGATGCAACTGGAATTTCTCGAGTTGGTAATCCGTTCGCGAGATATGGGAGTTTGAAGTTAAGGAATGTTTGAGAAACCATCAAAATTTTCGCAAGTCTGATACTCGAAACCAATAACTACTTTTGCCTAGGGCAAAAATACACATACCGTTGTAATCGATCGAGCTTCTTATTTCAGATGCAACAGGAATTTCTCGAGTGCGTCAATCCGTTCGCGAGATATGGGAGTTTGAAGTTAAGGAACGGTAGAGAAACTATCAAAATTTTAGTAAGTCTGATACTCGAAAACAATAACTACTAATGCCTAGGGCAAAAATACACACACCGTTGTAATCGGTCGAGTTTCTACTTTCAGATGCAACAGGAATTTCTCGAGTTCGTCAATCCGTTCGCGAGATATGGGAGTTTGAAGTTAAGGAATGGTTGAGAAACCATCAAAATTTTCGCAAGTCTGATACTCGAAACCAATAACTACTATCGCCTAGGGCAAAAATACACATACCGTTGTAATCGGGCGAGTTTCTACTTTCAGATGCAACAGGAATTTCTCGAGTTCGTCAATCCGTTCGCGAGATATGGGAGTTTGAAGTTAAGGAATGGTTGAGAAGCCATCAAAATTTTCGCAAGTCTGATTCTCGAAACCAATAACTACTATGGCCTAGGGCAAAAATACACATACCATTGTAATCGGGCGAGATAATGCTTTTAGATGCAACTGGAATTTCTCGAGTTGGTAATCCGTTTGCGAGATATGGGAGTTTGAAGTTAAGGAATGGTTGAGAAACCATCAAAATTTTCGCAAGTCTGATACTCGAAACCAATAACTACTATCGCCTAGCGCAAAAATACACATACCGTTGTAATCGGGCGAGTTTCTACTTTCAGATGCAACAGGAATTTCTCGAGTTCGTCAATCCGTTCGCGAGATATGGGAGTTTGAAGTTAAGGAATGGTTGAGAAGCCATCAAAATTTTCGCAAGTCTGATTCTCGAAATCAATAACTACTATGGCCTAGGGCAAAAATACACATACCATTGTAATCGGGCGAGATTATGCTTTTAGATGCAACTGGAATTTCTCGAGTTGGTAATCCGTTCGCGAGATATGGGAGTTTGAAGTTAAGGAATGGTTGAGAAGCCATCAAAATTTTCGCAAGTCTGATACTCGAAACCAATAACTACTATGGCCTAGGGCAAAAATACACATACCATTGTAATCGGGCGAGATTATGCTTTTAGATGCAACTGAAATTTCTCGAGTTGGTAATCCGTTCGCGAGATATGGGAGTTTGTAGTTAAGGAATGGTTGAGAAACCATCAAAATTTTCGCAAGTCTGATACTCGAAACCAATAACTACTATTGCCTAGGGCAAAAATACACACACCGTTGTAATCGGGCGAGTTTCTGCTTTCAGATGCAGTAGGAATTTCTCGAGTTCAACAATCCGTTCGCGAGATATGGGAGTTTGAAATTAAGGAATGGTTGAGCAACCATCAAAATTTTCGGTGGTCTGATACTCGAAACCGATAACTGGAATGGCCTAGGGGAAAAGTACACATACCACAGTAATCGGGCGATCTTCTACCTTCAGATGCAACAGGAATTTCTCGAGTTCGTCATTCCGTTCGCGAGATATGGGAGTTTGAAGTTAAGGAATGGTTGAGAAACCATGAAAATTTTCGCAAATCTGATACTCGCAACCAATAACTACTATTGCCTAGGGCAAAAATACACATACCGTTGTAAATGGGCGAGTTTCGGCTTTCAGATGCAGCAGGAATTTCTCGAGTTCGTCATTCCGTTCGCGAGATATGGGAGTTTGAAGTTAAGGAATGGTTGAGAAACCATCAAAAGTTTTCGCAAGTCTGATACTCGAAACCAATAACTACTATTGCCTAGGGCAAAAATACACATACCGTTGTAATCGGGCGATCTTCTACTTTCAGATGCAACAGGAATTTCTCGAGTTCGTCAATCCGTTCTCGAGATATGGGAGTTTGAAATTAAGGAATGGTTGAGAAACCATCAAAATTTTCGCAAGTCTGATACTCGAAACCAATAACTGCTATGGCCTAGGGCAAAAATACACATACCATTGTAATCGGGCGAGATTATGCTTTTAGATGCAACTGGAATTTCTCGAGTTGGTAATCCGTTCGCGAGATATGGGAGTTTAAAATTAAGGAATGGTTGAGAAGCCATCAAAATTTTCGCAAGTCTGAAACACGAAACCAATAACTACTATTGCCTAGGGCAAAAATACACATACCGTTGTAATCGATCGAGCTTCTGATTTCAGATGCAACAGGAATTTCACGAGTGCGTCAATCCGTTCGCGAGATATGGGAGTTTGAAGTTAAGGAACGGTTGAGAAACTATCAAAATTTTAGTAAGTCTGATACTCGAAACCAATAACTACTAATGCCTAGGGCAAAAATACACACACCGTTGTAATCGGTCGAGTTTCTACTTTCAGATGCAACAGGAGTTTCTCGAGTTCGTCAATCCGTTCGCGAGATATGGGAGTTTGAAGTTAAGGAATGGTTGAGATGCCATCAAAATTTTTGCAAGTCTGATACTCGAAACCAATAACTGCTATGGCCTAGGGCAAAATTACACATACTATTGTAATCGGGCGAGATTATGCTTTTAGATGCAACTGGAATTTCACGAGCTGGTAATCCTTTCGCGAGATATGGGAGTTTGAAGTTAAGGAATGGTTGAGAAACCATCAAAATTTTCGCAAGTCTGATACTCGAAACCAATAACTACTATCGCCTAGTGCAAAAATACACATACCGTTGTAATCGGGCGAGTTTCTACTTTCAGATGCAACAGGAATTTCTCGAGTTCGTCAATCCGTTCGCGAGATATGGGAGTTTGAAGTTAAGGAATGGTTGAGAAGCCATCAAAATTTTCGCAAGTGTGATTCTCGAAACCAATAACTACTATGGCCTAGGGCAAAAATACACATACCATTGTAATCCGGCGAGATTTTGCTTTTAGATGCAACTGGAATTTCTCGAGTTGGTAATCCGTTCGCGAGATATGGGAGTTTGAAGTTAAGGAATGGTTGAGAAATCATCAAAATTTTCGCAAGTCTGATACTCGAAACCAATAACTACTATTGCCTTGGGCAAAAATACACATACCGTTGTAATCGGGCGAGCTTCTACTTTCAGATGCAGCAGGAATTTCTCGAGTTCGTCAATGCGTTCGCGAGATATGGGAGTTTGAAGTTAAGGAATGGTTGAGAAGCCATCAAAATTTTCGCAAGTCTGATACTCGAAACCAATAACTACTATGGCCTAGGGCAAAAATACACATACCATTGTAATCGGGCGAGATTATGCTTTTAGATGCAACTGGAATTTCTCGAGTTGGTAATCCGTTCGCGAGATATGGGAGTTTGTAGTTAAGGAATGGTTGAGAAACCATCAAAATTTTCGCAAGTCTGATACTCGAAACCAATAACTACTATTGCCTAGGGCAAAAATACACACACCGTTGTAATCGGGCGAGTTTCTGCTTTCAGATGCAGTAGGAATTTCTCGAGTTCGACAATCCGTTCGCGAGATATGGGAGTTTGAAGTTAAGGAATGGTTGAGAAACCATCAAAATTTTCGCTGGTCTGATACTCGAAACCAATAACTGGAATGGCCTAGGGGAAAAGTACACATACCACAGTAATCGGGCGATATTCTACCTTCAGATGCAACAGGAATTTCTCGAGTTCGTCAATCCGTTCGCGAGGTATGGGAGTTTGAAGTTAAGGAATGGTTGAGAAACCATCAAAATTTTCGCTGGTCTGATACTCGAAACCAATAACTGGTATGGCCTAGGGGAAAAGTACACACACCACTGTAATCGGGCAATCTTCTACCTTCAGATGCAACAGGAATTTCTCGAGTTCGTCAATCCGTTCGCGAGATATGGGAGTTTGAAGTTAAGGAATGGTTGAGAAACCATCAAAATTTTCGCAAATCTGATACTCGAAACCAATAACTGGAATGGCCTAGGGGAAAAGTACACATACCACTGTAATCGGGCGAGTTTCTGCCTTCAGATGCAGTAGGAATTTCTCGAGTTCGTCAATCCGTTCGCGAGATATGGGAGTTTGAAGTTAAGGAATGGTTGAGAAACCATAAAAATTTTCGCAAGTCTGATACTCGAAACCAATAACTACTCTCGCCTAGGGCAAAAATACACATACCGTTGTAATCGGGCGAGTTTCTACTTTCAGATGCAACAGGAATTTCTCGAGTTCGTCAATCCGTTCGCGAGATATGGGAGTTTGAAGTTAAGGAATGGTTGAGAAGCCATCAAAATTTTCGCAAGTCTGATTCTCGAAACCAATAACTACTATTGCCTTGGGCAAAAATACACATACCGTTGTAATCGGGCGAGCTTCTACTTTCAGATGCAGCAGGAATTTCTCGAGTTCGTCAATGCGTTCGCGAGATATGGGAGTTTGAAGTTAAGGAATGGTTGAGAAGCCATCAAAATTTTCGCAAGTCTGATACTCGAAACCAATAACTACTATGGCCTAGGGCAAAAATACACATACCATTGTAATCCGGCGAGATTTTGCTTTTAGATGCAACTGGAATTTCTCGAGTTGGTAATCCGTTCGCGAGATATGGGAGTTTGAAGTTAAGGAATGGTTGAGAAATCATCAAAATTTTCGCAAGTCTGATACTCGAAACCAGTAACTACTATTGCCTTGGGCAAAAATACACATACCGTTGTAATCGGGCGAGTTTCTACTTTCAGATGCAACAGGAATTTCTCGAGTTCGTCAATCCGTTCGCGAGATATGGGAGTTTGAAGTTAAGGAATGGTTGAGAAACCATCAAAATTTTCGCAAATCTGATACTCGAAACCAATAACTGGAATGGCCTAGGGGAAAAGTACACATACCACTGTAATCGGGCGAGTTTCTGCCTTCAGATGCAGTAGGAATTTCTCGAGTTCGTCAATCCGTTCGCGAGATATGGGAGTTTGAAGTTAAGGAATGGTTGAGAAACCATAAAAATTTTCGCAAGTCTGATACTCGAAACCAATAACTACTATCGCCTAGGGCAAAAATACACATACCGTTGTAATCGGGCGAGTTTCTACTTTCAGATGCAACAGGAATTTCTCGAGTTCGTCAATCCGTTCGCGAGATATGGGAGTTTGAAGTTAAGGAATGGTTGAGAAGCCATCAAAATTTTCGCAAGTCTGATTCTCGAAACCAATAACTACTATGGCCTAGGGCAAAAATACACATACCATTGTAATCGGGCGAGATTATGCTTTTAGATGCAACTGGAATTTCTCGAGTTGGTAATCCGTTTGCGAGATATGGGAGTTTGTAGTTAAGGAATGGTTGAGAAACCATCAAAATCTTCGCTTTTCTGATACTCGAAACCAATAACTACTATCGCCTAGCGCAAAAATACACATACCGTTGTAATCGGGAGAGTTTCTACTTTCAGATGCAACAGGAATTTCTCGAGTTCGTCAATCCGTTCGCGAGATATGGGAGTTTGAAGTTAAGGAATGGTTGAGAAGCCATCAAAATTTTCGCAAGTCTGATTCTCGAAACCAATAACTACTATGTCCTAGGGCAAAAATACACATACCATTGTAATCGGGCGAGATTATGCTTTTAGATGCAACTGGAATTTCTCGAGTTGGTAATCCGTTCGCGAGATATGGGAGTTTGAAGTTAAGGAATGGTTGAGAAATCATCAAAATTTTCGCAAGTCTGATACTCGAAACCAATAACTACTATTGCCTTGGGCAAAAATACACATACCGTTGTAATCGGGCGAGCTTCTACTTTCAGATGCAGCAGGAATTTCTCGAGTTCGTCAATGCGTTCGCGAGATATGGGAGTTTGAAGTTAAGGAATGGTTGAGAAGCCATCAAAATTTTCGCAAGTCTGATACTCGAAACCAATAACTACTATGGCCTAGGGCAAAAATACACATACCATTGTAATCGGGCGAGATTATGCTTTTAGATGCAACTGGAATTTCTCGAGTTGGTAATCCGTTCGCGAGATATGGGAGTTTATAGTTAAGGAATGGTTGAGAAACCATCAAAATTTTCGCAAGTCTGATACTCGAAACCAATAACTACTATTGCCTAGGGCAAAAATACACACACCGTTGTAATCGGGCGAGTTTCTGCTTTCAGGTGCAGTAGGAATTTCTCGGGTTCGACAATCCGTTCGCGAGATATGGGAGTTTGAAGTTAAGGAATGGTTGAGAAACCATCAAAATTTTCGCTGGTCTGATACTCGAAACCAATAACTGGAATGGCCTAGGGGAAAAGTACACATACCACAGTAATCGGGCGATCTTCTACCTTCAGATGCAACAGGAATTCCTCGAGTTCGTCAATCCGTTCGCGAGATATGGGAGTTTGAAGTTAAGGAATGGTTGAGAAACCATAAAAATTTTCGCAAGTCTGATACTCGAAACCAATAACTACTATCGCCTAGGGCAAAAATACACATACCGTTGTAATCGGGCGAGTTTCTACTTTCAGATGCAACAGGAATTTCTCGAGTTCGTCAATCCGTTCGCGAGATATGGGAGTTTGAAGTTAAGGAATGGTTGAGAAGCCATCAAAATTTTCGCAAGTCTGATTCTCGAAACCAATAACTACTATAGCCTTGGGCAAAAATACACATACCGTTGTAATCGGGCGAGCTTCTACTTTCAGATGCAGCAGGAATTTCTCGAGTTCGTCAATGCGTTCGCGAGATATGGGAGTTTGAAGTTAAGGAATGGTTGAGAAGCCATCAAAGTTTTCGCAAGTCTGATACTCGAAACCAATAACTACTATGGCCTAGGGCAAAAATACACATACCATTGTAATCCGGCGAGATTTTGCTTTTAGATGCAACTGGAATTTCTCGAGTTGGTAATCCGTTCGCGAGATATGGGAGTTTGAAGTTAAGGAATGGTTGAGAAATCATCAAAATTTTCGCAAGTCTGATACTCGAAACCAATAACTACTATTGCCTTGGGCAAAAATACACATACCGTTGTAATCGGGCGAGTTTCTACTTTCAGATGCAACAGGAATTTCTCGAGTTCGTCAATCCGTTCGCGAGATATGGGAGTTTGAAGTTAAGGAATGGTTGAGAAACCATCAAAATTTTCGCAAATCTGATACTCGAAACCAATAACTGGAATGGCCTAGGGGAAAAGTACACATACCTCTGTAATCGGGCGAGTTTCTGCCTTCAGATGCAGTAGGAATTTCTCGAGTTCGTCAATCCGTTCGCGAGATATGGGAGTTTGAAGTTAAGGAATGGTTGAGAAACCATAAAAATTTTCGCAAGTCTGATACTCGAAACCAATAACTACTATCGCCTAGGGCAAAAATACACATACCGTTGTAATCGGGCGAGTTTCTACTTTCAGATGCAACAGGAATTTCTCGAGTTCGTCAATCCGTTCGCGAGATATGGGAGTTTGAAGTTAAGGAATGGTTGAGAAGCCATCAAAATTTTCGCAAGTCTGATTCTCGAAACCAATAACTACTATGGCCTAGGGCAAAAATACACATACCATTGTAATCGGGCGAGATTATGCTTTTAGATGCAACTGGAATTTCTCGAGTTGGTAATCCGTTTGCGAGATATGGGAGTTTGAAGTTAAGGAATGGTTGAGAAACCATCAAAATTTTCGCTGGTCTGATACTCGAAACAAATAACTGGTATGGCCTAGGGGAAAAGTACACATACCACTGTAATCGGGCGATCTTCTACCTTCAGATGCAACAGGAATTTCTCGAGTTCGTCAATCCGTTCGCGAGATATGGGAGTTTGAAGTTAAGGAATGGTTGAGAAACCATCAAAATTTTCGCAAATCTGATACTCGAAACCAATAACTGGAATGGCCTAGGGGAAAAGTACACATACCACTGTAATCGGGCGAGTTTCTGCCTTCAGATGCAGTAGGAATTTCTCGAGTTCGTCAATCCGTTCGCGAGATATGGGAGTTTGAAGTTAAGGAATGGTTGAGAAGCCATCAAAATTTTCGCAAGTCTGATTCTCGAAACCAATAACTACTATGGCCTAGGGCAAAAATACACATACCATTGTAATCGGGCGAGATTATGCTTTTAGATGCAACTGGAATTTCTCGAGTTGGTAATCCGTTTGCGAGATATGGGAGTTTGAAGTTAAGGAATGGTTGAGAAACCATCAAAATTTTCGCAAGTCTGATACTCGAAACCAATAACTACTATCGCCTAGCGCAAAAATACACATACCGTTGTAATCGGGCGAGTTTCTACTTTCAGATGCAACAGGAATTTCTCGAGTTCGTCAATCCGTTCGCGAGATATGGGAGTTTGTAGTTAAGGAATGGTTGAGAAACCATCAAAATTTTCGCACGTCTGATACACGAAACCAATAACTACTATGGCCTAGTGCAAAAATACACATACCATTGTAATCGGGCGAGATTATGCTTTTAGATGCAACTGGAATTTCTCGAGTTGGTAATCCGTTCGCGAGATATGGGAGTTTGAAGTTAAGGAATGGTTGAGAAATCATCAAAATTTTCGCAAGTCTGATACTCGAAACCAATAACTACTATTGCCTTGGGTAAAAATACACATACCGTTGTAATCCGGCGAGCTTCTACTTGCAGATGCAGCAGGAATTTCTCGAGTTCGTCAATGCGTTCGCGAGATATGGGAGTTTGTAGTTAAGGAATGGTTGAGAAGCCATCAAAATTTTCGCAAGTCTGATACTCGAAACCAATAACTACTATGGCCTAGGGCAAAAATACACATACCATTGTAATCGGGCGAGATTATGCTTTTAGATGAAACTGGAATTTCTCGAGTTGGTAATCCGTTCGCGAGATATGGGAGTTTATAGTTAAGGAATGGTTGAGAAACCATCAAAATTTTCGCAAGTCTGAAACTCGAAACCAATAACTACTATTGCCTAGGGCAAAAATACACACACCGTTGTAATCGGGCGAGTTTCTGCTTTCAGATGCAGTAGGAATTTCTCGAGTTCGACAATCCGTTCGCGAGGTATGGGAGTTTGAAGTTAAGGAATGGTTGAGAAACCATCAAAATTTTCGCTGGTCTGATACTCGAAACCAATAACTGGTATGGCCTAGGGGGAAAGTACACATACCACTGTAATCGGGCGATCTTCTACCTTCAGATGCAACAGGAATTTCTCGAGTTCGTCAATCCGTTCGCGAGATATGGGAGTTTGAAGTTAAGGAATGGTTGAGAAGCCATCAAAATTTTCGCAAGTCTGATACTCGAAACCAATAACTGCTATGGCCTAGGGCAAAATTACACATACTATTGTAATCGGGCGAGACTATGCTTTTAGATGCAACTGGAATTTCACGAGCTGGTAATCCGTTCGCGAGATATGGGAGTTTGAAGTTAAGGAATGGTTGAGAAACCATCAAAATTTTCGCAAGTCTGATACTCGAAACCAATAACTACTATCGCCTAGGGCAAAAATACACATACCGTTGTAATCGGGCGAGTTTCTACTTTCAGATGCAACAGGAATTTCTCGAGTTCGTCAATCCGTTCGCGAGATATGGGAGTTTGAAGTTAAGGAATGGTTGAGAAGCCATCAAAATTTTCGCAAGTCTGATTCTCGAAACCAATAACTACTATGGCCTAGGGCAAAAATACACATACCATTGTAATCGGGCGAGATTTTGCTTTTAGATGCAACTGGAATTTCTCGAGTTGGTAATCCGTTCGCGAGATATGGGAGTTTGAAGTTAAGGAATGGTTGAGAAACCATCAAAATTTTCGCTGGTCTGATACTCGAAACCAATAACTACTAATGCCTAGGGCAAAAATACACCCACCGTTGTAATCGGTCGAGTTTCTACTTTCAGATGCAACAGGAATTTCTCGAGTTCGTCAATCCGTTCGCGAGATATGGGAGTTTGAAGTTAAGGAATGGTTGAGAAACCATCAAAATTTTCGCAAGTCTGATACTCGAAACCAATAACTACTATTGCCTTGGGCAAAAATACACATACCGTTGTAATCGATCGAGCTTCTTATTTCAGATGCAACAGGAATTTCTCGAGTGCGTCAATCCGTTCGCGAGATATGGGAGTTTGAAGTTAAGGAACGGTTGAGAAACTATCAAAATTTTAGTAAGTCTGATACTCGAAACCAATAAGTACTACTGCCTAGGGCAAAAATACACACACCGTTGTAATCGGTCGAGTTTCTACTTTCAGATGCAACAGGAATTTCTCGAGTTCGTCAATCCGTTCGCGAGATATGGGAGTTTGAAGTTAAGGAATGGTTGAGAAGCCATCAAAATTTTCGCAAGTCTGATACTCGAAACCAATAACTGCTATGGCCTAGGGTAAAATTACACATACTATTGTAATCGGGCGAGATTATGCTTTTAGATGCAACTGGAATTTCACGAGCTGGTAATCCGTTCGCGAGATATGGGAGTTTGTAGTTAAGGAATGGTTGAGAAACCATCAAAATTTTCGCAAGTCTGATACTCGAAACCAATAACTACTATTGCCTAGGGCAAAAATACACATACCGTTGTAATCGGGCGAGTTTCTGCTTTCAGATGCTGTAGGAATTTCTCGAGTTCGACAATCCGATCGCGAGATATGGGAGTTTGAAGTTAAGGAATGGTTGAGAAACCATCAAAATTTTCGCTGGTCTGACACTCGAAACCAATAACTGGAATGGCCTAGGGGAAAAGTACACATACCACTGTAATCGGGCGATCTTCTACCTTCAGATGCAACAGGAATTTCTCGAGTTCGTCAATCCGTTCGCGAGATATGGGAGTTTGAAGTTAAGGAATGGTTGAGAAACCATCAAAATTTTCGCAAATCTGATACTCGAAACCAATAACTGGAATGGCCTAGGGGAAAAGTACACATACCACTGTAATCGGGCGAGTTTCTGCCTTCAGATGCAGTAGGAATTTCTCGAGTTCGTCAATCCGTTCGCGAGATATGGGAGTTTGAAGTTAAGGAATGGTTGAGAAACCATCAAAATTTTCGCAAGTCTGATACTCGAAACCAATAACTACTATCGCCTAGGGCAAAAATACACATACCGTTGTAATCGGGCGAGATTCTACTTTCAGATGCAACAGGAATTTCTCGAGTTCGTCAATCCGTTCGCGAGATATGGGAGTTTGAAGTTAAGGAATGGTTGAGAAGCCATCAAAATTTTCGCAAGTCTGATTCTCGAAACCAATAACTACTATGGCCTAGGGCAAAAATACACATACCATTGTAATCGGGCGAGGTTATGCTTTTAGATGCAACTGGAATTTCTCGAGTTGGTAATCCGTTTGCGAGATGTGGGAGTTTGAAGTTAAGGAATGGTTGAGAAACCATCAAAATTTTCGCAAGTCTGATACTCGAAACCAATAACTACTATCGCCTAGGGCAAAAATACACATACCGCTGTAATCGGGCGAGTTTCTACTTTCAGATGCAACAGGAATTTCTCGAGTTCGTCAATCCGTTCGCGAGATATGGGAGTATGAAGTTAAGGAATGGTTGAGAAGCCATCAAAATTTTCGCAAGTCTGATTCTCGAAACCAATAACTACTATGGCCTAGGGCAAAAATACACATACCATTGTAATCGGGCGAGATTATGCTTTTAGATGCAACTGGAATTTCTCGAGTTGGTAATCCGTTCGCGAGATATGGGGGTTTGAAGTTAAGGAATGGTTGAGAAATCATCAAAATTTTCGCAAGTCTGATACTCGAAACCAATAACTTCTATTGCCTTGGGCAAAAATACACATACCGTTGTAATCGATCGAGCTTCTTATTTCAGATGCAACAGGAATTTCTCGAGTGCGTCAATCCGTTCGCGAGATATGGGAGTTTGAAGTTAAGGAACGGTTGAGAAACTATCAAAATTTTAGTAAGTCTGATACTCGAAACCAATAAGTACTAATGCCTAGGGCAAAAATACACACACCGTTGTAATCGGTCGAGTTTCTACTTTCAGATGCAACAGGAATTTCTCGAGTTCGTCAATCCGTTCGCGAGATATGGGAGTTTGAAGTTAAGGAATGGTTGAGAAACCATCAAAATTTTCGCAAGTCTGATACTCGAAACCAATAACTACTATTGCCTTGGGCAAAAATACACATACCGTTGTAATCGATCGAGCTTCTTATTTCAGATGCAACAGGAATTTCTCGAGTGCGTCAATCCGTTCGCGAGATATGGGAGTTCGAAGTTAAGGAATGGTTGAGAAATCATCAAAATTTTCGCAAGTCTGATACTCGAAACCAATAACTACTATTGCCTTGGGCAAAAACACACATACCGTTGTAATCGATCGAGCTTCTTATTTCAGATGCAACAGGAATTTCTCGAGTGCGTCAATCCGTTCGCGAGATATGGGAGTTTGAAGTTAAGGAATGGTTGAGAAGCCATCAAAATTTTCGCAAGTCTGATACTCGAAACCAATAACTGCTATGGCCTAGGGCAAAATTACACATACTATTGTAATCGGGCGAGATTATGCTTTTAGATGCAACTGGTATTTCACGAGCTGGTAATCCGTTCGCGAGATATGGGAGTTTGTAGTTAAGGAATGGTTGAGAAACCATCAAAATTTTCGCAAGTCTGATACTCGAAACGAATAACTACTATTGCCAAGGGCAAAAATACACATACCGTTGTAATCGGGCGAGTTTCTGCTTTCAGATGCAGTAGGAATTTCTCGAGTTCGACAATCCGATCGCGAGATATGGGAGTTTGAAGTTAAGGAATGGTTGAGAAACCATCAAAATTTTCGCTGGTCTGATACTCGAAACCAATAACTGGAATGGCCTAGGGGAAAAGTACACATACCACTGTAATCGGGCGATCTTCTACCTTCAGATGCAACAGGAATTTCTCGAGTTCGTCAATCCGTTCGCGAGGTATGGGAGTTTGAAGTTAAGGAATGGTTGAGAATCCATCAAAATTTTCGCAAATCTGATACTCGAAACCAATAACTGGAATGGCCTAGGGGAAAAGTACACATACCACTGTAATCGGGCGAGTTTCTGCCTTCAGATGCAGTAGGAATTTCTCGAGTTCGTCAATCCGTTCGCGAGTAATGGGAGTTTGAAGTTAAGGAATGGTTGAGAAACCATCAAAATTTTCGCAAGTCTGATACTCGAAACCAATAACTACTATCGCCTAGGGCAAAAATACACATACCGTTGTAATCGGGCGAGTTTCTGCTTTCAGATGCAGTAGGAATTTCTCGAGTTCGTCATTCCGTTCGCGAGATATGGGAGTTTGAAGTTAAGGAATGGTTGAGAAACCATCAAAATTTTCGCAAATCTGATACTCGAAACCAATAACTACTATTACCTAGGGCAAAAATACACATACCGTTGTAAATGGGCGAGTTTTTGCTTTCAGATGCAGCAGGAATTTCTCGAGTTCGTCATTCCGTTCGCGAGATATGGGAGTTTGAAGTTAAGGAATGGTTGAGAAACCATCAAAATTTTCGCAGGTCTGATACTCGAAAACAATAACTACTATTGCCTAGGGCAAAAATACACATACCGTTGTAATCGGGCGAGTTTCTACTTTCAGATGCAACAGGAATTTCTCGAGTTCGTCAATCCGTTCGCGAGATATGGGAGTTTGAAGTTGAGGAACTGTTTAGAAGCCATCAAAATTTTCGCAAGTCTGATTCTCGAAACCAATAACTACTATGGCCTAGGGCAAAAATACACATACCATTGTAATCGGGCGAGATTATGCTTTTAGATGCAACTGGAATTTCTCGAGTTGGTAATCCGTTCGCGAGATATGGGGGTTTGAAGTTAAGGAATGGTTGAGAAATCATCAAAATTTTCGCAAGTCTGATACTCGAAACCAATAACTTCTATTGCCTTGGGCAAAAATACACATACCGTTGTAATCGATCGAGCTTCTTATTTCAGATGCAACAGGAATTTCTCGAGTGCGTCAATCCGTTCGCGAGATATGGGAGTTTGAAGTTAAGGAACGGTTGAGAAACTATCAAAATTTTAGTAAGTCTGATACTCGAAACCAATAAGTACTAATGCCTAGGGCAAAAATACACACACCGTTGTAATCGGTCGAGTTTCTACTTTCAGATGCAACAGGAATTTCTCGAGTTCGTCAATCCGTTCGCGAGATATGGGAGTTCGAAGTTAAGGAATGGTTGAGAAGCCATCAAAATTTTCGCAAGTCTGATACTCGAAACCAATAACTGCTATTGCCTAGGGCAAAATTACACATACTATTGTAATCGGGCGAGATTATGCTTTTAGATGCAACTGGAATTTCACGAGCTGGTAATCCGTTCGCGAGATATGGGAGTTTGTAGTTAAGGAATGGTTGAGAAACCATCAAAATTTTCGCAAGTCTGATACTCGAAACCAATAACTACTATTGCCTAGGGCAAAAATACACATACAGTTGTAATCGGGCGAGTTTCTGCTTTCAGATGCAGTAGGAATTTCTCGAGTTCGTCATTCCGTTCGCGAGATATGGGAGTTTGAAGTTAAGGAATGGTTGAGAAACCATCAAAATTTTCGCAAGTCTGATACTCGAAACCAATAACTACTATTGCCTAGGGCAAAAATACACATACCGTTGTAATCGGGCGAGTTTCTACTTTCAGATGCAACAGGAATTTCTCGAGTTCGTCAATCCGTTCGCGAGATATGGGAGTGTGAAGTTAAGGAATGGTTTAGAAGCCATCAAAATTTTCGCAAGTCTGACACTCGAAACCAATAACTGCTATGGCCTAGGGCAAAATTACACATACTATTGTAATCGGGCGAGATTATGCTTTTAGACGCAACTGGAATTTCACGAGCTGGTAATCCGTTCGCGAGATATGGGAGTTTGTAGTTAAGGAATGGTTGAGAATCCAGCAAAATTTTCGCAAGTCTGATACTCGAAACCAATAACTACTATTGCCTAGGGAAAAAATACACATACCGTTGTAATCGGGCGAGTTGCTGCTTTCAGATGCAGTAGGAATTTCTCGAGTTCGACAATCCGATCGCGAGATATGGGAGTTTGAAGTTAAGGAATGGTTGAGAAACCATCAAAATTTTCGCAAATCTGATACTCGAAACCAATAACTGGAATGGCCTAGGGGAAAAGTACACATACCTCTGTAATCGGGCGAGTTTCTGCCTTCAGATGCAGTAGGAATTTCTCGAGTTCGTCAATCCGTTCGCGAGATATGGGAGTTTGAAGTTAAGGAATGGTTGAGAAACCATCAAAATTTTCGCAAGTCTGATACTCGAAACCAATAACTACTATCGCCTAGGGCAAAAATACACATACCGTTGTAATCGGGCGAGTTTCTACTTTCAGATGCAACAGGAATTTCTCGAGTTCGTCAATCGGTTCGCGAGATATGGGAGTATGAAGTTAAGGAATGGTTGAGAAGCCATCAAAATTTCCGCAAGTCTGATTCTCGAAACCAATAACTACTATGGCCTAGGGCAAAAATACACATACCATTGTAATCGGGCGAGATTATGCTTTTAGATGCAACTGGAATTTCTCGAGTTGGTAATCCGTTCGCGAGATATGGGAGTTAGAAGTTAAGGAATGGTTGAGAAATCATCAAAATTTTCGCAAGTCTGATACTCGAAACCAATAACTACTATTGCCTTGGGCAAAAATACACATACCGTTGTAATCGGGCGAGCTTCTACTTTCAGATGCAGCAGGAACTTCTCGAGTTCGTCAATGCGTTAGCGAGATATGGGAGTTTGTAGTTAAGGAATGGTTGAGAAGCCATCAAAATTTTCGCAAGTCTGATACTCGAAACCAATAACTACTATGGCCTAGGGCAAAAATACACATACCATTGTAATCGGGCGAGATTATGCTTTTAGATGCAACTGGAATTTCTCGAGTTGGTAATCCGTTCGCGAGATATGGGAGTTTGTAGTTAAGGAATGGTTGAGAAACCATCAAAATTTTCGCAAGTCTGATACTCGAAACCAATAACTACTATTGCCTAGGGCAAAAATACACACACCGTTGTAATCGGGCGAGTTTCTGCTTTCAGATGCAGTAGGAATTTCTCGAGTTCGACAATCCGTTCGTGAGATATGGGAGTTTGAAGTTAAGGAATGGTTGAGAAACCATCAAAATTTTCGCTGGTCTGATACTCGAAACCAATAACTGGAATGGCCTAGGGGAAAAGTACACATACCACAGTAATCGGGCGATCTTCTACCTTCAGATGCAACAGGAATTTCTCGAGTTCGTCAATCCGTTCGCGAGATATGGGAGTTTGAAGTTAAGGAATGGTTGAGAAACCATCAGAATTTTCGCAAGTCTGATACTCGAAACCAATAACTGCTATGGCCTAGGGCAAAAATACACATACCATTGTAATCGGGCGAGATTATGCTTTTAGATGCAACTGGAATTTCTCGAGTTGGTAATCCGTTCGCGAGATATGGGAGTTTAAAGTTAAGGAATGGTTGAGAAACCATCAAAATTTCCGCAAGTCTGATTCTCGAAACCAATAACTACTATGGCCTAGGGCAAAAATACACATACCATTGTAATCGGGCGAGATTATGCTTTTAGATGCAACTGGAATTTCTCGAGTTGGTAATCCGTTCGCGAGATATGGGAGTTCGAAGTTAAGGAATGGTTGAGAAGCCATCAAAATTTTCGCAAGTCTGATACTCGAAACCAATAACTGCTATTGCCTAGGGCAAAATTACACATACTATTGTAATCGGGCGAGATTATGCTTTTAGATGCAACTGGAATTTCACGAGCTGGTAATCCGTTCGCGAGATATGGGAGTTTGTAGTTAAGGAATGGTTGAGAAACCATCAAAATTTTCGCAAGTCTGATACTCGAAACCAATAACTACTATTGCCTAGGGCAAAAATACACATACCGTTGTAATCGGGCGAGTTTCTGCTTTCAGATGCAGTAGGAATTTCTCGAGTTCGTCATTCCGTTCGCGAGATATGGGAGTTTGAAGTTAAGGAATGGTTGAGAAACCATCAAAATTTTCGCAAGTCTGATACTCGAAACCAATAACTACTATTGCCTAGGGCAAAAATACACATACCGTTGTAATCGGGCGAGTTTCTACTTTCAGATGCAACAGGAATTTCTCGAGTTCGTCAATCCGTTCGCGAGATATGGGAGTGTGAAGTTAAGGAATGGTTTAGAAGCCATCAAAATTTTCGCAAGTCTGATTCTCGAAGCCAATAACTACTATGGCCTAGGGCAAAAATACACATACCATTGTAATCGGGCGAGATTATGCTTTTAGATGCAACTGGAATTTCTCGAGTTGGTAATCCGTTCGCGAGATATGGGAGTTTAAAGTTAAGGAATGGTTGAGAAACCATCAAAATTTTCGCAAGTCTGATACTCGAAACCAATAACTACTATTGCCTATGGCAAAAATACACATGCCGTTGTAATCGATCGAGTTTCTACTTTCAGATGCAACAGGAATTTCTCGAGTTCGTCAATCCGTTCGCGAGATATGGGAGTTTGAAGTTAAGGAATGGTTGAGAAGCCATCAAAATTTTCGCAAGTCTGACACTCGAAACCAATAACTGCTATGGCCTAGGGCAAAATTACACATACTATTGTAATCGGGCGAGATTATGCTTTTAGATGCAACTGGAATTTCACGAGCTGGTAATCCGTTCGCGAGATATGGGAGTTTGTAGTTAAGGAATGGTTGAGAATCCATCAAAATTTTCGCAAGTCTGATACTCGAAACCAATAACTACTATTGCCTAGGGAAAAAATACACATACCGTTGTAATCGGGCGAGTTTCTGCTTTCAGATGCAGTAGGAATTTCTCGAGTTCGACAATCCGATCGCGAGATATGGGAGTTTGAAGTTAAGGAATGGTTGAGAAACCATCAAAATTTTCGCAAATCTGATACTCGAAACCAATAACTGGAATGGCCTAGGGGAAAAGTACACATACCTCTGTAATCGGGCGAGTTTCTGCCTTCAGATGCAGTAGGAATTTCTCGAGTTCGTCAATCCGTTCGCGAGATATGGGAGTTTGAAGTTAAGGAATGGTTGAGAAACCATCAAAATTTTCGCAATTCTGATACTCGAAACCAATAACTACTATCGCCTAGGGCAAAAATACACATACCGTTGTAATCGGGCGAGATTCTACTTTCAGATGCAACAGGAATTTCTCGAGTTCGTCGATCCGTTCGCGAGATATGGGAGTTTGAAGTTAAGGAATGGTTGAGAAGCCATCAAAATTTTCGCAAGTCTGATTCTCGAAACCAATAACTACTATGGCCTAGGGCAAAAATACACATACCCGTGTAATCGGGCGAGATTATGCTTTTAGATGCAACTGGAATTTCTCGAGTTGGTAATCCGTTTGCGAGATATGGGAGTTTGAAGTTAAGGAATGGTTGAGAAACCATCAAAATTTTCGCAAGTCTGATACTCGAAACCAATAACTACTATCGCCTAGGGCAAAAATACACATACCGCTGTAATCGGGCGAGTTTCTACTTTCAGATGCAACAGGAATTTCTCGAGTTCGTCAATCCGTTCGCGAGATATGGGAGTATGAAGTTAAGGAATGGTTGAGAAGCCATCAAAATTTTCGCAAGTCTGATTCTCGAAACCAATAACTACTATGGCCTAGGGCAAAAATACACATACCATTGTAATCGGGCGAGATTATGCTTTTAGATGCAACTGGAATTTCTCGAGTTGGTAATCCGTTCGCGAGATATGGGAGTTTGAAGTTAAGGAATGGTTGAGAAATCATCAAAATTTTCGCAAGTCTGATACTCGAAACCAATAACTACTATTGCCTTGGGCAAAAATACACATACCGTTGTAATCGGGCGAGCTTCTACTTTCAGATGCAGCAGGAATTTCTCGAGTTCGTCAATGCGTTCGCGAGATATGGGAGTTTGAAGTTATGGAATGGTTGAGAAGCCATCAAAATTTTCGCAAGTCTGATACTCGAAACCAATAACTACTATTGCCTAGGGCAAAAATACACACACCGTTGTAATCGGGCGAGTTTCTGCTTTCAGATGCAGTAGGAATTTCTCGAGTTCGACAATCCGTTCGCGAGATATGGGAGTTTGAAGTTAAGGAATGGTTGAGAAACCATCAAAATTTTCGCTGATCTGATACTCGAAACCAATAACTGGAATGGCCTAGGGGAAAAGTACACATAACACAGTAATCGGGCGATCTTCTACCTTCAGATGCAACAGGAATTTCTCGAGTTCGTCAATCCGTTCGCGAGATATGGGAGTTTGAAGTTAAGGAATGCTTGAGAAACCATCAGAATTTTCGCAAGTCTGATACTCGAAACCAATAACTGCTATGGCCTAGGGCAAAAATTCACATACCATTGTAATCGGGCGAGATTATGCTTTTAGATGCAACTGGAATTTCTCGAGTTGGTAATCCGTTCGCGAGATATGGGAGTTTAAAGTTAAGGAATGTTTGAGAAACCATCAAAATTTTCGCAAGTCTGATACTCGAAACCAATAACTAATATTGCCTAGGGCAAAAATACACATACCGTTGTAATCGATCGAGCTTCTGATTTCAGATGCAACAGGAATTTCACGAGTGCGTCAATCCGTTCGCGAGATATGGGAGTTTGAAGTTAAGGAACGGTTGAGAAACTATCAAAATTTTAGTAAGTCTGATACTCGAAACCAATAAGTACTAATGCCTAGGGCAAAAATACACACACCGTTGTAATCGGTCGAGTTTCTACTTTCAGATGCAACAGGAATTTCTCGAGTTCGTCAATCCGTTCGCGAGATATGGGAGTTCGAAGTTAAGGAATGGTTGAGAAGCCATCAAAATTTTCGCAAGTCTGATACTCGAAACCAATAACTGCTATTGCCTAGGGCAAAATTACACATACTATTGTAATCGGGCGAGATTATGCTTTTAGATGCAACTGGAATTTCACGAGCTGGTAATCCGTTCGCGAGATATGGGAGTTTGTAGTTAAGGAATGGTTGAGAAACCATCAAAATTTTCGCAAGTCTGATACTCGAAACCAATAACTACTATTGCCTAGGGCAAAAATACACATACCGTTGTAATCGGGCGAGTTTCTGCTTTCAGATGCAGTAGGAATTTCTCGAGTTCGTCATTCCGTTCGCGAGATATGGGAGTTTGAAGTTAAGGAATGGTTGAGAAACCATCAAAATTTTCGCAAGTCTGATACTCGAAACCCATAACTACTATTGCCTAGGGCAAAAATACACATACCGTTGTAATCGGGCGAGTTTCTACTTTCAGATGCAACAGGAATTTCTCGAGTTCGTCAATCCGTTCGCGAGATATGGGAGTGTGAAGTTAAGGAATGGTTTAGAAGCCATCAAAATTTTCGCAAGTCTGATTCTCGAAACCAATAACTACTATGGCCTAGGGCAAAAATACACATACCATTGTAATCGGGCGAGATTATGCTTTTAGATGCAACTGGAATTTCTCGAGTTGGTAATCCGTTCGCGAGATATGGGAGTTTAAAGTTAAGGAATGGTTGAGAAACCATCAAAATTTTCGCAAGTCTGATACTCGAAACCAATAACTACTATTGCCTATGGCAAAAATACACATGCCGTTGTAATCGATCGAGTTTCTACTTTCAGATGCAACAGGAATTTCTCGAGTTCGTCAATCCGTTCGCGAGATATGGGAGTTTGAAGTTAAGGAATGGTTGAGAAGCCATCAAAATTTTCGCAAGTCTGACACTCGAAACCAATAACTGCTATGGCCTAGGGCAAAATTACACATACTATTGTAATCGGGCGAGATTATGCTTTTAGATGCAACTGGAATTTCACGAGCTGGTAATCCGTTCGCGAGATATGGGAGTTTGTAGTTAAGGAATGGTTGAGAATCCATCAAAATTTTCGCAAGTCTGATACTCGAAACCAATAACTACTATTGCCTAGGGAAAAAATACACATACCGTTGTAATCGGGCGAGTTTCTGCTTTCAGATGCAGTAGGAATTTCTCGAGTTCGACAATCCGATCGCGAGATATGGGAGTTTGAAGTTAAGGAATGGTTGAGAAACCATCAAAATTTTCGCAAATCTGATACTCGAAACCAATAACTGGAATGGCCTAGGGGACAAGTACACATACCTCTGTAATCGGGCGAGTTTCTGCCTTCAGATGCAGTAGGAATTTCTCGAGTTCGTCAATCTGTTCGCGAGATATGGGAGTTTGAAGTTAAGGAATGGTTGAGAAACCATCAAAATTTTCGCAATTCTGATACTCGAAACCAATAACTACTATCGCCTAGGGCAAAAATACACATACCGTTGTAATCGGGCGAGATTCTACTTTCAGATGCAACAGGAATTTCTCGAGTTCGTCGATCCGTTCGCGAGATATGGGAGTTTGAAGTTAAGGAATGGTTGAGAAGCCATCAAAATTTTCGCAAGTCTGATTCTCGAAACCAATAACTACTATGGCCTAGGGCAAAAATACACATACCCTTGTAATCGGGCGAGATTATGCTTTTAGATGCAACTGGAATTTCTCGAGTTGGTAATCCGTTTGCGAGATATGGGAGTTTGAAGTTAAGGAATGGTTGAGAAACCATCAAAATTTTCGCAAGTCTGATACTCGAAACCAATAACTACTATCGCCTAGGGCAAAAATACACATACCGCTGTAATCGGGCGAGTTTCTACTTTCAGATGCAACAGGAATTTCTCGAGATCGTCAATCCGTTCGCGAGATATGGGAGTATGAAGTTAAGGAATGGTTGAGAAGCCATCAAAATTTTCGCAAGTCTGATTCTCGAAACCAATAACTACTATGGCCTAGGGCAAAATTACACCTACCATTGTAATCGGGCGAGATTATGCTTTTAGATGCAACTGGAATTTCTCGAGTTGGTAATCCGTTCGCGAGATATGGGAGTTTGAAGTTAAGGAATGGTTGAGAAATCATCAAAATTTTCGCAAGTCTGATACTCGAAACCAATAACTACTATTGCCTTGGGCAAAAATACACATACCGTTGTAATCGGGCGAGCTTCTACTTTCAGATGCAGCAGGAATTTCTCGAGTTCGTCAATGCGTTCGCGAGATATGGGAGTTTGAAGTTATGGAATGGTTGAGAAGCCATCAAAATTTTCGCAAGTCTGATATTCGAAACCAATAACTACTATTGCCTAGGGCAAAAATACACACACCGTTGTAATCGGGCGAGATTATGCTTTTAGATGCAACTGGAATTTCTCGAGTTGGTAATCCGTTCGCGAGATATGGGAGTTTGAAGTTAAGGAATGGTTGAGAAATCATCAAAATTTTCGCAAGTCTGATACTCGAAACCAATAACTACTATTGCCTTGGGCAAAAATACACATACCGTTGTAATCGGGCGAGCTTCTACTTTCAGATGCAGCAGGAATTTCTCGAGTTCGTCAATGCGTTCGCGAGATATGGGAGTTTGAAGTTATGGAATGGTTGAGAAGCCATCAAAATTTTCGCAAGTCTGATACTCGAAACCAATAACTACTATTGCCTAGGGCAAAAATACACACACCGTTGTAATCGGGCGAGTTTCTGCTTTCAGATGCAGTAGGAATTTCTCGAGTTCGACAATCCGTTCGCGAGATATGGGAGTTTGAAGTTAAGGAATGGTTGAGAAACCATCAAAATTTTCGCTGATCTGATACTCGAAACCAATAACTGGAATGGCCTAGGGGAAAAGTACACATAACACAGTAATCGGGCGATCTTCTACCTTCAGATGCAACAGGAATTTCTCGAGTTCGTCAATCCGTTCGCGAGATATGGGAGTTTGAAGTTAAGGAATGCTTGAGAAACCATCAGAATTTTCGCAAGTCTGATACTCGAAACCAATAACTGCTATGGCCTAGGGCAAAAATTCACATACCATTGTAATCGGGCGAGATTATGCTTTTAGATGCAACTGGAATTTCTCGAGTTGGTAATCCGTTCGCGAGATATGGGAGTTTAAAGTTAAGGAATGTTTGAGAAACCATCAAAATTTTCGCAAGTCTGATACTCGAAACCAATAACTAATATTGCCTAGGGCAAAAATACACATACCGTTGTAATCGATCGAGCTTCTGATTTCAGATGCAACAGGAATTTCACGAGTGCGTCAATCCGTTCGCGAGATATGGGAGTTTGAAGTTAAGGAACGGTTGAGAAACTATCAAAATTTTAGTAAGTCTGATACTCGAAACCAATAAGTACTAATGCCTAGGGCAAAAATACACACACCGTTGTAATCGGTCGAGTTTCTACTTTCAGATGCAACAGGAATTTCTCGAGTTCGTCAATCCGTTCGCGAGATATGGGAGTTCGAAGTTAAGGAATGGTTGAGAAGCCATCAAAATTTTCGCAAGTCTGATACTCGAAACCAATAACTGCTATTGCCTAGGGCAAAATTACACATACTATTGTAATCGGGCGAGATTATGCTTTTAGATGCAACTGGAATTTCACGAGCTGGTAATCCGTTCGCGAGATATGGGAGTTTGTAGTTAAGGAATGGTTGAGAAACCATCAAAATTTTCGCAAGTCTGATACTCGAAACCAATAACTACTATTGCCTAGGGCAAAAATACACATACCGTTGTAATCGGGCGAGTTTCTGCTTTCAGATGCAGTAGGAATTTCTCGAGTTCGTCATTCCGTTCGCGAGATATGGGAGTTTGAAGTTAAGGAATGGTTGAGAAACCATCAAAATTTTCGCAAGTCTGATACTCGAAACCCATAACTACTATTGCCTAGGGCAAAAATACACATACCGTTGTAATCGGGCGAGTTTCTACTTTCAGATGCAACAGGAATTTCTCGAGTTCGTCAATCCGTTCGCGAGATATGGGAGTGTGAAGTTAAGGAATGGTTTAGAAGCCATCAAAATTTTCGCAAGTCTGATTCTCGAAACCAATAACTACTATGGCCTAGGGCAAAAATACACATACCATTGTAATCGGGCGAGATTATGCTTTTAGATGCAACTGGAATTTCTCGAGTTGGTAATCCGTTCGCGAGATATGGGAGTTTAAAGTTAAGGAATGGTTGAGAAACCATCAAAATTTTCGCAAGTCTGATACTCGAAACCAATAACTACTATTGCCTATGGCAAAAATACACATGCCGTTGTAATCGATCGAGTTTCTACTTTCAGATGCAACAGGAATTTCTCGAGTTCGTCAATCCGTTCGCGAGATATGGGAGTTTGAAGTTAAGGAATGGTTGAGAAGCCATCAAAATTTTCGCAAGTCTGACACTCGAAACCAATAACTGCTATGGCCTAGGGCAAAATTACACATACTATTGTAATCGGGCGAGATTATGCTTTTAGATGCAACTGGAATTTCACGAGCTGGTAATCCGTTCGCGAGATATGGGAGTTTGTAGTTAAGGAATGGTTGAGAATCCATCAAAATTTTCGCAAGTCTGATACTCGAAACCAATAACTACTATTGCCTAGGGAAAAAATACACATACCGTTGTAATCGGGCGAGTTTCTGCTTTCAGATGCAGTAGGAATTTCTCGAGTTCGACAATCCGATCGCGAGATATGGGAGTTTGAAGTTAAGGAATGGTTGAGAAACCATCAAAATTTTCGCAAATCTGATACTCGAAACCAATAACTGGAATGGCCTAGGGGAAAAGTACACATACCTCTGTAATCGGGCGAGTTTCTGCCTTCAGATGCAGTAGGAATTTCTCGAGTTCGTCAATCCGTTCGCGAGATATGGGAGTTTGAAGTTAAGGAATGGTTGAGAAACCATCAAAATTTTCGCAATTCTGATACTCGAAACCAATAACTACTATCGCCTAGGGCAAAAATACACATACCGTTGTAATCGGGCGAGATTCTACTTTCAGATGCAACAGGAATTTCTCGAGTTCGTCGATCCGTTCGCGAGATATGGGAGTTTGAAGTTAAGGAATGGTTGAGAAGCCATCAAAATTTTCGCAAGTCTGATTCTCGAAACCAATAACTACTATGGCCTAGGGCAAAAATACACATACCCTTGTAATCGGGCGAGATTATGCTTTTAGATGCAACTGGAATTTCTCGAGTTGGTAATCCGTTTGCGAGATATGGGAGTTTGAAGTTAAGGAATGGTTGAGAAACCATCAAAATTTTCGCAAGTCTGATACTCGAAACCAATAACTACTATCGCCTAGGGCAAAAATACACATACCGCTGTAATCGGGCGAGTTTCTACTTTCAGATGCAACAGGAATTTCTCGAGTTCGTCAATCCGTTCGCGAGATATGGGAGTATGAAGTTAAGGAATGGTTGAGAAGCCATCAAAATTTTCGCAAGTCTGATTCTCGAAACCAATAACTACTATGGCCTAGGGCAAAAATACACCTACCATTGTAATCGGGCGAGATTATGCTTTTAGATGCAACTGGAATTTCTCGAGTTGGTAATCCGTTCGCGAGATATGGGAGTTCGAAGTTAAGGAATGGTTGAGAAATCATCAAAATTTTCGCAAGTCTGATACTCGAAACCAATAACTACTATTGCCTTGGGCAAAAATACACATACCGTTGTAATCGGGCGAGCTTCTACTTTCAGATGCAGCAGGAATTTCTCGAGTTCGTCAATGCGTTCGCGAGATATGGGAGTTTGAAGTTATGGAATGGTTGAGAAGCCATCAAAATTTTCGCAAGTCTGATATTCGAAACCAATAACTACTATTGCCTAGGGCAAAAATACACACACCGTTGTAATCGGGCGAGTTTCTGCTTTCAGATGCAGTAGGAATTTCTCGAGTTCGACAATCCGTTCGCGAGATATGGGAGTTTGAAGTTAAGGAATGGTTGAGAAACCATCAAAATTTTCGCTGATCTGATACTCGAAACCAATAACTGGAATGGCCTAGGGGAAAAGTACACATAACACAGTAATCGGGCGATCTTCTACCTTCAGATGCAACAGGAATTTCTCGAGTTCGTCAATCCGTTCGCGAGATATGGGAGTTTGAAGTTAAGGAATGGTTGAGAAACCATCAGAATTTTCGCAAGTCTGATACTCGAAACCAATAACTGCTATGGCCTAGGGCAAAAATTCACATACCATTGTAATCGGGCGAGATTATGCTTTTAGATGCAACTGGAATTTCTCGAGTTGGTAATCCGTTCGCGAGATATGGGAGTTTAAAGTTAAGGAATGTTTGAGAAACCATCAAAATTTTCGCAAGTCTGATACTCGAAACCAATAACTAATATTGCCTAGGGCAAAAATACACATACCGTTGTAATCGATCGAGCTTCTGATTTCAGATGCAACAGGAATTTCACGAGTGCGTCAATCCGTTCGCGAGATATGGGAGTTTGAAGTTAAGGAACGGTTGAGAAACTATCAAAATTTTAGTAAGTCTGATACTCGAAACCAATAACTACTAATGCCTAGGGCAAAAATACACACACCGTTGTAATCGGTCGAGTTTCTACTTTCAGATGCAACAGGAATTTCTCGAGTTCGTCAATCCGTTCGCGAGATATGGGAGTTTGAAGTTAAGGAATGGTTGAGAAGCCATCAAAATTTTCGCAAGTCTGATACTCGAAACCAATAACTGCTATGGCCTAGGGCAAAATTACACATACTATTGTAATCGGGCGAGATTATGCTTTTAGATGCAACTGGAATTTCACGAGCTGGTAATCCGTTCGCGAGATATGGGAGTTTGAAGTTAAGGAACGGTTGAGAAACCATCAAAATTTTCGCAAGTCTGATACTCGAAACCAATAACTACTAATGCCTAGGGCAAAAATACACACACCGTTGTAATCGGTCGAGTTTCTACTTTCAGATGCAACAGGAATTTCTCGAGTTCGTCAATCCGTTCGCGAGATATGGGAGTTTGAAGTTAGGGAATGGTTGAGAAACCATCAGAATTTTCGCAAGTCTGATACTCGAAACCAATAACTGCTATGGCCTAGGGCAAAAATTCACATACCATTGTAATCGGGCGAGATTATGCTTTTAGATGCAACTGGAATTTCTCGAGTTGGTAATCCGTTCGCGAGATATGGGAGTTTAAAGTTAAGGAATGTTTGAGAAACCATCTAAATTTTCGCAAGTCTGATACTCGAAACCAATAACTAATATTGCCTAGGGCAAAAATACACATACCGTTGTAATCGATCGAGCTTCTGATTTCACATGCAACAGGAATTTCACGAGTGCGTCAATCCGTTCGCGAGATATGGGAGTTTGAAGTTAAGGAACGGTTGAGAAACTATCAAAATTTTAGTAAGTCTGATACTCGAAACCAATAACTACTAATGCCTAGGGCAAAAATACACACACCGTTGTAATCGGTCGAGTTTCTACTTTCAGATGCAACAGGAATTTCTCGAGTACGTCAATCCGTTCGCGAGATATGGGAGTTTGAAGTTAAGGAATGGTTGAGAAGCCATCAAAATTTTCGCAAGTCTGATACTCGAAACCAATAACTGCTATGGCCTAGGGCAAAATTACACATACTATTGTAATCGGGCGAGATTATGCTTTTAGATGCAACTGGAATTTCACGAGCTGGTAATCCGTTCGCGAGATATGGGAGTTTGAAGTTAAGGAACGGTTGAGAAACCATCAAAATTTTCGCAAGTCTGATAATCGAAACCAATAACTAATATTGCCTAGGGCAAAAATACACATACCGTTGTAATCGATCGAGCTTCTGATTTCAGATGCAACAGGAATTTCACGAGTGCGTCAATCCGTTCGCGAGATATGGGAGTTTGAAGTTAAGGAACGGTTGAGAAACTATCAAAATTTTAGTAAGTCTGATACTCGAAACCAATAACTACTAATGCCTAGGGCAAAAATACACACACCGTTGTAATCGGTCGAGTTTCTACTTTCAGATGCAACAGGAATTTCTCGAGTTCGTCAATCCGTTCGCGAGATATGGGAGTTTGAAGTTAAGGAATGGTTGAGAAGCCATCAAAATTTTCGCAAGTCTGATACTCGAAACCAATAACTGCTATGGCCTAGGGCAAAATTACACATACTATTGTAATCGGGCGAGATTATGCTTTTAGATGCAACTGGAATTTCACGAGCTAGTAATCCGTTCGCGAGATATGGGAGTTTGAAGTTAAGGAACGGTTGAGAAACCATCAAAATTTTCGCAAGTCTGATACTCGAAACCAATAACTACTAATGCCTAGGGCAAAAATACACACACCGTTGTAATCGGTCGAGTTTCTACTTTCAGATGCAACAGGAATTTCTCGAGTTCGTCAATCTGTTCGCGAGATATGGGAGTTTGAAGTTAAGGAATGGTTGAGAAGCCATCAAAATTTTCGCAAGTCTGATACTCGAAACCAATAACTGCTATGGCCTAGGGCAAAATTACACATACTATTGTAATCGGGCGAGATTATGCTTTTAGATGCCACTGGAATTTCACGAGCTGGTAATCCGTTCGCGAGATATGGGAGTTTGTAGTTAAGGAATGGTTGAGAAACCATCAAAATTTTCGCAAGTCTGATACTCGAAACCAATAACTACTATTGCCTAGGGCAAAAATACACATACCGATGTAATCGGGCGAGTTTCTGCTTTCAGATGCAGTAGGAATTTCTCGAGATCGACAATCCGATCGCGAGATATGGGAGTTTGAAGTTAAGGAATGGTTGAGAAACCATCAAAATTTTCGCTGGTCTGATACTCGAAACCAATAACTGGAATGGCCTAGGGGAAAAGTACACATACCACTGTAATCGGGCGATCTTCTACCTTCAGGTGCAACAGGAATTTCTCGAGTTCGTCAATCCGTTCGTGAGATATGGGAGTTTGAAGTTAAGGAATGGTTGAGAAACCATCAAAATTTTCGCAAATCTGATACTCGAAACCAATAACTGGAATGGCCTAGGGGAAAAGTACACATACCACTGTAATCGGGCGAGTTTCTGCCTTCAGATGCAGTAGGAATTTCTCGAGTTCGTCAATCCGTTCGCGAGATATGGGAGTTTGAAGTTAAGGAATGGTTGAGAAACCATCAAAATTTTCGCAAGTCTGATACTCGAAACCAATAACTACTATTGCCTAGGGTAAAAATACACACACCGTTGTAATCGGGCGAGTTTCTGCTTTCAGATGCAGTAGGAATTTCTCGAGTTCGACAATCCGTTCGCGAGATATGGGAGTTTGAAGTTAAGGAATGCTTGAGAAGCCATCAAAATTTTCGCAAGTCTGATTCTCGAAACCAATAACTACTATGGCCTAGGGCAAAAATACACATACCATTGAAATCGGGCGAGATTATGCTTTTAGATGCAACTGGAATTTCTCGAGTTGGTAATCCGTTCGCGAGATATGGGAGTTTGTAGTTAAGGAATGGTTGAGAAACCATCAAAATTTTCGCAAGTCTGATACGCGATACCAATAACTACTATTGCCTAGGGCAAAAATACACACACCGTTGTAATCGGGCGAGTTTCTGCTTTCAGATGCAGTAGGAATTTCTCGAGTTCGACAATCCGTTCGCGAGATATGGGAGTTTGAAGTTAAGGAATGGTTGAGAAACCATCAAAATTTTCGCTGGTCTGATACTCGAAACCAATAACTGAAATGGCCTAGGGGAAAAGTACACATACCACAGTAATCGGGCGATCTTCTACCTTCAGATGCAACAGGAATTTCTCGAGTTCGTCATTCCGTTCGCGAGATATGGGAGTTTGAAGTTAAGGAATGGTTGAGAAGCCATCAAAATTTTCGCAAGTCTGATTCTCGAAACCAATAACTACTATGGCCTAGGGCAAAAATACACATACCATTGTAATCGGGCGAGATTATGCTTTTAAATGCAACTGGAATTTCTCGAGTTGGTAATCCGTTTGCGAGATATGGGAGTTTGAAGTTAAGGAATGGTTGAGAAACCATCAAAATTTTCGCAAGTCTGATACTCGAAACCAATAACTACTATCGCCTAGGGCAAAAATACACATACCGTTGTAATGGGGCGAGCTTCTTATTTCAGATGCAACAGGAATTTCTCGAGTTCGTCAATCCGTTCGCGAGATATGGGAGTTTGAAGTTAAGGAACGGTTGAGAAACTATCAAAATTTTCGCAAATCTGATACTCGAAACCAATAACTACTATTACCTAGGGCAAAAATACACACACCGTTGTAATCGGTCGAGTTTCTACTTTCAGATGCAACAGGAATTTCTCGAGTTCGTCAATCCGTTCGCGAGATATGGGAGTTTGAAGTTAAGGAATGGTTGAGAAACCATCAAAATTTTCGCTGGTCTGATACTCGAAACCAATAACTGGAATGGCCTAGGGGAAAAGTACACATACCACAGTAATCGGGCGATCTTCTACCTTCAGATGCAACAGGAATTTCTCGAGTTCGTCATTCCGTTCGCGAGATATGGGAGTTTGAAGTTAAGGAATGGTTGAGAAACCATCAAAATTTTCGCAAATCTGATACTCGAAACCAATAACTACTATTGCCTAGGGCAAAAATACACATACCGTTGTAAATGGGCGAGTTTCTGCTTTCAGATGCAGCAGGAATTTCTCGAGTTCGTCATTCCGTTCGCGAGATATGGGAGTTTGAAGTTAAGGAATGGTTGAGAAACCATCAAAATTTTCGCAAGTCTGATACTCGAAACCAATAACTACTATTGCCTAGGGCAAAAATACACATACCGTTGTAATCGGGCGAGTTTCTACTTTCAGATGCAACTGAATTTCTCGAGTTGGTAATCCGTTCGCGAGATATGGGAGTTTGAAGTTAAGGAATGGTTGAGAAACCATCCAAATTTTCGCAAGTCTGATACTCGAAACCAATAACTACTATCGCCTAGGGCAAAAATACACATACCGTTGTAATCGGGCGAGTTTCTACTTTCCGATGCAACAGGAATTTCTCGAGTTCGTCAATCCGTTCGCGAGATATGGTAGTTTGAAGTTAAGGAATGGTTGAGAAGCCATCAAAATTTTCGCAAGTCTGATTCTCGAAACCAATAACTACTATGGCCTAGGGCAAAAATGCACATACCATTGTAATCGGGCGAGATTATGCTTTTAGATGCAACTGGAATTTCTCGAGTTGGTAATCCGTTCGCGAGATATGGGAGTTTGAAGTTAAGGAATGGTTGAGAAACCATCAAAATTTTCGCTGGTCTGATACTCGAAACCAATAACTGGAATGGCCTAGGGGAAAAGTACACATACCACAGTAATCGGGCGATCTTCTACCTTCAGATGCAACAGGAATTTCTCGAGTTCGTCATTCCGTTCGCGAGATATGGGAGTTTGAAGTTAAGGAATGGTTGAGAAACCATCAAAATTTTCGCAAATCTGATACTCGAAACCAATAACTACTATTGCCTACGGCAAAAATACACATACCGTTGTAAATGGGCGAGTTTCTGCTTTCAGATGCAGCAGGAATTTCTCGAGTTCGTCATTCCGTTCGCGAGATATGGGAGTTTGAAGTTAAGGAATGGTTGAGAAACCATCAAAATTTTCGCAAGTCTGATACTCGAAACCAATAACTACTATTGCCTAGGGCAAAAATACACATACCGTTGTAATCGGGCGAGTTTCTACTTTCAGATGCAACAGGAATTTCTCGAGTTCGTCAATCCGTTCGCGAGATATGGGAGTTTGAAGTTAAGGAATGGTTGAGAAGCCATCAAAATTTTCGCAAGTCTGATACTCGAAACCAATAACTACTATGGCCTAGGGCAATAATACACATACCATTGTAATCGGGCGAGATTATGCTTTTAGATGCAACTGAATTTCTCCAGTTGGTAATCCGTTCGCGAGATATGGGAGTTTGAAGTTAAGGAATGGTTGAGAAACCATCAAAATTTTCGCAAGTCTGATACTCGAAACCAATAACTACAAATGCCTAGGGCAAAAATACACACACCGTTGTAATCGGGCGAGTTTCTGCTTTCAGATGCAGTAGGAATTTCTCGAGTTCGACAATCCGTTCGCGAGATATGGGAGTTTGAAGTTAAGGAATGGTTGAGAAACCATCAAAATTTTCGCTGGTCTGATACTCGAAACCAATAACTGGAATGGACTAGGGGAAAAGTACACATACCACAGTAATCGGGCGATATTCTACCTTCAGATGCAACAGGAATTTCTCGAGTTGGTAATCCGTTCGCGAGATATGGGAGTTTGAAGTTAAGGAATGGTTGAGAAATCATCAAAATTTTCGCAAGTCTGATACTCGAAACCAATAACTACTATTGCCTTGGGCAAAAATACACATACCGTTGTAATCGGGCGAGCTTCTACTTTCAGATGCAGCAGGAATTTCTCGAGTTCGTCAATGCGTTCGCGAGATATGGGAGTTTGAAGTTAAGGAATGGTTGAGAAGCCATCAAAATTTTCGCAAGTCAGATACTCGAAACCAATAACTACTATGGCCTAGGGCAAAAATACACATACCATTGTAATCGGGCGAGATTATGCTTTTAGATGCAACTGGAATTTCTCGAGTTGGTAATCCGTTCGCGAGACATGGGAGTTTGTAGTTAAGGAATGGTTGAGAAACCATCAAAATTTTCGCAAGTCTGATACTCGAAACCAATAACTACTATTGCCTAGGGCAAAAAAACACACACCGTTGTAATCGGGCGAGTTTCTGCTTTCAGATGCAGTAGGAATTTCTCGAGTTCGACAATCCGTTCGCGAGATATGGGAGTTTGAAGTTAAGGAATGGTTGAGAAACCATCAAAATTTTCGCTGGTCTGATACTTGAAACCAATAACTGGAATGACCTAGGGGAAAAGTACACATACCACAGTAATCGGGCGATATTCTACCTTCAGATGCGACAGGAATTTCTCGAGTTCGTCAATCCGTTCGCGAGATATGGGAGTTCGAAGTTAAGGAATGGTTGAGAAACCATCAAAATTTTCGCTGGTCTGATACTCGAAACCAATAACTGGTATGGCCTAGGGGAAAAGTACACATACCACTGTAATCGGGCGATCTTCTACCTTCAGATGCAACAGGAATTTCTCGAGTTCGTCATTCCGTTCGCGAGATATGGGAGTTTGAAGTTAAGGAATGGTTGAGAAACCATCAAAATTTTCGCAAGTCTGATACTCGAAACCAATAACTACTATTGCCTAGGGCAAAAATACACATACCGTTGTAATCGGGCGAGTTTCTACTTTCAGATGCAACAGGAATTTCTCGAGTTCGTCAATCCGTTCGCGAGATATGGGAGTTTGAAGTTAAGGAATGGTTGAGAAGCCATCAAAATTTTCGCAAGTCTGATTCTCGAAACCAATAACTACTATTGCCTAGGGCAAAAATACACATACCGTTGTAATCGGGCGAGTTTATGCTTTCAGATGCAGTAGGAATTTCTCGAGTTCGACAATCCGTTCGCGAGATATGGGAGTTTGAAGTTAAGGAATGGTTGAGAAACCATCAAAATTTTCGCTGGTCTGATACTCGAAACCAATAACTGGAATGGCCTAGGGGAAAAGTACACATACCATTGTAATCGGGCGATCTTCTACCTTCAGATGCAACAGGAATTTCTCGAGTTCGTCAATCCGTTCGCGAGATATGGGAGTTTGAAGTTAAGGAATGGTTGAGAAACCATCAAAATTTTCGCAAATCTGATACTCGAAACCAATAACTGGAATGGCCTAGGGGAAAAGTACACATACCACTGTAATCGGGCGAGTTTCTGCTTTCAGATGCAGTAGGAATTTCTCGAGTTCGTCAATCCGTTCGCGAGATATGGGAGTTTGAAGTTAAGGAATGCTTGAGAAACCATCAAAATTTTCGCAAATCTGATGCTAGAAACGAATAACTGGAATGGCCTAGGGAAAAAGTACACATACCTCTATAATCGGGCGAGTTTCTGCTTTCAGATGCAACTGGAGTTTCTCCAGTTCGTCAATCCGTTCACGAGATATGGGAGTTTGAAGTTAAGGAATGGTTGAGAAACCATCAAAATTTTCGCTGGTCTGATACTCGAAACCAATAACTGGAATGGCCTAGGGGAAAAGTACACACCACATTGTAATCGGGCGACTTTCTACTTTCAGATGCAACAGGAATTTCTCGAGTTCGCGGATCCGTTCGCGATATATGGGAGTTTGAAGTTAAGGAATGGTTGAGAAGCCGTCAAAATTTACGCAAATCTGATACTCGAAACCAATAACTACTATGGCCTAGGGCAAAAATACACATACCATTGTAATCGGGCGAGATTATGCTTTTAGATGCAACTGGAATTTCTCGAGTTGGTAATCCGTTCGCGAGATATGGGAGTTTGTAGTTAAGGAATGGTTGAGAAACCATCAAAATTTTCGCAAGTCTGATACTCGAAACCAATAACTACTATTGCCTGGGGCAAAAATACACATACCGTTGTAATCGGGCGAGCTTCTACTTTCAGATGCAGCAGGAATTTTTCGAGTTCGTCAATGTGATCGCGAGATATGGGAGTTTTAAGTTAAGGAATGGTTGAGAAGCCGTCAAAATTTTCGCAAGTCTGATACTCGAAACCAATAACTACTATGGCCTAGGGCAAAAATACACATACTATTCTAATCGGGCGAGATTATGCTTTTAGATGCAACTGGAACTTCTCGAGTTGGTAATCCGTTCGCGAGATATGGGAGTTTGTAGTTAAGGAATGGTTGAGAAACCATCAAAATTTTCGCAAGTCTGATACTCGAAACCAATAACTACTATTGCCTAGGGCAAAAATACACATACCGTTGTAATCGGGCGAGTTTCTGCTTTCAGATGCAGTAGGAATTTCTCGAGTTCGACAATCCGTTCGCGAGATATGGGAGTTTGAAGTTAAGGAATGGTTGAGAAACCATCAAAATTTTCGCTGGTCTGATACTCGAAACCAATAACTGGAATGGCCTAGGGGAAAAGTACACATACCATTGTAATCGGGCGATCTTCTACCTTCAGATGCAACAGGAATTTCTCGAGTTCGTCAATCCGTTCGCGAGATATGGGAGTTTGAAGTTAAGGAATGGTTGAGAAACCATCAAAATTTTCGCAAATCTGATACTCGAAACCAATAACTGGAATGGCCTAGGGGAAAAGTACACATACCACTGTAATCGGGCGAGTTTCTGCTTTCAGATGCAGTAGGAATTTCTCGAGTTCGTCAATCCGTTCGCGAGATATGGGAGTTTGAAGTTAAGGAATGCTTGAGAAACCATCAAAATTTTCGCAAATCTGATGCTAGAAACGAATAACTGGAATGGCCTAGGGAAAAAGTACACATACCACTATAATCGGGCGAGTTTCTGCTTTCAGATGCAACTGGAGTTTCTCCAGTTCGTCAATCCGTTCACGAGATATGGGAGTTTGAAGTTAAGGAATGGTTGAGAAACCATCAAAATTTTCGCTGGTCTGATACTCGAAACCAATAACTGGAATGGCCTAGGGGAAAAGTACACACCACATTGTAATCGGGCGACTTTCTACTTTCAGATGCAACAGGAATTTCTCGAGTTCGCGGATCCGTTCGCGATATATGGGAGTTTGAAGTTAAGGAATGGTTGAGAAGCCGTCAAAATTTACGCAAATCTGATACTCGAAACCAATAACTACTATGGCCTAGGGCAAAAATACACATACCATTGTAATCGGGCGAGATTATGCTTTTAGATGCAACTGGAATTTCTCGAGTTGGTAATCCGTTCGCGAGATATGGGAGTTTGTAGTTAAGGAATGGTTGAGAAACCATCAAAATTTTCGCAAGTCTGATACTCGAAACCAATAACTACTATTGCCTGGGGCAAAAATACACATACCGTTGTAATCGGGCGAGCTTCTACTTTCAGATGCAGCAGGAATTTTTCGAGTTCGTCAATGTGTTCGCGAGATATGGGAGTTTTAAGTTAAGGAATGGTTGAGAAGCCGTCAAAATTTTCGCAAGTCTGATACTCGAAACCAATAACTACTATGGCCTAGGGCAAAAATACACATACCATTGTAATCGGGCGAGATTATGCTTTTAGATGCAACTGGAATTTCTCGAGTGGGTAATGCGTTCGCGAGATACGGGAGTTTGAAGTTAAGGAATGGTTGAGAAATCATCAAAATTTTCGCAAGTCTGATACTCGAAACCAATAACTACTATTGCCTTGGGCAAAAATACACATACCGTTGTAATCGGGCGAGCTTCTACTTTCAGATGCAGCAGGAATTTCTCGAGTTCGTCAATGCGTTCGCGAGATATGGGAGTTTGAAGTTAAGGAATGGTTGAGAAGCCGTCAAAATTTTCGCAAATCTGATACTCGAAACCAATAACTACTACGGCCTAGGGCAAAAATACACATACCATTGTAATCGGGCGAGATTATGCTTTTAGATGCAACTGGAATTTCTCGAGTTGGTAATCCGTTCGCGAGATATGGGAGTTTGTAGTTAAGGAATGGTTGAGAAACCATCAAAATTTTTGCAAGTCTGATACTCGAAACCAATAACTACTATTGCCTGGGGCAAAAATACACATACCGTTGTAATCGGGCGAGTTTCTGCCTTCAGATGCAGTAGGAATTTCTCGAGTTCGACAATCCGTTCGCGAGATATGGGAGTTTGAAGTTAAGGAATGGTTGAGAAACCATCAAAATTTTCGCTGGTCTGATACTCGAAACCAATAACTGGAATGGCCTAGGGGAAAAGTACACATACCACAGTAATCGGGCGATCTTCTACCTTCAGATGCAACATGAATTTCTCGAGTTTGTCAATCCGTTCGCGAGATATGGGATTTTGAAGTTAAGGAATGCTTGAGAAACCATCAAAATTGTCGCAGGTCTGATACTCGAAACCAATAACTGGAATGCCCTAGGGGGAAAGTACACATACAACTGTAATCGGGCGAGTTTCTGCTTTCAGATGCAGTAGGAATTTCTCGAGTTCGACAATCCGTTCGCGAGATATGGGAGTTTGAAGTTAAGGAATGGTTGAGAAACCATCAAAATTTTCGCTGGTCTGATACTCGAAACCAATAACTGGAATGGCCTAGGGGAAAAGTACACATACCATTGTAATCGGGCGATCTTCTACCTTCAGATGCAACAGGAATTTCTCGAGTTCGTCAATCCGTTCGCGAGATATGGGAGTTTGAAGTTAAGGAATGGTTGAGAAACCATCAAAATTTTCGCAAATCTGATACTCGAAACCAATAACTGGAATGGCCTAGGGGAAAAGTACACATACCACTGTAATCGGGCGAGTTTCTGCTTTCAGATGCAGTAGGAATTTCTCGAGTTCGTCAATCCGTTCGCGAGATATGGGAGTTTGAAGTTAAGGAATGCTTGAGAAACCATCAAAATTTTCGCAAATCTGATGCTAGAAACGAATAACTGGAATGGCCTAGGGAAAAAGTACACATACCTCTATAATCGGGCGAGTTTCTGCTTTCAGATGCAACTGGAGTTTCTCCAGTTCGTCAATCCGTTCACGAGATATGGGAGTTTGAAGTTAAGGAATGGTTGAGAAACCATCAAAATTTTCGCTGGTCTGATACTCGAAACCAATAACTGGAATGGCCTAGGGGAAAAGTACACACCACATTGTAATCGGGCGACTTTCTACTTTCAGATGCAACAGGAATTTCTCGAGTTCGCGGATCCGTTCGCGATATATGGGAGTTTGAAGTTAAGGAATGGTTGAGAAGCCGTCAAAATTTACGCAAATCTGATACTCGAAACCAATAACTACTATGGCCTAGGGCAAAAATACACATACCATTGTAATCGGGCGAGATTATGCTTTTAGATGCAACTGGAATTTCTCGAGTTGGTAATCCGTTCGCGAGATATGGGAGTTTGTAGTTAAGGAATGGTTGAGAAACCATCAAAATTTTCGCAAGTCTGATACTCGAAACCAATAACTACTATTGCCTGGGGCAAAAATACACATACCGTTGTAATCGGGCGAGCTTCTACTTTCAGATGCAGCAGGAATTTTTCGAGTTCGTCAATGTGATCGCGAGATATGGGAGTTTTAAGTTAAGGAATGGTTGAGAAGCCGTCAAAATTTTCGCAAGTCTGATACTCGAAACCAATAACTACTATGGCCTAGGGCAAAAATACACATACTATTCTAATCGGGCGAGATTATGCTTTTAGATGCAACTGGAACTTCTCGAGTTGGTAATCCGTTCGCGAGATATGGGAGTTTGTAGTTAAGGAATGGTTGAGAAACCATCAAAATTTTCGCAAGTCTGATACTCGAAACCAATAACTACTATTGCCTAGGGCAAAAATACACATACCGTTGTAATCGGGCGAGTTTCTGCTTTCAGATGCAGTAGGAATTTCTCGAGTTCGACAATCCGTTCGCGAGATATGGGAGTTTGAAGTTAAGGAATGGTTGAGAAACCATCAAAATTTTCGCTGGTCTGATACTCGAAACCAATAACTGGAATGGCCTAGGGGAAAAGTACACATACCATTGTAATCGGGCGATCTTCTACCTTCAGATGCAACAGGAATTTCTCGAGTTCGTCAATCCGTTCGCGAGATATGGGAGTTTGAAGTTAAGGAATGGTTGAGAAACCATCAAAATTTTCGCAAATCTGATACTCGAAACCAATAACTGGAATGGCCTAGGGGAAAAGTACACATACCACTGTAATCGGGCGAGTTTCTGCTTTCAGATGCAGTAGGAATTTCTCGAGTTCGTCAATCCGTTCGCGAGATATGGGAGTTTGAAGTTAAGGAATGCTTGAGAAACCATCAAAATTTTCGCAAATCTGATGCTAGAAACGAATAACTGGAATGGCCTAGGGAAAAAGTACACATACCACTATAATCGGGCGAGTTTCTGCTTTCAGATGCAACTGGAGTTTCTCCAGTTCGTCAATCCGTTCACGAGATATGGGAGTTTGAAGTTAAGGAATGGTTGAGAAACCATCAAAATTTTCGCAGGTCTGATACTCGAAACCAATAACTGGAATGGCCTAGGGGAAAAGTACACACCACATTGTAATCGGGCGACTTTCTACTTTCAGATGCAACAGGAATTTCTCGAGTTCGCGGATCCGTTCGCGATATATGGGAGTTTGAAGTTAAGGAATGGTTGAGAAGCCGTCAAAATTTACGCAAATCTGATACTCGAAACCAATAACTACTATGGCCTAGGGCAAAAATACACATACCATTGTAATCGGGCGAGATTATGCTTTTAGATGCAACTGGAATTTCTCGAGTTGGTAATCCGTTCGCGAGATATGGGAGTTTGTAGTTAAGGAATGGTTGAGAAACCATCAAAATTTTCGCAAGTCTGATACTCGAAACCAATAACTACTATTGCCTGGGGCAAAAATACACATACCGTTGTAATCGGGCGAGCTTCTACTTTCAGATGCAGCAGGAATTTTTCGAGTTCGTCAATGTGTTCGCGAGATATGGGAGTTTTAAGTTAAGGAATGGTTGAGAAGCCGTCAAAATTTTCGCAAGTCTGATACTCGAAACCAATAACTACTATGGCCTAGGGCAAAAATACACATACCATTGTAATCGGGCGAGATTATGCTTTTAGATGCAACTGGAATTTCTCGAGTGGGTAATGCGTTCGCGAGATACGGGAGTTTGAAGTTAAGGAATGGTTGAGAAATCATCAAAATTTTCGCAAGTCTGATATTCGAAACCAATAACTACTATTGCCTTGGGCAAAAATACACATACCGTTGTAATCGGGCGAGCTTCTACTTTCAGATGCAGCAGGAATTTCTCGAGTTCGTCAATGCGTTCGCGAGATATGGGAGTTTGAAGTTAAGGAATGGTTGAGAAGCCGTCAAAATTTTCGCAAATCTGATACTCGAAACCAATAACTACTACGGCCTAGGGCAAAAATACACATACCATTGTAATCGGGCGAGATTATGCTTTTAGATGCAACTGGAATTTCTCGAGTTGGTAATCCGTTCGCGAGATATGGGAGTTTGTAGTTAAGGAATGGTTGAGAAACCATCAAAATTTTTGCAAGTCTGATACTCGAAACCAATAACTACTATTGCCTGGGGCAAAAATACACATACCGTTGTAATCGGGCGAGTTTCTGCTTTCAGATGCAGTAGGAATTTCTCGAGTTCGACAATCCGTTCGCGAGATATGGGAGTTTGAAGTTAAGGAATGGTTGAGAAACCATCAAAATTTTCGCTGGTCTGATACTCGAAACCAATAACTGGAATGGCCTAGGGGAAAAGTACACATACCACAGTAATCGGGCGATCTTCTACCTTCAGATGCAACATGAATTTCTCGAGTTTGTCAATCCGTTCGCGAGATATGGGATTTTGAAGTTAAGGAATGCTTGAGAAACCATCAAAATTGTCGCAGGTCTGATACTCGAAACCAATAACTGGAATGGCCTAGGGGGAAAGTACACATACAACTGTAATCGGGCGAGTTTCTGCTTTCAGATGCAGTACGAATTTCTCGAGTTTGTCAATCCGTTCGCGAGATATGGGAGTTTGAAGTTAAGGAACGGTTGAGAAACTATCAAAATTTTAGTAAGTCTGATACTCGAAACCAATAACTACTGATGCCTAGGGCAAAAATACACATACCGTTGTAATCGGGCGAGTTTGTGCTTTCAGATGCAGTAGGAATTTCTCGAGTTCGACAATCCGTTCGCGAGATATGGGAGTTTGAAGTTAAGGAACGGTTGAGAAACTATCAAAATTTTAGTAAGTCTGATACTCGAAACCAATAACTACTGATGCCTAGGGCAAAAATACACATACCGTTGTAATCGGGCGAGTTTGTGCTTTCAGATGCAGTAGGAATTTCTCGAGTTCGACAATCCGTTCGCGAGATATGGGAGTTTGAAGTTAAGGAATGTTTGAGAAACCATCAAAATTTTCGCTGGTCTGATACTCGAAACCAATAACTGGTATGGCCTAGGGGAAAAGTACACATACCACTGTAATCGGGAGATCTTCTACCTTCAGATGCAACAGGAATTTCTCGAGTTCGTCATTCCGTTCGCGAGATATGTGAGTTTGAAGTTAAGGAATGGTTGAGAATCCATCAAAATTTTCCCAAATCTGATACTCGAAACCAATAACTACTATTGCCTAGGGCAAAAATACACATACCGTTGTAAATGGGCGAGTTTCTGCTTTCAGATGCAGCAGGAATTTCTCGAGTTCGTCATTCCGTTCGCGAGATATGGGAGTTTGAAGTTAAGGAATGGTTGAGAAACCATCAAAATTTTCGCAAGTCTGATACTCGAAACCAATAACTACTATTGCCTAGGGCAAAAATACACATACCGTTGTAATCGGGCGAGTTTCTACTTTCAGATGCAACAGGAATTTCTCCAGTTCGTCAATCCGTTCGCGAGATATGGGAGTTTGAAGTTAAGGAATGGTTGAGAAGCCATCAAAATTTTCGCAAGTCTGATACTCGAAACCAATAACTACTATGGCCTAGGGCAATAATAAACATACCATTGTAATCGGGCGAGATTATGCTTTTAGATGCAACTGAATTTCTCGAGTTGGTAATCCGTTCGCGAGATATGGGAGTTTGAAGTTAAGGAATGGTTGAGAAACCATCAAAATTTTCGCAAGTCTGATACTCGAAACCAATAACTACAAATGCCTAGGGCAAAAATACACATTACGTTGTAATCGGGCGATCTTCTACTTTCAGATGCAACAGGAATTTCTCGAGTTCGTCAATCCGTTCGCGAGATATGGGAGTTTGAAGTTAAGGAATGGTTGAGAAGCCATCAAAATTTTCGCAAGCCTGATACTCGAAACCAATAACTGCTATGGCCTAGGGCAAAATTACACATACTATTCTAATCGGGCGAGATTATGCTTTTAGATGCAACTGGAACTTCTCGAGTTGGTAATCCGTTCGCGAGATATGGGAGTTTGTAGTTAAGGAATGGTTGAGAAACCATAAAAATTTTCGCAAGTCTGATACTCGAAACCAATAACTACTATTGCCTAGGGCAAAAATACACATACCGTTGTAATCGGGCGAGTTTCTGCTTTCAGATGCAGTAGGAATTTCTCGAGTTCGACAATCCGTTCGCGAGATATGGGAGTTTGAAGTTAAGGAATGGTTGAGAAACCATCAAAATTTTCGCTGGTCTGATACTCGAAACCAATAACAGGAATGGCCTAGGGGAAAAGTACACATACCACTGTAATCGGGCGATCTTCTACCTTCAGATGCAACAGGAATTTCTCGAGTTCGTCAATCCGTTCGCGAGATATGGCAGTTTGAAGTTAAGGAATGGTTGAGAAACCATCAAAATTTTCGCAAATCTGATACTCGAAACCAATAACTGGAATGGCCTAGGGGAAAAGTACACATACCACTGTAATCGGGCGAGTTTCTGCTTTCAGATGCAGTAGGAATTTCTCGAGTTCGTCAATCCGTTCGCGAGATATGGGTGTTTGAAGTTAAGGAATGCTTGAGAAACCATCAAAATTTTCGCAAATCTGATGCTAGAAACGAATAACTGGAATGGCCTAGGGAAAAAGTACACATACCACTATAATCGGGCGAGTTTCTGCTTTCAGATGCAACTGGAGTTTCTCCAGTTCGTCAATCCGTTCACGAGATATGGGAGTTTGAAGTTAAGGAATGGTTGAGAAGCCATCAAAATTTTCGCTGGTCTGATACTCGAAACCAATAGCTGGAATGGCCTAGGGGGAAAGTACACACCACATTGTAATCGGGCGACTTTCTACTTTCAGATGCAACAGGAATTTCTCGAGTTCGCGGATCCGTTCGCGATATATGGGAGTTTGAAGTTAAGGAATGGTTGAGAAGCCGTCAAAATTTACGCAAATCTGATACTCGAAACCAATAACTACTATGGCCTAGGGCAAAAATACACATACCATTGTAATCGGGCGAGATTATGCTTTTAGATGCAACTGGAATTTCTCGAGTTGGTAATCCGTTCGCGAGATATGGGAGTTTGTAGTTAAGGAATGGTTGAGAAACCATCAAAATTTTCGCAAGTCTGATACTCGAAACCAATAACTACTATTGCCTGGGGCAAAAATACACATACCGTTGTAATCGGGCGAGCTTCTACTTTCAGATGCAGCAGGAATTTTTCGAGTTCGTCAATGTGTTCGCGAGATATGGGAGTTTTAAGTTAAGGAATGGTTGAGAAGCCGTCAAAATTTTCGCAAGTCTGATACTCGAAACCAATAACTACTATGGCCTAGGGCAAAAATACACATACCATTGTAATCGGGCGAGATTATGCTTTTAGATGCAACTGGAATTTCTCGAGTGGGTAATGCGTTCGCGAGATATGGGAGTTTGAAGTTAAGGAATGGTTGAGAAACCATCAAAATTTTCGCTGGTCTGATACTCGAAACCAATAACTGGAATGGCCTAGGGGGAAAGTACACATACAACTGTAATCGGGCGAGTTTCTGCTTTCAGATGCAGTACGAATTTCTCGAGTTTGTCAATCCGTTCGCGAGATATGGGAGTTTGAAGTTAAGGAACGGTTGAGAAACTATCAAAATTTTAGTAAGTCTGATACTCGAAACCAATAACTACTGATGCCTAGGGCAAAAATACACATACCGTTGTAATCGGGCGAGTTTGTGCTTTCAGATGCAGTAGGAATTTCTCGAGTTCGACAATCCGTTCGCGAGATATGGGAGTTTGAAGTTAAGGAATGGTTGAGAAACCATCAAAATTTTCGCTGGTCTGATACTCGAAACCAATAACTGGAATGGCCTAGGGGAAAAGTACACATACCACTGTAATCGGGCGATCTTCTACCTTCAGATGCAACAGGAATTTCTCGAGTTCGTCATTCCGTTCGCGAGATATGGGAGTTTGAAGTTAAGGAATGGTTGAGAAACCTTCAAAATTTTCGCAAATCTGATACTCGAAACCAATAACTACTATTACCTAGTGCAAAAATACACATACCGTTGTAAATGGGCGAGTTTCTGCTTTCAGATGCAGCAGGAATTTCTCGAGTTCGTCATTCCGTTCGCGAGATATGGGAGTTTGAAGTTAAGGAATGGTTGAGAAGCCATCAAAATTTTCGCAAGTCTGATTCTCGAAACCAATAACTACTATGGCCTAGGGCAAAAATACACATACCATTGTAATCGGGCGAGATGCTTTTAGATGCAACTGGAATTTCTCGAGTTGGTAATCCGTTCGCGAGATATGGGAGTTTGAAGTTAAGGAATGGTTGAGGAACCATCAAAATTTTCGCAAGTCTGATACTCGAAACCAATAACTACAAATGCCTAGGGCAAAAATACACATTACGTTGTAATCGGGCGATCTTCTACTTTCAGATGCAACAGGAATTTCTCGAGTTCGTCAATCCGTTCGCGAGATATGGGAGTTTGAAGTTAAGGAATGGTTGAGAAGCCATCAAAATTTTCGCAAGCCTGATACTCGAAACCAATAACTGCTATGGCCTAGGGCAAAATTACACATACTATTCTAATCGGGCGAGATTATGCTTTTAGATGCAACTGGAACTTCTCGAGTTGGTAATCCGTTCGCGAGATATGGGAGTTTGTAGTTAAGGAATGGTTGAGAAACCATAAAAATTTTCGCAAGTCTGATACTCGAAACCAATAACTACTATTGCCTAGGGCAAAAATACACATACCGTTGTAATCGGGCGAGTTTCTGCTTTCAGATGCAGTAGGAATTTCTCGAGTTCGACAATCCGTTCGCGAGATATGGGAGTTTGAAGTTAAGGAATGGTTGAGAAACCATCAAAATTTTCGCTGGTCTGATACTCGAAACCAATAACAGGAATGGCCTAGGGGAAAAGTACACATACCACTGTAATCGGGCGATCTTCTACCTTCAGATGCAACAGGAATTTCTCGAGTTCGTCAATCCGTTCGCGAGATATGGGAGTTTGAAGTTAAGGAATGGTTGAGAAACCATCAAAATTTTCGCAAATCTGATACTCGAAACCAATAACTGGAATGGCCTAGGGGAAAAGTACACATACCACTGTAATCGGGCGAGTTTCTGCTTTCAGATGCAGTAGGAATTTCTCGAGTTCGTCAATCCGTTCGCGAGATATGGGAGTTTGAAGTTAAGGAATGCTTGAGAAACCATCAAAATTTTCGCAAATCTGATGCTAGAAACGAATAACTGGAATGGCCTAGGGAAAAAGTACACATACCACTATAATCGGGCGAGTTTCTGCTTTCAGATGCAACTGGAGTTTCTCCAGTTCGTCAATCCGTTCACGAGATATGGGAGTTTGAAGTTAAGGAATGGTTGAGAAGCCATCAAAATTTTCGCTGGTCTGATACTCGAAACCAATAGCTGGAATGGCCTAGGGGAAAAGTACACACCACATTGTAATCGGGCGACTTTCTACTTTCAGATGCAACAGGAATTTCTCGAGTTCGCGGATCCGTTCGCGATATATGGGAGTTTGAAGTTAAGGAATGGTTGAGAAGCCGTCAAAATTTACGCAAATCTGATACTCGAAACCAATAACTACTATGGCCTAGGGCAAAAATACACATACCATTGTAATCGGGCGAGATTATGCTTTTAGATGCAACTGGAATTTCTCGAGTTGGTAATCCGTTCGCGAGATATGGGAGTTTGTAGTTAAGGAATGGTTGAGAAACCATCAAAATTTTCGCAAGTCTGATACTCGAAACCAATAACTACTATTGCCTGGGGCAAAAATACACATACCGTTGTAATCGGGCGAGCTTCTACTTTCAGATGCAGCAGGAATTTTTCGAGTTCGTCAATGTGTTCGCGAGATATGGGAGTTTTAAGTTAAGGAATGGTAGAGAAGCCGTCAAAATTTTCGCAAGTCTGATACTCGAAACCAATAACTACTATGGCCTAGGGCAAAAATACACATACCATTGTAATCGGGCGAGATTATGCTTTTAGATGCAACTGGAATTTCTCGAGTGGGTAATGCGTTCGCGAGATATGGGAGTTTGAAGTTAAGGAATGGTTGAGAAATCATCAAAATTTTCACAAGTCTGATACTCGAAACCAATAACTACTATTGCCTTGGGCAAAAATACACATACCGTTGTAATCGGGCGAGCTTCTACTTTCAGATGCAGCAGGAATTTCTCGAGATCGTCAATGCGTTCGCGAGATATGGGAGTTTGAAGTTAAGGAATGGTTGAGAAACCATCAAAATTTTCGCTGGTCTGATACTCGAAACCAATAACTGGAATGGCCTAGGGGAAAAGTACACATACCACAGTAATCGGGCGACCTTCTACCTTCAGATGCAACATGAATTTCTCGAGTTTGTCAATCCGTTCGCGAGATATGGGATTTTGAAGTTAAGGAATGCTTGAGAAACCATCAAAATTGTCGCAGGTCTGATACTCGAAACCAATAACTGGAATGGCCTAGGGGGAAAGTACACATACAACTGTAATCGGGCGAGTTTCTGCTTTCAGATGCAGTACGAATTTCTCGAGTTTGTCAATCCGTTCGCGAGATATGGGAGTTTGAAGTTAAGGAACGGTTGAGAAACTATCAAAATTTTAGTAAGTCTGATACTCGAAACCAATAACTACTGATGCCTAGGGCAAAAATACACATACCGTTGTAATCGGGCGAGTTTGTGCTTTCAGATGCAGTAGGAATTTCTCGAGTTCGACAATCCGTTCGCGAGATATGGGAGTTTGAAGTTAAGGAATGGTTGAGAAACCATCAAAATTTTCGCTGGTCTGATACTCGAAACCAATAACTGGAATGGCCTAGGGGAAAAGTACACATACCACTGTAATCGGGCGATCTTCTACCTTCAGATGCAACAGGAATTTCTCGAGTTCGTCATTCCGTTCGCGAGATATGGGAGTTTGAAGTTAAGGAATGGTTGAGAAACCATCAAAATTTTCGCAAGTCTGATACTCGAAACCAATAACTACTATGGCCTAGGGCAAAAATACACATACCCTTGTAATCGGGCGAGATGCTTTTAGATGCAACTGGAATTTCTCGAGTTGGTAATCCGTTCGCGAGATATGGGAGTTTGAAGTTAAGGAATGGTTGAGAAATCATCAAAATTTTCGCAAGTCTGATACTCGAAACCAATAACTACTATTGCCTTGGGCAAAAATACACATACCGTTGTAAATGGGCGAGTTTCTGCTTTCAGATGCAGCAGGAATTTCTCGAGTTCGTCATTCCGTTCGCGAGATATGGGAGTTTGAAGTTAAGGAATGGTTGAGAAGCCATCAAAATTTTCGCAAGTCTGATACTCGAAACCAATAACTACTATTGCCTTGGGCAAAAATACACATACCGTTGTAATCGGGCGAGTTTCTGCTTTCAGATGCAGTAGGAATTTCTCGAGTTCGACAATCCGTTCGCGAGGTATGGGAGTTTGAAGTTAAGGAATGGTTGAGAAACCATCAAAATTTTCGCAGGTCTGATACTCAAAACCAATAACTGGTATGGCCTAGGGGAAAAGTACACATACCACTGTAATCGGGAGATCTTCTACCTTCAGATGCAACAGGAATTTCTCGAGTTCGTCATTCCGTTCGCGAGATATGTGAGTTTGAAGTTAAGGAATGGTTGAGAAGCCATCAAAATTTTCGCAAGTCTGATACTCGAAACCAATAACTACTATGGCCTAGGGCAAAAATACACATACCATTGTAATCGGGCGAGATTATGCTTTTAGATGCAACTGGAATTTCTCGAGTTGGTAATCCGTTCGCGAGATATGGGAGTTTGTAGTTAAGGAATGGTTGAGAAACCATCATTTTCGCAAGTCTGATACTCGAAACCAATAACTACTATTGCCTAGGGCAAAAATACACATACCGTTGTAATCGGGCGAGTTTCTGCTTTCAGATGCAGTAGGAATTTCTCGAGTTCGACAATCCGTTCGCGAGGTATGGGAGTTTGAAGTTAAGGAATGGTTGAGAAACCATTAAAATTTTCGCTGGTCTGATACTCGAAACCAATAGCTGGAATGGCCTAGGGGAAAAGTACACATACCACAGTAATCGGGCGATCTTCTACCTTCAGATGCAACAGGAATTTCTCGAGTTCGTCAATCCGTTCGCGAGATATGGGAGTTTGAAGTTAAGGAATGGTTGAGAAACCATCAAAATTTTCGCAGGTCTGATACTCAAAACCAATAACTGGTATGGCCTAGGGGAAAAGTACACATACCACTGTAATCGGGAGATCTTCTACCTTCAGATGCAACAGGAATTTCTCGAGTTCGTCATTCCGTTCGCGAGATATGTGAGTTTGAAGTTAAGGAATGGTTGAGAAACCATCAAAATTTTCGCAAGTCTGATACTCGAAACCAATAACTACTATTGCCTAGGGCAAAAATACACATACCGTTGTAATCGGGCGAGTTTCTACTTTCAGATGCAACAGGAATTTCTCGAGTTCGTCAATCCGTTCGCGAGATATGGGAGTTTGAAGTTAAGGAATGGTTGAGAAGCCATCAAAATTTTCGCAAGTCTGATACTCGAAACCAATAACTACAAATGCCTAGGGCAAAAATACACATTACGTTGTAATCGGGCGATCTTCTACTTTCAGATGCAACAGGAATTTCTCGAGTTCGTCAATCCGTTCGCGAGATATGGAAGTTTGAAATTAAGGAATGGTTGAGAAACCATCAAAATTTTCGCAAGTCTGATACTCGAATCCAATAACTGCTATGGCCTAGGGCAAAAATACACATACCATTGTAATCGGGCGAGATTATGCTTTTAGATGCAACTGGAATTTCTCGAGTTGGTAATCCGTTCGCGAGATATGGGAGTTTAAAGTTAAGGAATGGTTGAGAAACCATCAAAATTTTCGCAAGTCTGATACTCGAAACCATTAACTACTATTGCCTAGGGCAAAAATACACATACCGTTGTAATCGATCGAGCTTCTGATTTCAGATGCAACAGGAATTTCACGAGTGCGTCTATCCGTTCGCGAGATATGGGATTTTGAAGTTAAGGAATGCTTGAGAAACCATCAAAATTTTCGCAGGTCTGATACTCTAAACCAATAACTGGAATGGCCTAGGGGGAAAGTACACATACCACTGTAATCGGGCGAGTTTCTGCTTTCAGATGCAGTAGGAGTTTCTCGAGTTTGTCAATCCCTTCGCGAGATATGGGAGTTTGAAGTTAAGGAACGGTTGAGAAACTATCAAAATTTTAGTAAGTCTGTTACTCGAAACCAATAACTACTAATGCCTAGGGCAAAAATACACATACCGTTGTTATCGGACGAGTTTCTGCTTTCAGATGCAGTAGGGATTTCTCGAGTTCGACATTCCGTTCGCGAGATATGGGAGTTTGAAGTTAAGGAATGGTTGAGAAGCCATCAAAATTTTCGCAAGTCTGATTCTCGAAACCAATAACTACTATGGCCTAGGGCAAAAATACACATACCATTGTAATCGGGCGAGATTATGCTTTTAGATGCAACTGGAATTTCTCGAGTTGGTAATCCGTTCGCGAGATATGGGAGTTTGAAGTTAAGGAATGGTTGAGGAACCATCAAAATTTTCGCAAGTCTGATACTCGAAACCAATAACTACAAATGCCTAGGGCAAAAATACACATTACGTTGTAATCGGGCGATCTTCTACTTTCAGATGCAACAGGAATTTCTCGAGTTCGTCAATCCGTTCGCGAGATATGGGAGTTTGAAGTTAAGGAATGGTTGAGAAGCCATCACAATTTTCGCAAGTCTGATTCTCGAAACCAATAACTACTATGGCCTAGGGCAAAAATACACATACCATTGTAATCGGGCGAGATGCTTTTAGATGCAACTGGAATTTCTCGAGTTGGTAATCCGTTCGCTAGATATGGGAGTTTGAAGTTAAGGAATGGTTGAGAAATCATCAAAATTTTCGCAAGTCTGATACTCGAAACCAATAACTACTATTGCCTTGGGCAAAAATACACATACCGTTGTAATCGGGCGAGCTTCTACTTTCAGATGCAGCAGGAATTTCTCGAGTTCGTCAATGCGTTCGCGAGATATGGGAGTTTGAAGTTAAGGAATGGTTGAGAAGCCATCAAAATTTTCGCAAGTCTGATACTCGAAACCAATAACTACTATTGCCTTGGGCAAAAATACACATACCATTGTAATCGGGCGAGATTATGCTTTTAGATGCAGTAGGGATTTCTCGAGTTCGACATTCCGTTCGCGTGATATGGGAGTTTGTAGTTAAGGAATGGTTGAGAAACCATCATTTTCGCAAGTCTGTTACTCGAAACCAATAACTACTATTGCCTAGGGCAAAAATACACATACCGTTGTAATCGGGCGAGTTTCTGCTTTCAGATGCAATAGGAATTTCTCGAGTTCGACAATCCGTTCGCGAGATATGGGAGTTTGAAGTTAAGGAATGGTTGAGAAACCATCAAAATTTTCGCTGGTCTGATACTCGAAACCAATAACTGGAATGGCCTAGGGGAAAAGTACACATACCACTGTAATCGGGCGATCTTCTACCTTCAGATGCAACAGGAATTTCTCGAGTTCGTCAATCCGTTCGCGAGATATGGGAGTTTGAAGTAAAGGAATGGTTGAGAAACCATCAAAATTTTCGCAAATCTGATACTCGAAACCAATAACTGGAATGGCCTAGGGGAAAAGTACACATACCACTGTAATCGGGCGAGTTTCTGCTTTCAGATGCAGTAGGAATTTCTCGAGTTCGTCAATCCGTTCGCGAGATATGGGAGTTTGAAGTTAAGGAATGGTTGAGAAACCATCAAAATTTTCGCAAATCTGATGCTAGAAACGAATAACTGGAATGACCTAGGGGAAAAGTACACACCCCATTTTAATCGGACGAGTCTCTACTTTCAGATGCAACAGGAATTTCTCGAGTTCGTCGATCCGTTCGCGAGATATGGGAGTTTGAAGTTAAGGAATGGTTGAGAAACCATCCAAATTTTCGCAAGTCTGATACTCGAAACCAATAACTACTATTGCCTAGGGCAAAAATACACTTACCGTTGTAATCGATCGAGCTTCTGCTTTCAGATGCAACAGGAATTTCTCGAGTTCGTCAATCCGTTCGCGAGATATGGGAGTTTGAAGTTAAGGAATGGTTGAGAAGCCATCAAAATTTTCGCAAGTCTGATACTCGAAACCAATAACTACTATGACCTAGGGCAAAAATACACATACCGTGTAATCGGGCGAGTTTCTACTTTCAGATGCAACAGGAATTTCTCGAGTTCGTCAATCCGTTCGCGAGATATGGGAGTTTGAAGTTCGGGAATGGTTGAGAAGCCGTCAAAATTTTCGCAAGTCTGATACTCGAAACCAATAACTACTATGGCCTAAGGCAAAAATACACATACCATTGTAATCGGGCGAGATTATGCTTTTAGATGCAACTGGAATTTCTCGAGTTGGTAATCCGTTAGAGAGATATGGGAGTTTGTAGTTAAGGAATGGTTGAGAAACCATCAAAATTTTCGCAAGTCTGATACTCGAAACCAATAACTACTCTTGCCTGGGGCAAAAATACACATACCGTTGTAATCGGGCGAGTTTCTGCTTTCAGATGCAGTAGGAATTTCTCGAGTTCGACAATCCGTTCGCGAGATATTGGAGTTTGAAGTTAAAGAATGGTTGAGAAACCATCAAAATTTTCGCAAATCTGATACTCGAAACCAATAACTGGAATGGCCTAGGGGAAAAGTACACATACCACTGTAATCGGGCGAGTTGCTGCTTTCAGATGCAGTAGGAATTTCTCGAGTTCGTCAATCCGTTCGCGAGATATGGGAGTTTGAAGTTAAGGAATGGTTGAGAAACCATCAAAATTTTCGCAAATCTGATGCTAGAAACGAATAACTGGAATGACCTAGGGAAAAAGTACACATTCCACTATAATCGGGCGAGTTTCTGCTTTCAGATGCAACTGGAATTTCTCCAGTTCGTCAATCCGTTCGCGAGATATGGGAGTTTGAAGTTCAGGAATGGTTGAGAAGCCGTCAAAATTTTCGCAAGTCTGATACTCGAAACCAATAACTACTATGGCCTAAGGCAAGAATACACATACCATTGTAATCGGGCGAGATTATGCTTTTAGATGCAACTGGAATTTCTCGAGTTGGTAAACCGTTCGAGAGATATGGGAGTTTGTAGATAAGGAATGGTTGAGAAACCATCAAAATTTTCGCAAGTCTGATACTCGAAACCAATAACTACTCTTGCCTGGGGCAAAAATACACATACCGTTGTAATCGGGCGAGTTTCTGCTTTCAGATGCAGTAGGAATTTCTCGAGTTCGACAATCCGTTCGCGAGATATTGGAGTTTGAAGTTAAGGAATGGTTGAGAAACCATCAAAATTTTCGCTGGTCTGATACTCGAAACCAATAACTGGAATGGCCTAGGGGAAAAGTACACACCCCATTGTAATCGGGCGAGTTTCTACTTTCAGATGCAACAGGAATTTCTCGAGTTCGTCGATCTGTTCGCGAGATATGGGAGTTTGAAGTTAAGGAATGGTTGAGAAACCATCAAAATTTTCGCAAGTCTGATACTCGAAACCAATAACTACTATTGCCTAGGGCAAAAATACACATACCGTTGTAATCGATCGAGCTTCTGCTTTCAGATGCAACAGGAATTTCTCGAGTTCGTCAATCCGTTCGCGAGATATGGCAGTTTGAAGTTAAGGAATGGTTGCGAAACCATCAAAATTTTCGCAAGTCTGATAATCGAAACCAATAACTACTATCGCCTTGGGCAAAAATACACATACCGTTGTAATCGGGCGAGCTTCTACTTTCAGATGCAGCAGGAATTTCTCGAGTTCCTCAATGCGTTCGCGAGATATGGTAGTTTGAAGTTAAGGAATGGTTGACAAGCCGTCAAAATTTTCGCAAGGCTGATACTCGAAACCAATAACTACTAATGCCTAGGGCAAAAATACACATACCGTTGTAATCGGGCGAGTTTCTGCTTTCAGATGCAGTAGGAATTTCTCGAGTTCGACAATCCGATCGCGAGATATGGGAGTTTGAAGTTAAGGAATGGTTGAGAAACCATCAAAATTTTCGCTGGTCTGATACTCGAAACCAATAACTGGAATGGCCTAGGGGAAAAGTACACATACCACTGTAATCGGGCGATCTGCTACCTTCAGATGCAACAGGAATTTCTCGAGTTCGTCAATCCGTTCGCGAGATATGGGAGTTTGAAGTTAAGGAATGGTTGAGGAACCATCAAAATTTCGCAAATCTGATACTCGAAACCAATAACTGCTATGGCCTAGGGCAAAATTACACATACTATTGTAATCGGGCGAGATTATGCTTTTAGATGCAACTGGAATTTCTCGAGTTGGTAATCCGTTCGCGAGATATGGGAGTTTGTAGTTAAGGAATGGTTGAGAAACCATCAAAATTTTCGCAATTCTGATACTCGAAACCAATAACTACTATTGCCTAGGGCAAAAATACACATACCGTTGTAATCGGGCGAGTTTCTGCTTTCAGATGCAGTAGGAATTTCTCGAGTTCGACAATCCGTTCGCGAGATATGGGAGTTTGAAGTTAAGGAATGGTTGAGAAACCATCAAAATTTTCGCTGGTCTGATACTCGAAACCAATAACTGGAATGGCCTAGGGGAAAAGTACACATACCACTGTAATCGGGCGATCTTCTACCTTCAGATGCAACAGGAATTTCTCGAGTTCGTCAATCCGTTCGCGAGATATGGGAGTTTGAAGTAAAGGAATGGTTGAGAAACCATCAAAATTTTCGCAAATCTGATACTCGAAACCAATAACTGGAATGGCCTAGGGGAAAAGTACACATACCACTGTAATCGGGCGAGTTTCTGCTTTCAGATGCAGTAGGAATTTCTCGAGTTCGTCAATCCGTTCGCGAGATATGGGAGTTTGAAGTTAAGGAATGGTTGAGAAACCATCAAAATTTTCGCAAATCTGATGCTAGAAACGAATAACTGGAATGACCTAGGGAAAAAGTACACATTCCGCTAGAATCGGGCGAGTTTCTGCTTTCAGATGCAACTGGAATTTCTCCAGTTCGTCAATCCGTTCGCGAGATATGGGAGTTAGAAGTTAAGGAATGGTTGAGAAACCATCAAAATTTTCGCTGGTCTGATACTCGAAACCAATAACTGGAATGGCCTAGGGGAAAAGTACACATACCACTGTAATCGGGCGATCTTCTACCTTCAGATGCAACAGGAATTTCTCGAGTTCGTCAATCCGATCGCGAGATATGGGAGTTTGAAGTTAAGGAATGGTTGAGAAACCATCAAAATTTTCGCAAGTCTGATACTCGAAACCAATAACTACTATTGCCTAGGGCAAAAATACACTTCCCGTTGTAATCGATCGAGCTTCTGCTTTCAGATGCAACAGGAATTTCTCGGGTTCGTCAATCCGTTCGCGAGATATGGGAGTTTGAAGTTAAGGAATGGTTGAGAAACCATCAAAATTTTCGCAAGTCTGATACTCGAAACCAATAACTACTATGGCCTAGGGCAAAAATACACATACCATTGTAATCGGGCGAGATTATGCTTTTAGATGCAACTGGAATTTCTCGAGTTGGTAATCCGTTCGCGAGATATGGGAGTTTGAAGTTAAGGAATGGTTGAGAAATCATCAAAATTTTCGCAAGTCTGATACTCGAAACCAATAACTACAATTGCCTTGGGCAAAAATACACATACCGTTGTAATCGGGCGAGCTTCTACTTTCAGATGCAACAGGAATTTCTCGAGTTCGTCGATCCGTTCGCGAGATATGGGAGTTTGAAGTTAAGGAATGGTTGAGAAACCATCAAAATTTTCGCAAGTCTGATACTCGAAACCAATAACTACTATTGCCTAGGGCAAAAATACACATACCGTTGTAATCGGGCGAGTTTCTGCTTTCAGATGCAACTGGAATTTCTCCAGTTCGTCAATCCGTTCACGAGATATGGGAGTTTGAAGTTAAGGAATGGTTGAGAAACCATCAAAATTTTCGCTGGTCTGATACTCGAAACCAATAACTGGAATGGCCTAGGGGAAAAGTACACACCCCATTGTAATCGGGCGAGTTTCTACTTTCAGGTGCAACAGGAATTTCTCGAGTTCGTCGATCCGTTCGCGAGATATGGGAGTTTGAAGTTAAGGAATGGTTGAGAAACCATCAAAATTTTCGCAAGTCTGATACTCGAAACCAATAACTACTATTGCCTAGGGCAAAAATACACATACCGTTGTAATCGATCGAGCTTCTGCTTTCTGATGCAACAGGAATTTCTCGAGTTCGTCAATCCGTTCGCGAGATATGGGAGTTTGAAGTTAAGGAATGGTTGAGAAACCATCAAAATTTTCGCAAGTCTGATACTCGAAACCAATAACTACTATTGCCTGGGGCAAAAATACACATACCGTTGTAATCGGGCGAGTTTCTGCTTTCAGATGCAGTAGGAATTTCTCGAGTTCGACAATCCGTTCGCGAGATATGGGAGTTTGAAGTTAAAGAATGGTTGAGAAGCCATCAAAATTTTCGCAAATCTGATACTCGAAACCAATAACTGGAATGGCCTAGGGGAAAAGTACACATACCACTGTAATCGGGCGAGTTGCTGCTTTTAGATGCAGTAGGAATTTCTCGAGTTCGTCAATCCGTTCGCGAGATATGGGAGTTTGAAGTTAAGGAATGGTTGAGAAACCATCAAAATTTTCGCAAATCTGATGCTAGAAACGAATAACTGGAATGACCTAGGGAAAAAGTACACATTCCACTATAATCGGGCGAGTTTCTGCTTTCAGATGCAACTGGAATTTCTCCAGTTCGTCAATCCGTTCACGAGATATGGGAGTTTGAAGTTAAGGAATGGTTGAGAAACCATCAAAATTTTCGCTGGTCTGATACTCGAAACCAATAACTGGAATGGCCTAGGGGAAAAGTACACACCCCACTGTAATCGGGCTAGTTTCTACTTTCAGATTCAACAGGAATTTCTCGAGTTCGTCGATCCGTTCGCGAGATATGGGAGTTTGAAGTTAAGGAATGGTTGAGAAACCATCAAAATTTTCGCAAGTCTGATACTCGAAACCAATAACTACTATTGCCTGGGGCAAAAATACACATACCGTTGTAATCGATCGAGCTTCTGCTTTCAGATGCAACAGGAATTTCTCGAGTTCGTCAATCCGTTCGCGAGATATGGGAGTTTGAAGTTAAGGAATGGTTGAGAAACCATCAAAATTTTCGCAAGTCTGATACTCGAAACCAATAACTACTATCGCCTAGGGCAAAAATACACATACCGTGTAATCGGGCGAGTTTCTACTTTCAGATGCAACAGGAATTTCTCGAGTTCGTCAATCCGTTCGCGAGATATGGGAGTTTGAAGTTAAGGAATGGTTGAGAAGCCGTCAAAATTTTCGCAAGTCTGATACTCGAAACCAATAACTACTATGGCCTAGGGCAAAAATACACATACCATTGTAATCGGGCGAGATTATGCTTTTAGATGCAACTGGAATTTCTCGAGTTGGTAATCCGTTCGCGAGATATGGGAGTTTGAAGTTAAGGAATGGTTGAGAAATCATCAAAATTTTCGCAAGTCTGATACTCGAAACCAATAACTACTATTGACTTGGGCAAAAATACACATACCGTTGTAATCGGGCGAGCTTCTACTTTCAGATGCAACAGGAATTTCTCGAGTTCCTCAATGCGTTCGCGAGATATGGGAGTTTGAAGTTAAGGAATGGTTGAGAAATCATCAAAATTTTCGCAAGTCTGATACTCGAAACCAATAACTACTATTAGCTGGGGCAAAAATACACATACCGTTGTAATCGGGCGAGTTTCTGCTTTCAGATGCAGTAGGAATTTCTCGAGTTCGACAATCCGTTCGCGAGATATGGGAGTTTGAAGTTAAGGAATGGTTGAGAAACCATCAAAATTTTCGCTGGTCTGATACTCGAAACCAATAACTGGAATGGCCTAGGGGAAAAGTACACATACCACAGTAATCGGGCGATCTTCTACCTTCAGATGCAACATGAATTTCTCGAGTTTGTCAATCCGTTCGCGAGATATGGGATTTTGAAGTTAAGGAATGGTTGAGAAACCATCAAAATTTTCGCAGGTCTGATACTCGAAACCAATAACTGGAATGGCCTAGCGGAAAAGTACACATACCGCTGTAATCGGGCGAGTTTCTGCTTTCAGATGCAGTAGGAATTTCTCGAGTTTGTCAATCCGTTCGCGAGATATGGGAGTTTGAAGTTAAGTAACGGTTGAGAAACTATCAAAATTTTAGTAAGTCTGATACTCGAAACCAATAACTACTAATGCCTAGGGCAAAAATACACATACCGTTGTAATCGGGCGAGTTCCTGCTTTCAGATGCAGTAGGAATTTCTCGAGTTCGACAATCCGATCGCGAGATATGGGAGTTTGAAGTTAAGGAATGGTTGAGAAACCATCCAAATTTTCGCTGGTCTGATACTCGAAACCAATAACTGGAATGGCCTAGGGGAAAAGTACACATACCACTGTAATCGGGCGATCTTCTACCTTCAGATGCAACAGGAATTTCTCGAGTTCGTCATTCCGTTCGCGAGATATGGGAGTTTGAAGTTAAGGAATGGTTGAGAAACCATCAAAATTTTCGCAAATCTGATACTCGAAACCAATAACTACTATGGCCTAGGGCAAAAATACACATACCATTGTAATCGGGCGAGATTATGCTTTTAGATGCAACTGGAATTTCTCGAGTTGGTAATCCGTTCGCGAGATATGGGAGTTTGAAGTTAAGGAATGGTTGAGAAACCATCAAAATTTTCGCAAGTCTGATACTCGAAACCAATAACTACAAATGCCTAGGGCAAAAATACACATTACGTTGTAATCGGGCGATCCTCTACTTTCAGATGCAACTGGAATTTCTCGAGTTCGTCAATCCGTTCGCGAGATATGGGAGTTTGAAGTTAAGGAATGGTTGAGAAGCCATCAAAATTTTCGCAAGTCTGATACTCGAAACCAATAACTACTATGGCCTATGGCAAAAATACACATACCATTGTAATCGGGCGAGATTATGCTTTTAGATGCAACTGGAATTTCTCGAGTTGGTAATCCGTTCGCGAGATATGGGAGTTTGTAGTTAAGGAATGGTTGAGAAACCATCAAAATTTTCGCAAGTCTGATACTCGAAACCAATAACTACTATTGCCTGGGGCAAAAATACACATACCGTTGTAATCGGGCGAGTTTCTGCTTTCAGATGCAGTAGGAATTTCTCGAGTTCGACAATCCGTTCGCGAGATATGGGAGTTTGAAGTTAAGGAATGGTTGAGAAACCATCAAAATTTTCTCTGGTCTGATACTCGAAACCAATAACTGGAATGGCCTAGGGGAAAAGTACACATACCACTGTAATCGGGCGATCTTCTACCTTCAGATGCAACAGGAATTTCTCGAGTTCGTCAATCCGTTCGCGAGATATGGGAGTTTGAAGTTAAGGAATGGTTGAGGAACCATCAAAATTTCGCAAATCTGATACTCGAAACCAATAACTGCTATGGCCTAGGGCAAAATTACACATACTATTGTAATCGGGCGAGATTATGCTTTTAGATGCAACTGGAATTTCTCGAGTTGGTAATCCGTTCGCGAGATATGGGAGTTTGTAGTTAAGGAATGGTTGAGAAACCATCAAAATTTTCGCAATTCTGATACTCGAAACCAATAACTACTATTGCCTAGGGCAAAAATACACATACCGTTGTAATCGGGCGAGTTTCTGCTTTCAGATGCAGTAGGAATTTCTCGAGTTCGACAATCCGTTCGCGAGATATGGGAGTTTGAAGTTAAAGAATGGTTGAGAAACCATCAAAATTTTCGCTGGTCTGATACTCGAAACCAATAACTGGAATGGCCTAGGGGAAAAGTACACATACCACTGTAATCGGGCGATCTTCTACCTTCAGGTGCAACAGGAATTTCTCGAGTTCGTCAATCCGTTCGCGAGATATGGGAGTTTGAAGTAAAGGAATGGTTGAGAAACCATCAAAATTTTCGCAAATCTGATACTCGAAACCAATAACTGGAATGGCCTAGGGGAAAAGTACACATACCACTGTAATCGGGCGAGTTTCTGCTTTCAGATGCAGTAGGAATTTCTCGAGTTCGTCAATCCGTTCGCGAGATATGGGAGTTTGAAGTTAAGGAATGGTTGAGAAACCATCAAAATTTTCGCAAATCTGATGCTAGAAACGAATAACTGGAATGACCTAGGGAAAAAGTACACATTCCACTCTAATCGGGCGAGTTTCTGCTTTCAGATGCAACTGGAATTTCTCCAGTTCGTCAATCCGTTCACGAGATATGGGAGTTTGAAGTTAAGGAATGGTTGAGAAACCATCAAAATTTTCGCAGGTCTGATACTCGAAACCAATAACTGGAATGGCCTAGGGGAAAAGTACACACCCCATTGTAATCGGGCGAGTTTCTACTTTCAGATGCAACAGGAATTTCTCGAGTTCGTCGATCCGTTCGCGAGATATGGGAGTTTGAAGTTAAGGAATGGTTGAGAAACCATCAAAATTTGCGCAAGTCTGATACTCGAAACCAATAACTACTATTGCCTAGGGCAAAAATACACATACCGTTGTAATCGATCGAGCTTCTGCTTTCAGATGCAACAGGAATTTCTCGAGTTCGTCAATCCGTTCGCGAGATATGGGAGTTTGAAGTTAAGGAATGGTTGAGAAGCCATCAAAATTTTCGCAAGTCTGATTCTCGAAATCAATAACTACAATGGCCTAGGGCAAAAATACACATACCATTGTAATCGGGCGAGATTGTGCTTTTAGATGCAACTGGAATTTCTCGAGTTGGTAATCCGTTCGCGAGATATGGGAGTTTAAAGTTAAGGAATGGTTGAGAAATCATCAAAATTTTCGCAAGTCTGATACTCGAAACCAATAACTACTATTGCCTTGGGCAAAAATACACATACCGTTGTAATCGGGCGAGCTTCTACTTTCAGATGCAGCAGGAATTTCTCGAGTTCGTCAATGTGTTCGCGAGATATGGGAGTTTGAAGTTAAGGAATGGTTGAGAAGCCGTCAAAATTTTCGCAAGTCTGATACTCGAAACCAACACTACTATGGCCTAGGGCAAAAATACACATACCATTGTAATCGGGCGAGATTATGCTTTTAGATGCAACTGGAATTTCTCGAGTTGGTAATCCGTTCGCGAGATATGGGAGTTTGAAGTTAAGGAATGGTTGAGAAATCATCAAAATTTTCGCAAGTCTGATACTCGAAACCAATAACTACTATTGCCTTGGGCAAAAATACACATACCGTTGTAATCGGGCGAGCTTCTACTTTCAGATGCAGCAGGAATTTCTCGAGTTCGTCAATGCGTTCGCGAGATATGTGAGTTTGAAGTTAAGGAATGGTTGACAAGCCGTCAAAATTTTCGCAAGTCTGATACTCGAAACCAATAACTACTATGGCCTAGGGCAAAAATACACATACCATTGTAATCGGGCTAGATTATGCTTTTAGATGCAACTGGAATTTCTCGAGTTGGTAATCCGTTCGCGAGATATGGGAGTTTGTAGTTAAGGAATGGTTGAGAAACCATCAAAATTTTCGCAAGTCTGATACTCGAAACCAATAACTCCTATTGCCTGGGGCAAAAATACACATACCGTTGTAATCGGGCGAGTTTCTGCTTTCAGATGCAGTAGGAATTTCTCGAGTTCGACAATCCGTTCGCGAGATATGGGAGTTTGAAGTTAAGGAATGGTTGAGAAACCATCAAAATTTTCGCTGGTCTGATTCTCGAAACCATTAACTGGAATGGCCTAGGGGAAAAGTACACATACCACAGTAATCGGGCGATCTTCTACCTTCAGATGCAACATGAATTTCTCGAGTTTGTCAATCCGTTCGCGAGATATGGGATTTTGAAGTTAAGGAATGGTTGAGAAACCATCAAAATTTTCGCAGGTCTGATACTCGAAACCAATAACTGGAATGGCCTAGGGGAAAAGTACACATACCACTGTAATCGGGCGAGTTTCTGCTTTCAGATGCAGTAGGAATTTCTCGAGTTTGTCAATCCGTTCGCGAGATATGGGAGTTTGAAGTTAAGGAACGGTTGAGAAACTATCAAAATTTTAGTAAGTCTGATACTCGAAACCAATAACTACTAATGCCTAGGGCAAAAATACACATACCGTTGTAATCGGGCGAGTTTCTGCTTTCAGATGCAGTAGGAATTTCTCGAGTTCGACAATCCGATCGCGAGATATGGGAGTTTGAAGTTAAGGAATGGTTGAGAAACCATCAAAATTTTCGCTGGTCTGATACTCGAAACCAATAACTGGAATGGCCTAGGGGAAAAGTACACATACCACTGTAATCGGGCGATCTTCTACCTTCAGATGCAACAGGAATTTCTCGAATTCGTCAATCCGTTCGCGAGATATGGGAGTTTGAAGTTAAGGAATGGTTGAGAAACCATCAAAATTTTCGCTGGTCTGATACTCGAAACCAATAACTGGAATGGCCTAGGGGAAAAGTACACATACCACTGTAATCGGGCGATCTTCTACCTTCAGATGCAACAGGAATTTCTCGAGATCGTCATTCCGTTCGCGAGATATGGGAGTTTGAAATTAAGGAATGGTTGAGAAACCATCAAAATTTTCGCAAATCTGATACTCGAAACCAATAACTATAATACTATTACCTAGGGCAAAAATACACATACCGTTGTAAATGGGCGAGTTTCTGCTTTCAGGTGCAGCAGGAATTTCTCGAGTTCGTCATTCCGTTCGCGAGATATGGGAGTTTGAAGTTAAGGAATGGTTGAGAAGACATCAAAATTTTCGCAAGTCTGATTCTCGAAACCAATAACTACTATGGCCTAGGGCAAAAATACACATACCATTGTAATCGGGCGAGATTATGCTTTTAGATGCAACTGGAATTTCTCGAGTTGGTAATCCGTTCGCGAGATATGGGAGTTTGAAGTTAAGGAATGGTTGAGAGACCATCAAAATTTTCGCAACTCTGATACTCGAAACCAATAACTACAAATGCCTAGGGCAAAAATACACATTACGTTGTAATCGGGCGATCTTCTACTTTCAGATGCAACTGGAATTTCTCGAGTTCGTCAATCCGTTCGCGAGATATGGGAGTTTGAAGTTAAGGAATGGTTGAGATGCCATCAAAATTTTCGCAAGTCTGATACTCGAAACCAATAACTACTATGGCCTAGGGCAAAAATACACATACCATTGTAATCGGGCGAGATTATGCTTTTAGATGCAACTGGAATTTCTCGAGTTGGTAATCCGTTCGCGAGATATGGGAGTTTGAAGTTAAGGTACGGTTGAGAAACTATAAAAATTTTAGTAAGTCTGATACTCGAAACAAATAACTGGAATGGCCTAGGGGAAAAGTACACATACCACTGTAATCGGGCGATCTTCTACCTTCGGATGCAACAGGAATTTCTCGAGTTCGTCATTCCGTTCGCGAGATATGGGAGTTTGAAGTTAAGGAATGGTTGAGAAACGATCAAAATTTTCGCAAATCTGATACTCGAAACCAATAACTACTATTACCTAGGGCAAAAATACACATACCGTTGTAAATGGGCGAGTTTCTGCTTTCAGATGCAGCAGGAATTTCTCGAGTTCGTCATTCCGTTCGCGAGATATGGGAGTTTGAAGTTAAGGAATGGTTGAGAAACCATCAAATTTTCGCAAGTCTGATACTCGAAACCAATAACTACTATTGCCTAGGGCAAAAATACACATACCATTGTAATCGGGCGAGATTATGCTTTTAGATGCAACTGGAATTTCTCGAGTTGGTAATCCGTTCGCGAGATATGGGAGTTTGAAGTTAAGGAATGGTTGAGAGACCATCAAAATTTTCGCAACTCTGATACTCGAAACCAATAACTACAAATGCCTAGGGCAAAAATACACATTACATTGTAATCGGGCGATCTTCTACTTTCAGATGCAACTGGAATTTCTCGAGTTCGTCAATCCGTTCGCGAGATATGGGAGTTTGAAGTTAAGGAATGGTTGAGATGCCATCAAAATTTTCGCAAGTCTGATACTCGAAACCAATAACTACTATGGCCTAGGGCAAAAATACACATACCATTGTAATCGGGCGAGATTATGCTTTTAGATGCAACTGGAATTTCTCGAGTTGGTAATCCGTTCGCGAGATATGGGAGTTTGAAGTTAAGGTACGGTTGAGAAACTATCAAAATTTTAGTAAGTCTGATACTCGAAACAAATAACTGGAATGGCCTAGGGGAAAAGTACACATACCACTGTAATCGGGCGATCTTCTACCTTCGGATGCAACATGAATTTCTCGAGTTCGTCATTCCGTTCGCGAGATATGGGAGTTTGAAGTTAAGGAATGGTTGAGAAACGATCAAAATTTTCGCAAATCTGATACTCGAAACCAATAACTACTATTACCTAGGGCAAAAATACACATACCGTTGTAAATGGGCGAGTTTCTGCTTTCAGATGCAGCAGGAATTTCTCGAGTTCGTCATTCCGTTCGCGAGATATGGGAGTTTGAAGTTAAGGAATGGTTGAGAAACCATCAAATTTTCGCAAGTCTGATACTCGAAACCAATAACTACTATTGCCTAGGGCAAAAATACACATACCGTTGTAATCGGGCGAGTTTCTACTTTCAGATGCAATAGGAATTTCTCGATTTCGTCAATCCGTTCGCGAGATATGGGAGTTTGAAGTTAAGGAATGCTTGAGAAACCAACAAAATTTTCGCAAGTCTGATTCTCGAAACCAATAACTACTATGGCCTAGGGCAAAAATACACATACCATTGTAATCGGGCGAGATTATGCTTTTAGATGCAACTGGAATTTCTCGAGTTGGTAATCCGTTCGCGAGATATGGGAGTTTGAAGTTAAGGAATGGATGAGAGACCATCAAAATTTTCGCAACTCTGATACTCGAAACCAATAACTACAAATGCCTAGGGCAAAAATACACATTACGTTGTAATCGGGCGATCTTCTACTTTCAGATGCAACTGGAATTTCTCGAGTTCGTCAATCCGTTCGCGAGATATGGGAGTTTGAAGTTAAGGAATGGTTGAGATGCCATCAAAATTTTCGCAAATCTGATACTCGAAACCAATAACTACTATGGCCTAGGGCAAAAATACACATACCATTGTAATCGGGCGAGATTATGCTTTTAGATGCAACTGGAATTTCTCGAGTTGGTAATCCGTTCGCGAGATATGGGAGTTTGAAGTTAAGGAATGGATGAGAGACCATCAAAATTTTCGCAACTCTGATACTCGAAACCAATAACTACAAATGCCTAGGGCAAAAATACACATTACGTTGTAATCGGGCGATCTTCTACTTTCAGATGCAACTGGAATTTCTCGAGTTCGTCAATCCGTTCGCGAGATATGGGAGTTTGAAGTTAAGGAATGGTTGAGATGCCATCAAAATTTTCGCAAATCTGATACTCGAAACCAATAACTACTATTACCTAGGGCAAAAATACACATACCGTTGTAAATGGGCGAGTTTCTGCTTTCAGATGCAGCAGGAATTTCTCGAGTTCGTCATTCCGTTCGCGAGATATGGGAGTTTGAAGTTAAGGAATGGTTGAGAAACCATCAAAATTTTCGCAAGTCTGATACTCGAAACCAATAACTACTATTGCCTAGGGCAAAAATACACATACCGTTGTAATCGAGCGAGTTTCTACTTTCAGATGCAATAGGAATTTCTCGATTTCCTCAATCCGTTCGCGAGATATGGGAGTTTGAAGTTAAGGAATGGTTGAGAAGCCATCAAAATTTTCGCAAGTCTGATACTCGAAACCAATAACTACTATGGCCTAGGGCAAAAATACACATACCATTGTAATCGGGCGAGATTATGCTTTTAGATGCAACTGGAATTTCTCGAGTGCGTCAATCCGTTCGCGAGATATGGGAGTTTGAAGTTAAGGTACGGTTGAGAAACTATCAAAATTTTAGTAAGTCTGATACTCGAAACCAGTAACTACTAATGCCTAGGGCAAAAATACACACACCGTTGTAATCGGTCGAGTTTCTACTTTCAGATGCAACAGGAATTTCTCGAGTTCGTCAATTAGTTCGCGAGATATGGGAGTTTGAAGTTAAGGGATGGTTGAGAAGCCATCAAAATTTTCGCAAGTCTGATACTCGAAACCAATAACTACTATTGCCTAGGGCAAAAATACACATACCGTTGTAATCGGGCGAGTTTCTGCTTTCAGATGCAGTAGGAATTTCTCGAGTTGGACAATCCGTTCGCGAGATATGGGAGTTTGAAGTTAAGGAATGGTTGAGAAACCATCAAAATTTTCGCTGGTCTGATACTCGAAACCAATAACTGGAATGGCCTAGGGGAAAAGTACACATACCACAGTAATCGGGCGATCTTCTACCTTTAGATGCAACATGAATTTCTCGAGTTTGTCAATCCGTTCGCGAGATATGGGATTTTGAAGTTAAGGAATGGTTGAGAAACCATCAAAATTTTCGCAGGTCTGATACACGAAACCAATAACTGGAATGGCCTAGGGGAAAGGTACACATACCACTGTAATCGGGCGAGTTTCTGCTTTCACATGCAGTAGGAATTTCTCGAGTTTGTCAATCCGTTCGCGAGATATGGGAGTTTGAAGTTAAGGAACGGTTGAGAAACTATCAAAATTTTAGTAAGTCTGATACTCGAAACAAATAACTGGAATGGCCTAGGGGAAAAGTACACATACCACTGTAATCGGGCGATCTTCTAGCTTCGGATGCAACAGGAATTTCTCGAGTTCGTCATTCCGTTCGCGAGATATGGGAGTTTGAAGTTGAGGAATGGTTGAGAAACGATCAAAATTTTCGCAAATCTGATACTCGAAACCAATAACTACTATTACCTAGGGCAAAAATACACATACCGTGGTAAATGGGCGAGTTTCTGCTTTCAGATGCAATAGGAATTTCCCGATTTCGTCAATCCGTTCGCGAGATATGGGAGTTTGAAGTTAAGGAATGGTTGAGAAACCATCAAAATTTTCGCAAGTCTGATACTCGAAACCAATAACTACTATTGCCTAGAGCAAAAACACACATACCGTTGTAATCGGGCGAGTTTCTACTTTCAGATGCAATAGGAATTTCCCGATTTCGTCAATCCGTTCGCGAGATATGGGAGTTTGAAGTTAAGGAATGGTTGAGAAGCCATCAAAATTTTCGCAAGTCTGATTCTCGAAACCAATAACTACTATGGCCTAGGGCAAAAATACACATACCATTGTAATCGGGCGAGATTATGCTTTTAGATGCAACTGGAATTTCTCGAGTTGGTAATCCGTTCGCGAGATATGGGAGTTTGAAGTTAAGGAATGGTTGAGAAACCATCAAAATTTTCGCAAGTCTGATACTCGAAACCAATAACTACAAATGCCTAGGGCAAAAATACACATTTCGTTGTAATCGGGCGATCTTCTACTTTCAGATGCAACTGGAATTTCTCGAGTTCGTCAATCCGTTCGCGAGATATGGGAGTTTGAAGTTAAGGAATGGTTGAGAAGCCATCAAAATTTTCGCTAGTCTGATACTCGAAACCAATAACTACTATGGCCTAGGGCAAAAATACACATACCATTGTAATCGGGCGAGATTATGCTTTTAGATGCAACTGGAATTTCTCGAGTGCGTCAATCCGTTCGCGAGATATGGGAGTTTGAAGTTAAGGTACGGTTGAGAAACTATCAAAATTTTAGTAAGTCTGATACTCGAAACCAATAACTACTAATGCCTAGGGCAAAAATACACACACCGTTGTAATCGGTCGAGTTTCTACTTTCAGATGCAACAGGAATTTCTCGAGTTCGTCAATCCGTTCGCGAGATATGGGAGTTTGAAGTTAAGGTACGGTTGAGAAACTATCAAAATTTTAGTAAGTCTGATACTCGAAACCAATAACTACTAATGCCTAGGGCAAAAATACACACACCGTTGTAATCGGTCAAGTTTCTACTTTCAGATGCAACAGGAATTTCTCGAGTTCGTCAATCCGTTCGCGAGATATGGGAGTTTGAAGTTAAGGGATGGTTGAGAAGCCATCAAAATTTTCGCAAGTCTGATACTCGAAACCAATAACTAGTATTGCCTAGGGCAAAAATACACATACCGTTGTAATCGGGCGAGTTTCTGCTTTCAGATGCAGTAGGAATTTCTCGAGTTCGACAATCCGTTCGCGAGATATGGGTGTTTAAAGTTAAGGAATGGTTGAGAAACCATCAAAATTTTCGCTGGTCTGATACTCGAAACCAATAACTGGAATGGCCTAGGGGAAAAGTACACATACCACTGTAATCGGGCGATCTTCTACCTTCAGATGCAACAGGAATTTCTCGAGTTCGTCAATCCGTTCGCGAGATATGGGTGTTTGAAGTTAAGGAATGGTTGAGGAACCATCAAAATTTCGCAAATCTGATACTCGAAACCAATAACTGGAATGGCCTAGGGGAAAAGTACACATACCACTGTAATCGGGCGAGTTTCTGCTTTCAGATGCAGTAGGAACTTCTCGAGTTCGTCAATCCGTTCGCGAGATATGGGAGTTTGAAGTTAAGGAATGGTTGAGAAACCATCAAAATTTCCGCAAGTCTGATACTCGAAACCAATAACTACTATCGCCTAGGGCAAAAATACACATACCGTTGTAATCGGGCGAGTTTCTACTTTCAGATGCAACAGGAATTACACGAGTTCGTCAATCCGTTCGCGAGATATGGGAGTTTGAAGTTAAGGAATGGCTGAGAAGCCATCAAAATTTTCGCAAGTCTGATTCTCGAAACCAATAACTACTATGGCCTAGGGCAAAAATACGCATACCATTGTAATCGGTCGAGATTATGCTTTTAGATGCAACTGGAATTTCTCGAGTTGGTAATCCGTTCGCGAGATATGGGAGTTTGTAGTTAAGGAATGGTTGAGAAACCATCAAAATTTTCGCAAGTCTGATACTCGAAACCAATAACTACTATTGCCTAGGGCAAAAATACACATACCGTTGTAATCGGGCGAGTTTCTGCTTTCAGATGCAGTAGGAATTTCTCGAGTTGGACAAGCCGTTCGCGAGATATGGGAGTTTGAAGTTAGGGAATGGTTGAGAAACCATCAAAATATTCGCTGGTCTGATACTCGAAACCAATAACTGGAATGGCCTAGGGGAAAAGTACACATACCACAGTAATCGGGCGATCTTCTACCTTCAGATGCAACATGAATTTCTCGAGTTTGTCAATCCGTTCGCGAGATATGGGATTTTGAAGTTAAGGAATGGTTGAGAAACCATCAAAATTTTCGCAGGTCTGATACACGAAACCAATAACTGGAATGGCCTAGGGGAAAAGTACACATACCACTGTAATCGGGCGATCTTCTACCTTCAGATGCAACAGGAATTTCTCGAGTTCGTCATTCCGTTCGCGAGATATGGGAGTTTGAAGTTAAGGTACGGTTGAGAAACTATCAAAATTTTAGTAAGTCTGATACTCGAAACCAATAACTACTAATGCCTAGGGCAAAAATACACACACCGTTGTAATCGGTCAAGTTTCTACTTTCAGATGCAACAGGAATTTCTCGAGTTCGTCAATCCGTTCGCGAGATATGGGAGTTTGAAGTTAAGGGATGGTTGAGAAGCCATCAAAATTTTCGCAAGTCTGATACTCGAAACCAATAACTAGTATTGCCTAGGGCAAAAATACACATACCGTTGTAATCGGGCGAGTTTCTGCTTTCAGATGCAGTAGGAATTTCTCGAGTTCGACAATCCGTTCGCGAGATATGGGTGTTTAAAGTTAAGGAATGGTTGAGAAACCATCAAAATTTTCGCTGGTCTGATACTCGAAACCAATAACTGGAATGGCCTAGGGGAAAAGTACACATACCACTGTAATCGGGCGATCTTCTACCTTCAGATGCAACAGGAATTTCTCGAGTTCGTCAATCCGTTCGCGAGATATGGGTGTTTGAAGTTAAGGAATGGTTGAGGAACCATCAAAATTTCGCAAATCTGATACTCGAAACCAATAACTGGAATGGCCTAGGGGAAAAGTACACATACCACTGTAATCGGGCGAGTTTCTGCTTTCAGATGCAGTAGGAACTTCTCGAGTTCGTCAATCCGTTCGCGAGATATGGGAGTTTGAAGTTAAGGAATGGTTGAGAAACCATCAAAATTTCCGCAAGTCTGATACTCGAAACCAATAACTACTATCGCCTAGGGCAAAAATACACATACCGTTGTAATCGGGCGAGTTTCTACTTTCAGATGCAACAGGAATTACACGAGTTCGTCAATCCGTTCGCGAGATATGGGAGTTTGAAGTTAAGGAATGGCTGAGAAGCCATCAAAATTTTCGCAAGTCTGATTCTCGAAACCAATAACTACTATGGCCTAGGGCAAAAATACGCATACCATTGTAATCGGTCGAGATTATGCTTTTAGATGCAACTGGAATTTCTCGAGTTGGTAATCCGTTCGCGAGATATGGGAGTTTGTAGTTAAGGAATGGTTGAGAAACCATCAAAATTTTCGCAAGTCTGATACTCGAAACCAATAACTACTATTGCCTAGGGCAAAAATACACATACCGTTGTAATCGGGCGAGTTTCTGCTTTCAGATGCAGTAGGAATTTCTCGAGTTGGACAAGCCGTTCGCGAGATATGGGAGTTTGAAGTTAGGGAATGGTTGAGAAACCATCAAAATATTCGCTGGTCTGATACTCGAAACCAATAACTGGAATGGCCTAGGGGAAAAGTACACATACCACAGTAATCGGGCGATCTTCTACCTTCAGATGCAACATGAATTTCTCGAGTTTGTCAATCCGTTCGCGAGATATGGGATTTTGAAGTTAAGGAATGGTTGAGAAACCATCAAAATTTTCGCAGGTCTGATACACGAAACCAATAACTGGAATGGCCTAGGGGAAAAGTACACATACCACTGTAATCGGGCGATCTTCTACCTTCAGATGCAACAGGAATTTCTCGAGTTCGTCATTCCGTTCGCGAGATATGGGAGTTTGAAGTTAAGGAATGGTTGAGAAACGATCAAAATTTTCGCAAATCTGATACTCGAAACCAATAACTGCTATTACCTAGGGAAAAAATACACATACCGTTGTAAATGGGCGAGTTTCTGCTTTCAGATGCAGCAGGAATTTCTCGAGTTCGTCATTCCGTTCGAGAGATATGGGAGTTTGAAGTTAAGGAATGGTTGAGAAACCATCAAAATTTTCGCAAGTCTGATACACGAAACCAATAACTACTATTGCCTAGGGCAAAAATACACATACCGTTGTAATCGGGCGAGTTTCTACTTTCAGATGCAATAGGAATTTCTCGATTTCGTCAATCCGTTCGCGAGATATGGGAGTTTGAAGTTAAGGAATGGTTGAGAAGCCATCAACATTTTCGCAAGTCTGATACTCGAAACCAATAACTACTATGACCTAGGGCAAAAATACACATACCATTGTAATCGGGCGAGATTATGCTTTTAGATGCAACTGGAATTTCTCGAGTTGGTAATCCGTTCGCGAGATATGGGAGTTTGAAGTTAAGGAATGGTTGAGAAACCATCAAAATTTTCGCAAGTCTGATACTCGAAACCAATAACTACAAATGCCTAGGGCAAAAATACACATTACATTGTAATCGGGCGATCTTCTACTTTCAGATGCAACAGGAATTTCTCGAGTTCGTCAATCCGTTCGCGAGATATGGGAGTTTGAAATTAAGGAATGGTTGAGAAACCATCAAAATTTTCGCAAGTCTGATACTCGAAACCAATAACTGCTATGGCCTAGGGCAAAAATACACATACCATTGTAATCGGGCGAGATTATGCTTTTAGATGCAACTGGAATTTCTCGAGTTGGTAATCCGTTCGCGAGATATTGGAGTTTAAAGTTAGGGAATGGTTGAGAAACCATCAAAATTTTCGCAAGTCTGATACTCGAAACCAATAACTACTATTGCCTAGGGCAAAAATACACATACCGTTGTAATCGATCGAGCTTCTGATTTCAGATGCAACAGGAATTTCTCGAGTGCGTCAATCCGTTCGCGAGATATGGGAGTTTGAAGTTAAGGAATGGTTGAGAAGCCATCAAAATTTTCGCAAGTCTGATACTCGAAACCAATAACTGCTATGGCCTAGGGCAAAATTACACATACTATTGTAATCGGGCGAGATTATGCTTTTAGATGCAACTGGAATTTCTCGTGTTGGTAATCCGTTCGCGAGATATGGGAGTTTGTAGTTAAGGAATGGTTGAGAAACCATCAAAATTTTCGCAAGTCTGATACTCGAAACCAATAACTACTATTGCCTAGGGCAAAAATACACATACCGTTGTAATCGGGCGAGTTTCTGCTTTCAGATGAAGTAGGAATTTCTCGAGTTCGTCAATCCGTTCGCGAGATATGGGAGTTTGAAATTAAGGAATGGTTGAGAAACCATCAAAATTTTCGCAAGTCTGATTCTCGAAACCAATAACTACTATGGCCTAGGGCAAAAATACACATACCATAGTAATCGGGCGAGATTATGCTTTTAGATGCAACTGGAATTTCTCGAGTTGGTGATCCGTTTGCGAGATATGGGAGTTTGAAGTTAAGGAATGGTTGAGAAACCATCAAAATTTTCGCAAATCTGATACTCGAAACCAATAACTGGAATGGCCTAGGTGAAAAGTACACATACCACTGTAATCGGGCGAGTTTCTGCTTTCAGATGCAGTAGGAATTTCTCGAGTTCGTCAATCCGTTCGCGAGATATGGGAGTTTGAAGTTAAGGAATGGTTGAGAAACCATCAAAATTTTCGCTGGTCTGATACTCGAAACCAACAACTGGTATGGCCTAGGGGAAAAGTACACATACCACTGTAATCGGGCGATCTTCTACCTTCAGATGCAACAGGAATTTCTCGAGTTCGTCACTCCGTTCGCGAGATATGGGAGTTTGAAGTTAAGGAATGGTTGAGAAACCATCAAAATTTTCGCAAATCTGTTACTCGAAACCAATAACAACTATTGCCTAGGGCAAAAATACACATACCGTTGTAAATAGGCGAGTTTCTGCTTTCAGATGCAGCAGGAATTTCTCGAGTTCGTCATTCCGCTCGCGAGATATGGGAGTTTGAAGTTAAGGAATGGTTGAGAAACCATCAAAATTTTCGGAAGTCTGATACTCGAAACCAATAACTACTATTGCCTAGGGCAATAATACACATACCATTGTAATCGGGCGAGATTATGCTTTTAGATGCAACTGGAATTTCTCGAGTTGGTAATCCGTTCGCGAGATATGGGAGTTTGAAGTTAAGGAATGGTTGAGAAACCATCAAAATTTTCGCAAGTCTGATACTCGAAACCAATAACTACAAACGCCTAGGGCAAAAATACACATTACGTTGTAATCGGGCGATCTTCTACTTTCAGATGCAACAGGAATTTCTCGAGTTCGTCAATCCGTTCGCGAGATATGGGAGTTTGAAATTAAGGAATGCTTGAGAAACCATCAAAATTTTCGCAAGTCTGATACTCGAAACCAATAACTGCTATGGCCTAGGGCAAAAATACACATACCATTGTAATCGGGCGAGATTATGCTTTTAGATGCAACTGGAATTTCTCGAGTTGGTAATCCGTTCGTGAGATATGGGAGTTTAAAGTTAGGGAATGGTTGGGAAACCATCAAAATTTTCGCAAGTCTGATACTCGAAACCAATAACTACTATTGCCTAGGGCAAAAATACACATACCGTTGTAATCGATCGAGCTTCTGATTTCAGATGCAACAGGAATTTCTCGAGTGCGTCAATCCGTTCGCGAGATATGGGAGTTTGAAGTTAAGGAATGGTTGAGAAGCCATCAAAATTTTCGCAAGTCAGATACTCGAAACCAATAACTGCTATGGCCCAGGGCAAAATTACACATACTATTGTAATCGGGCGAGATTATGCTTTTAGATGCAACTGGAATTTCTCGTGTTGGTAATCCGTTCGCGAGATATGGGAGTTTGTAGTTAAGGAATGGTTGAGAAACCATCAAAATTTTCGCAAGTCTGATACTCGAAACCAATAACTACTATTGCCTAGGGCAAAAATACACATACCGTTGTAATCGGGCGAGTTTCTGCTTTCAGATGCAGTAGGAATTTCTCGAGTTCGTCAATCCGTTCGCGAGATATGGGAGTTTGAAATTAAGGAATGGTTGAGAAACCATCAAAATTTTCGCAAGTCTGATACTCGAAACCAATAACTGCTATGGCCTAGGGCAAAAATACACATACCACTGTAATCGGGCGATCTTCTACCTTCAGATGCAACAGGAATTTCTCGAGTTCGTCAATCCGTTCGCGAGATATGGGAGTTTGAAGTTAAGGAATGGTTGAGAAACCATCAAAATTTTCGCAAATCTGATACTCGAAACCAATAACTGGAATGGCCTAGGGGAAAAGTACACATACCACTGTAATCGGGCGAGTTTCTGCTTTCAGATGCAGTAGGAATTTCTCGAGTTCGTCAATCCGTTCGCGAGATATGGGAGTGTGAAGTTAAGGAATGGTTGAGAAACAATCAAAATTTTCGCAAGTCTGATACTCGAAACCAATAACTACTATCGCCTAGGGCAAAAATACACATACCGTTGTAATCGGGCGAGTTTCTACTTTCAGATGCAACAGGAATTTCTCGAGTTCGTCAATCGGTTCGCGAGATATGGGAGTTTGAAGTTAAGGAATGGTTGAGAAGCCATCAAAATTTTCGCAAGTCTGATTCTCGAAACCAATAACTACTATGGCCTAGGGCAAAAATACACATACCATTGTAATCGGGCGAGATTATGCTTTTAGATGCAACTGGAATTTCTCGAGTTGGTAATCCGTTCGCGAGATATGGGAGTTTGAAGTTAAGGAATGGTTGAGAAACCATCAAAATTTTCGCAAGTCTGATACTCGAAACCAATAACTACTAATGCCTAGGGCAAAAATACACACACCGTTGTAATCGGGTGAGTGTCTACTTTCAGATGCAACAGGAATTTCTCGAGTTCGTCAATCCGTTCGCGAGGTATGGGAGTTTGAAGTTAAGGAATGGTTGAGAAACCATCAAAATTTTCGCAAGTCTGATTCTCGAAACCAATAACTACTATGGCCTAGGGCAAAAATACACATACCATTGTAATCGGGCGAGATTATGCTTTTAGATGCAACTGGAATTTCTCGAGTTGGTAATCCGTTCGCGAGATATGGGAGTTTGAAGTTAAGGAATGGTTGAGAAGCCATCAAAATTTTCGCAAGTCTGACTCTCGAAACCAATAACTACTATGGCCTAGGGCAAAAATACACATACCATTGTAATCAGGCGAGATTATGCTTTTAGATGCAACTGGAATTTCTCGAGTTGGTAATCCGTTCGCGGGATATGGGAGTTTGTAGTTAAGGAATGGTTGAGAAACCATCAAAATTTTCGCAAGTCTGATACTCGAAACCAATAACTACTATTGCCTAGGGCAAAAATACACATACCGTTGTAATCGAGCGAGTTTCTGCTTTCAGATGCAGTAGGAATTTCTCGTGTTCGACAATCCGTTCGCGAGATATGGGAGTTTGTAGTTAAGGAATGGTTGAGAAACCATCAAAATTTTCGCAAGTCTGATACTCGAAACCAATAACTACTATTGCCTAGGGCAAAAATACACATAGCGTTGTAATCGGGCGAGTTTCTGCTTTCAGATGCAGTAGGAATTTCTCGAGTTCGACAATCCGTTCACGAGATATGGGAGTTTGAAGTTAAGGAATGGTTGAGAAACCATCAAAATTTTCGCTGGTCTGATACTCGAAACCAATAACTGGAATGGCCTAGGGGAAAAGTACACATACCACAGTAATCGGGCGATCTTCTACCTTCAGATGCAACAGGAATTTCTCGAGTTCGTCAATCCGTTCGCGAGATATGGGAGTTGGAAGTTAAGGAATGGTTGAGAAACCATCGAAATTTTCGCAAATCTGATACTCGAAACCAATAACTGGAATGGCCTAGGGGAAAAGTACACATACCACTGTAATCGGGCGAGTTTCTGCTTTCAGATGCAACTGGAACTTCTTGAGTTGGTAATCCGTTCGCGAGATATGGGAGTTTGAAGTTATGGAATGGTTGAGAAACCATCAAAATTTTCGCCAGTCTGATACTCGAAACCAATAACTGCTATGGCCTAGGGCAAAAATAAACATACCATTGTAATCGGGCGAGTTTCTACTTTCAGATGCAACAGGAATTTCTCGAGTTCGTCAATCCGCTCGCGAGATATGGGAGTTTGAAGTTAAGGAATGGTTGAGAAACCATCAAAATTTTCGCAAGTCTGTTACGCGAAACCAATAACTATTATACAAAGGACTAGGGGAAAAATACACATACCTTTGTAATCGGGCGCGTTTCTACTTTCAGATGCAACAGGAATTTCTCGAGTTCGTCAATCCGCTCGCGAGATATGGGAGTTTGAAGTTAAGGAATGGTTGAGAATCCATCTAAATTTTCGCAAGTCTGATACTCGAAACCAATAACTACAATGACCTAGAGGAAAAATACACATACCGTGGTAATCGGGCGAGTTTCTGCATTCAGATGCAACAGGAATTTCTCGAGTTCGTCAATCCTTTCGCGAGATATGGGAGTTTGAAGTTAAGGAATGCTTGAGAAACCATCAAAATTTTCGCAAGTCTGTTACGCGAAACCAATAACTATTATACAAAGGACTAGGGGAAAAATACACATACCTTTGTAATCGGGCGCGTTTCTACTTTCAGATGCAACAGGAATTTCTCGAGTTCGTCAATCCGCTCGCGAGATATGGGAGTTTGAAGTTAAGGAATGGTTGAGAAACCATCAAAATTTTCGCAATTCTGATACTCGAAACAAATAACTATAACGGCCTAGGGGAAAAATACACATACCGTTGTAATCGGGTGAGTTTCTGCTTTCAGATGCAACGGGAATTTCTCGAGTTCGTCAGTCCGTTCGCGAGATATGGGAGTTTGAAGTTATGGAATGGCTGAGAAACCATTAAAATTTTCGCAAGTCTGATAGTCGAAACCAATAACTACAAAGGCCTAGGGGAAAAATACACATACCTTTGCAATCGGGCGAGTTTCTACTTTCAGATGCAACAGGAATTTCACGAGTTCGTCAATCCTTTCGCGTAATATGGGAGTTTGAAGTTAAGGAATGGTTGAGGAACCATCAAAATTTTCGCATGTCTGATACTCGAAACCAATAACTGCTATGGCCTAGGGCAAAAATACAAATACCATTGTAATCGGGCGAGATTATGCTTTCAGATGCAACTGGAACTTCTTGAGTTGGTAATCCGTTCGCGAGATATGGGAGTTTGAAGTTATGGAATGGTTGAGAAACCATCAAAATTTTCGCCAGTCTGATACTCGAAACCAATAACTGCTATGGCCTAGGGCAAAAATAAACATACCATTGTAATCGGGCGAGTTTCTACTTTCAGATGCAACAGGAATTTCTCGATTTCGTCAATACGTTCGCGAGATATGGGAGTTTGAAGTTAGGGAATTGTTGAGAAACCATCAAAGTTTTAGTAAGTCTGATTCTCGAAACCAATAACTACTATGTCCTAGGGCAGAAATACACACACCATTGTAATCGGGCGAGCTTCTACTTTCAGATTCAACAGGAATTTCTCGATTTCGTCAATACGTTCGCGAGATATGGGACTTTGAAGTTAGGGAATTGTTGAGAAACCATCAAAGTTTTAGTAAGTCTGATTCTCGAAACCAATAGCTACTATGTCCTAGGGCAAAAATACACACACCATTGTAATCGGGCGAGCTTCTACTTTCAGATGCAACAGGAATTTCTCGAGTTCGTCAACCCGTTCGCGAGATATGGGAGTTTGAAGTTAAGGAATGGTTGAGAAACCATCAAAATTTTGCAAGTCTGATACTCGAAACCAATAACTGGAATGGCCTAGGGGAAAAGTACACACACCATTGTAATCGGGCGAGCTTCTACCTTCAGATGTAGCAGGAATTTCTCGAGTTCGTCAATCCGTTCGCGAGATATGGGAGTTTGAAGTTGAGGAATGGTTGACAAACCATCAAAATTTTCGCTGGTCTGATACTCGAAACCAATAACTGGAATGGCCTAGGGGAAAAGTACACATACCATTGTAATCGGGCGAGATTCTGCTTTCAGATGCAACAGGAATTTCTCGAGTTCGTCAATCCGTTCGCGAGATATGGGAGTTTGAAGTTACGGAATGGTTGAGAAACCATCAAAATTTTTGCAAGTCTGATACTCGAAACCAATAACTACTGTGGCCTAGGGCAAAAATACACATACCTTTGTAATCGGGCGAGTTTCTACTTTCAGATGCAACAGGAATTTCTCGATTTCCTCAGTCCGTTCGCGAGATATGGGAGTTTGAAGTTAAGGAATGCTTGAGAAACCATCAAAATTTTCGCAAGTATGATACGCGAAACCAATAACTACAAAGGACTAGGGGAAAAATACACATACCTTTGTAATCGGGCGCGTTTCTACTTTCAGATGCAACTGGAATTTCTCCAGTTCGTCAATCCGTTCGCGAGATATGGGAGTTTGAAGTTAAGGAATGGTTGAGAATCCATCTAAATTTTCGGAAGTCTGATACTCGAAACCAATAACTGGAATGGCCTAGTGGAAAAGTACACAGCCCACTGTAATCGGGCGAGTTTCGACTTTCAGATGCAACAGGAATTTCTCGAGTTCGTCAATCCGCTCGCGAGATATGGGAGTTTGAAGTTATGGAATGGTTGAGAAACCATCAAAATTTTCGCAATTCTGATACTCGAAACAAATAACTATAACGGCCTAGGGGAAAAATACACATACCGTTGTAATCGGGTGAGTTTCTGCTTTCAGATGCAACGGGAATTTCTCGAGTTCGTCAATCCGTTCGCGAGATATGGGAGTTTGAAGTTATGGAATGGCTGAGAAACGATTAAAATTTTCGCAAGTCTGATAGTCGAAACCAATAACTACAAACGCCTAGGGGAAAAATATACATACCTTTGCAATCGGGCGAGTTTCTACTTTCAGATGCAACAGGAATTTCACGAGCTCGTCAATCCTTTCGCGTAATATGGGAGTTTGAAGTTAAGGAATGGTTGAGGAACCATCAAAATTTTCGCATGTCTGAGACATGATACCAATAACTACAAAGACCAAGGGGAAAAATACACATACCTTTGTAATCGGGCGAGTTTCAACTTTCAGATGCAACAGGAATTTCTCGATTTCGTCAATACGTTCGCGAGATATGGGAGTTTGAAGTTAGGGAATTGTTGAGAAACCATCAAAGTTTTAGTAAGTCTGATTCTCGAAACCAATAACTACTATGTCCTAGGGCAAAAATACACACACCATTGAAATCGGGCGAGCTTCTACTTTCAGATGCAACAGGAATTTCTCGAGTTCGTCAACCCGTTCGCGAGATATGGGAGTTTGAAGTTAAGGAATGGTTGAGAAGCCATCAAAATTTTGCAAGTCTGATACTCGAAACCAATAACTGGAATGGCCTAGGGGAAAAGTACACACACCATTGTAATCGGGCAAGTTTCTACTTTCAGATGCAACAGGAATTTCTCGAGTTCTTCAATCCGTTCGCGAGATGTGGGAGCTTGAAGTTAAGGAATGGTTGAGAAACCATCAAAATTTTCGGAATCTGATACTCGAAACCATTAACTACTATTATCTAGGGGAACAATACACATGCCGTTGTAATCGGGCGAGCTGCTACCTTCAGATGTAGCAGGAATTTCTCGAGTTCGTCAATCCGTTCGCGAGATATGGGAGTTTGAAGTTGAGGAATGGTTGACAAACCATCAAAATTTTCGCTGGTCTGATACTCGAAACCAATAACTGGAATGGCCTAGGGGAAAAGTACACATACCATTGTAATCGGGCGAGATTCTGCTTTCAGATGCAACAGGAATTTCACGAGTTCGTCAATCCTTTCGCGTAATATGGGAGTTTGAAGTTAAGGAATGGTTGAGGAACCATCAAAATTTTCGCATATCTGATACTCGAAACCAATAACTGCTATGGCCTAGGGCAAAAATACAAATACCATTGAAATCGGGCGAGATTATGCTTTCAGATGCAGTAGGAATTTCTCGAGTTCGTCAACCCTTTCGCGAGATATGGGAGTTTGAAGTTAAGGAATGGTTGAGGAACCATCAAAATATTCGCAAGTCTGATACTCGAAACCAATAACTACAAAGGCCTAGGGGGAAAATACGCATACCTTTGTAATCGGGCGAGTTTCTACTTTCAGATGCAGTAGGAATTTCTCGAGTTCGACAATCCGTTCGCGAGATATGGGAGTTTGAAGTTAAGGAATGCTTGAGAAACCATCAAAATTTTCGCAAGTCTGTTACACGAAACCAATAACTATTATACAAAGGACTAGGGGAAAAATACACATACCTTTGTAATCGGGCGGGTTTCTACTTTCAGATGCAACAGGAATTTCTCGAGTTCGTCAATCCGTTCGCGAAATATCGGAGTTTGGAGTTCAGAATGGTTGAGAAACCATCAAAATTTTCGCAAGTCTGATACTCGAAACCAATAACTGGAATGGCCTAGTGGAAAAGTACACAGCCCACTGTAATCGGGCGAATTTCGACTTTCAGATGCAACAGGAATTTCTCGAGTTCGTCAATCCGCTCGCGAGATATGTGAGTTTGATGTTAAGGAATGGTTGAGAAACCATCAAAATTTTCGCAATTCTGATACTCGAAACAAATAACTATAACGGCCTAGGGGAAAAATACACATACCGTTGTAATCGGTTGAGTTTCTGCTTTCAGATGCAACGGGAATTTCTCGAGTTCGTCAATCCGTTCGCGAGATATGGGAGTTTGAAGTTATGGAATGGCTGAGAAACCATTAAAATTTTCGCAAGTCTGATAGTCGAAACCAATAACTACAAAGGCCTAGGGGAAAAATACACATACCTTTGCAATCGGGCGAGTTTCTACTTTCAGATGCAACAGGAATTTCACGAGTTCGTCAATCCTTTCGCGTAATATGGGAGTTTGAAGTTAAGGAATGGTTGAGGAACCATCAAAATTTTCGCATGTCTGAGACATGATACCAATAACTACGAAGGCCAAGGGGAAAAATACACATACCTTTGTAATCGGGCGAGTTTCTACTTTCAGATGCAACAGGAATTTTTCGAGTTTGTCTTTCCGTTCGAGAGATATGGGAGTTTGAAGTTAAGGAATGGTTGAGAAACAATCAAAATTTTCGCAAGTCTGATACTCGAAACCAATGACTGGAATGGCCTAGGGGAACAGTAGACACAGCATTGTGATGGCGTGAGTTTCTACTTTCAGATGCAACAGGAATTTCTCGAGTTCGTCAATCCGTTCGCGAGATATGGGAGTTTGAAGTTAAGGAATGGTTGAGGAACCATCAAAATTTTCGCAAGTCTGAGACTTGATACCAATAACTACATAGGCCAAGGGGAAAAATACACATACCTTTGTAATCGGGCGAGATTCTACTTTCAGATGCAAGAGGAATTTTTCGAGTTCGTCTTTCCGTTCGAGAGATATGGGAGCTTGAAGTTAAGGAATGGTTGAGAAACCATCAAAATTTTCCCAACTCTGATACTCGAAACAAATAACTATAACGGCCTAGGGGAAAAATACACATACCGTTGTAATCGGGCGAGTTTCTGCTTTCAGATGCAACGGGAATTTCTCGAGCTCGTCAATCCGTTCGCGAGATATGGGAGTTTGAAGTTATGGAATGGCTGAGAAACCATTAAAATTTTCGCAAGTCTGATAGTCGAAACCAATAACTACAAAGGCCTAGGAGAAAAATACACATACCTTTGCAATCGGGCGAGTTTCTACTTTCAGATGCAACAGGAATTTCACGAGTTCGTCAATCCTTTCGCGTAATATGGGAGTTTGAAGTTAAGGAATGGTTGAGAAACCATCAAAATTTAGCAAGTCTGATACTCGAAACCTATGACTACTATGGCCTAGGCCTAAAATACACACACAGTTGTAATCGGGTGAGTTCCTGCTGTCAGATGCAACAGGAATTTCTCGAGCTCGTCAATCCGTTCGCGAGATATGGGAGTTTGAAGTTAAGGAATGGCTGAGAAACCATTAAAATTTCGTAAGTCTGATACTCGAAACCAATAACTACAATGGCCTAGGGGAAAAGTACAGACACCATTGTAATCGGGCGAGTTTCTACTTTCAGATGCAACCGGAATTTCTCGAGTTCGTCAATACGTTCGCGAGATATGGGAGCTTGAAGTTAAGGAATGGTTGAGAAACCATCAAAATTTAGCAAGTCTGATACTCGAAACCTATGACTACTATGGCCTAGGCCTAAAATACACACACAGTTGTAATCGGGTGAGTTCCTGCTGTCAGATGCAACAGGAATTTCTCGAGCTCGTCAATCCGTTCGCGAGATATGGGAGTTTGAAGTTAAGGAACGGTTGAGAAACCATCAACATTTTCGCAAGTCTGATGCTAGAAACGAATAACTGGAATGGCCTAGGGGAAAAGTACAGAGACCATTGTATTCGGGCGAGTTTCTACTTTCAGATGTAACAGAAATTTTTCGGATTCGCCAATCCGTTCCGGAAATATCGGAGTTTGGACTGAAGAGATGGTTGAGAAACAACCAAAAGTTTCGCAATTCTGATGCTATGAACGAATAACTGGAATGGCCTAGGGGAAAAGTACACATACCATTGTAATCGGGCGAGTTTCTACTTTCTGATGCAAAATTAATTTCTCGAATTCGTCAATCCGTTCGCGAGATATGGGAGTTTGAAGTTAAGGAATGGTTGAGAAACCATCAAAATTTTCGCAAGTCTGATGCTAGAAACGAATAACTGGAATGGCCTAGGGGAAAAGTACAGACACCATTGTAATCGGGCGAGTTACTACTTTCAGATGCAACCGGAATGTCTCCAGTTCGTCAATCCGTTCGCGAGATATGGGAGTTTGAAGTAAAGGAATGGTTGAGAAACCATCAAAATTTTCGCAAGTCTGATACTCGAAACCAATAACTACATTGGCCTAGGGGAAAAATACACATACCGTTGTAATCGGGCGAGTTTCTACTTTCAGATGCAACAGAAATTTTTCGGATACGTCAATCCGTTCGCGAGATATGGGAGTTTGAAGTTATGGAATGGTTGACAAACAATCAAAATTTTCGCAAGTCTGATACTAGAAATCAAAAACTGGAATGGCCTGGGGAAAAGTAGACACACCATTGTAGTCGGGCACGTTTCTAGTTTCAGATGCAGCAGGAATTTCTCGATTTCCTCAATCCGTTCGCGAGATATAGGAGTTTGAAGTGAAGGAGCGGTTGAGAAACCATCATAGTTTCGCAAGTCTGATACTCGAAACCAATAACTACAATGGCCTAGGGGAAAATACATATACGTTGTAATCGGAGTGTTTCTACTTTCAGATGCAACAGAAACTTTTCGGATTCGTCAATCCGTCCGCGAAGTGTCGGAGTTTGGAATTAAGAGATGGTTCTGAAACCATCAAAATTTTCGCAATTATGATGCCAGAAACGAATAACTGGAATGGACTAGGGTAAAGTACACATACCATTGTAATCGGGCGAGTTTCTACTTTCAGATGCAACGGGAATTTCTCGAGTTCGTCAATCCGTTCGCGAGATATGGGAGTTTGAAGTTAAGGAATGGTTGAGAAACCATCAAAATTTTCGCAAGTCTGATACTCGAAACCAATAACTGGAATGGCCTAGGGGAAAAGTACACACACCATTGTAATCGGGCGAGTTTCTACTTTCAGATGCAACCGGAATGTCTCCAGTTCGTCAATCCGTTCGCGAGATATTAGAGTTTGAAGTAAAGCAATGGTTGAGAAACCATCAAAATTTTCGCAAGTATGATACTCGAAACCAATAACTACAATGGCCTAGGGAAAAGTACACATACCATTGTAATCGAGTGAGTTTCTACTTTCAGATGCACCGGGAATTTCTCGAGTTCGTCAATCCGATCGCGAGATATGGGAGTTTGAAGTTAAGGAATGGTTGAGAAACCATCAAAATTTTCGCAAGTCTGATACTAGAAAACTATAACGGGAATTGCCTCGGGGAAAAGTACACACACCATTGTAATCGGGCGAGTTTCTGCTTTCAGATGCAACAGGAATTTCTCGAGTTCGTCAATCCTTTCGCGAGATATGGGAGTTTGAAGTTAAGGAATGGTTGAGAAACCATCATAGTTTCGCGAGTCTGATACTCGAAACCAATAACTACAATGGCCTAGGGGAAAAATACACACAACCATTGTAATCGGGCAAGTTTCTAATTTCAGATGCAACAGGAATTTCTCGAGTTCGTCAATCCATTCGCGAGATATGGGAGTTTGAAGTTAAGTAATGGTTGAGAAACCATCAATGTTTTCGCAAGTCTGATACTCGAAACCAATAACTACTATGGTCTAGAGCAAAGATACACATACCGTTGTAATCGGGAGAGTTTCTACTTTCAGATGAAACAGAAATTTTTAGGATTCGTCAATCCGTTCGCGAAATATCGGAGGTTGGAGTTCAGAATGGCTGAGAAACCATCAAAATTTTCGCAAGTCTGATACTCGAAACCAATAACTGGAATGGCCTAGGGGAAAAGTACACACACCATTGTAATCGGGCAAGTTTCTACTTTCAGATGCAACAGTAATTTCTCGAGTTCGTCAATCCGTTCGCGAGATATGGGAGTTTGAAGTTAAGGAATGGTTGAGAAACCATCAATGTCTTCGCAAGTCTGATACTCGAAACCAATAACTACTATGGTCTAGAGCAAAAATACACATACCGTTGTAATCGGGCGAGTTTCAACTTTCAGATGCAACAGGAATTTCTCGAGTTCTTCAACCGGTTCGCGAGATATGGGAGTTTGAAGTTATGGAGTGGTTGAGAAACAATCAAAAATTCGCAATTCTGATACACGAAACCAATAACTACAATGGCCTAGGTGAAAAATACACATACCGTTGTAATCGGGCTAGTTTCTGCATTCAGATGCGTTAGGAATTCCTCGAGTTCGTCAATCCGTTCGCGAGATATGGGAGTTCGAAGTTAAGGAATGGTTGAGAAACCATCAAAATTTTCGCAAGTCTGATACTCGAAACCAATAACTATTATGGCCACGGGGAAAAGTACACACACCATTGTAATCGGTCGAGTTTCTACTTCCAGATGCGTCAGGAATTTCTCAAGTTCGTCAATCCGTTCGCGAAATATCGGAGTTTAGAGTTAAGAGATGGTTGAGAAACCATCAAAATTTTCGCAAGTCTGATACTCGAAACAAATAACTACAATAGCCTAGGGCAAAAATACACATACCGTTGTAATCGGGCGAGTTTCTACTTTCAGATACAACAGGAATTTCTCGAGTTCGTCAATTCGTTCGCGAGGCATGGGAGTTTGAAGTTAAGGAATGGTTGAGAAACTATCAAAATTTTCGCAAGTCTGATACTCGAAACCAATAACTATAATGGCTTAGGGGAAAACTACACATACCATTGTAATCGGGCGAGTTTCAACTTTCAGATGCAACAGGAATTTCTGAAGTTCGTCAATCGGTTCGCGAGATATAGGAGAATATTTATAATTTCTATTATATATCATTTGATGTATAGTTAAATTTGACACTAATACTCTAAATACATATTTAGTATATTTTTTAATCTCTTTAGCCTCCAGAAGAATTTTATTTATACTATTTACTATATATAATAATTTACACAGAATCGGAAATAAATCTAATTATTTATTTATAATAATAATTTTTTTTTCACTTATCTTAAAAATTGGGATGTACTCTTTAAATGTTCGATTCATTTCTTTAATTTATTCATTAAATTGAATTAATCTATTCTTTGTAATAACTTTAATAAAATTAATCCCTATAATTATTATAGAACTCGTATTAAAATTTAATAATGAAATTTATTTTATTTGCCTAATTAATGTAATTATTGCCCGTATCATTTGCTTAAATAAAAAATCAATCAAAATAATTATAGGATATTCATCTGTTATACAAACATCTATTATAGTTATTTTATTAATAATTAACAAAGATACATTTTTAACATGTTTCATTTTATATTCAATAATTTCTTCAAATTTAATTTTTATATTTAAAATAATAAAGATTAATTCTTCTTCCTAATTTAATATATTAACCTCTAATAAAAGAAATATTATTTTATACTCAATAATTATTATGTACACAAATTTCCCACGTATAGCACTCTTTATACTGAAATGAATCGTCCTAGAAACATTAATAAATTCAAGAATAAAATTTATACTTTTAATAATTGTGTATCTTTTTATAAGAATAATTACATCATGAAATTATTTAAATATATCCTTCTTATATTTTTTCCCTTCAATTAAATAAAAAATACATAACTAAATTAACCTTAATTTTCTAAACTATTATCTATTTATAACTTTTTTAATATTTATATTTATATTTATGATCTACTGGTTATATTAATTTTTAGCATAATTAATATATGTATTCATCAAATCACAAAAATTTTGGGATATTATATTTCATATCAGCTATATGATCTGGTATAATTGGTTCTTCTTTAAGGATACTAATTCGAATAGAATTAAATAGGCCAGGAAGTTGAATTAATATCGACCAAATTTATAACTCAATTGTAACATCACATGCTTTTGTAATAATTTTGTTATAGTTTTAACATTTATAATCGGAGGATTCGGAAACTGAATAATTCCCTTAATAATTGGATCCTCTGATACAGCATTTCCCCGAATAAATAATATAAGATTGTGACTAATCCCCCCTTCATTATTACTTTTAATTCTTACAACACTATTATTGCCAGGCTCGGGAACTGGATGAACAATCTGCCCTCCTTTGTCATCAAATCTTTATCACCCATCTTCATCTATAGACTTAACAATTTTTTCTTTGCATATTGCAGGTATCTCTTCAATTATAGGATCAATTAATTTTATTGTTACAATTCTTAAAATAAAAAATAATGCTTTAAAATTCGATCAAATATCCTTATTTGCTTGGTCAGTATTAATTACTACAATTTTGCTTCTTCTCTCACTACCTGTATTAGCCGGAGCTATTACTATGTTATTAACAGACCGAAATTTAAATACTTCCTTCTTTGATCCTACTGGGGGAGGGGACCCAATTTTATTTCAACATTTATTTTGATTTTTTGAGCATCCTGATGTCTATATTTTAATTTTACCCGGGTTTGGATTAATCTCCCATATCATTTTCAATGAAAGAGGGAAAAAGGAAACTTTTGGGAACCTAGGGATAGTTTATGCAATACTCGGAATTGGATTTCTAGGATTTATTGTGTGAGCACATCACATATTCACAGTAGGCTTAGATGTAGACACACGAGCTTATTTCACTTCGGCAACTATAATCATTGCAATTCCCACAGGAATCAAAGTATTTAGATGACTAGCTACGTACTACGGGTCAAAACTTATTATTAATCCTTCTATTATTTGATAATTTGGCTTTATTTTTTTATTTACAATAGGAGGATTAACAGGAATTATATTATCAAACTCATCTATTGATATTATACTACATGATACATACTATGTTGTCTCTCATTTCCACTATGTACTGTCAATAGGAGCAGTATTTTCTATTATTGCTTCATTAATTCATTGATTCCCTTTATTCACAGGATTTACCCTAAATCAATTTTATCTTAAAACTCAATTTTATATAATATTTATTGGGGTAAATATAACTTTTTTCCTTCAGCATTTTTTAGGAATGATAGGAATACCTCGACGTTATTCAGATTACCCGGATTCCTACTACTGTGAAAATTTATTATCATCTATTGGCTCAATAATTTCATTCAAAAGAATAATTTTACTCTTGTTTATTATATTGGAGAGATTTATAACTAAACGTCTAGCTATATTTAAATTTAATCAATCATCACTAGAATGACCCCAAAACTTTTCCCCAAAAGACCACTCATTCCTCTCTATTCCTCTAATTATTAAAAACAAATCTTAATATGGCAGATTAGTACATGAATTTAAGATTCATTTATAAAATTTAATATTTTTATTAAAAATGTCCCATTGAAAAATAATTAATTTCCAAGACCCCAATTCGCCATATGCCGATAATTTAAATCTTTTTCACAACTTCACAATAATTATAATAATTATAATCTCTTCATTAACTCTAATAATTATATTAGATATTTTTACCAATAAATTTATCAATCGATTTTTACTTAAAAATCATCATATTGAAATTGTATGAACTTTACTCCCAATAATAATTTTAGGAGTAATTGCACTTCCTTCTTTAAAAACCCTATATTTTATTGATGAACTATGAATACCCGTACTTAACAATCAAATCAATTGGGCACCAATGATATTGATCCTATGAATACCCAGAATTTAATAATTTAAATTTTGACTCCTATATAGATAAAGATTTAAATAATATTTACATTTTTCGTCTCCTAGACGTAGATAATCGAATAATTATTCCATCTAATACACTAATTCGAATATTAACAACATCAAACGACGTAATTCACTCTTGAACTGTTCCGTCTTTAGGCTTAAAAATAGACTCAGTACCAGGGCGAATTAACCAAATAAATTTAATTACTAATCGACCTGGAGTATTTTTCGGACAATGTTCTGAAATCTGCGGAGCTAATCACAGATTTATGCCAATTGTTGTGGAAATAACTAATTATTCAAACTTTATTAATTGAATTAACAACCAAAATTAAATTTTAACCTACTCATATAATATTTAATTAAATCAAATCATTAGATGTCTGACAAAAGAATTGATTTTTTAAATCAAATTATAGTAATAAATTACTTCACTTTTCATTTTAAAACTTTAAGAATCATCTCTTTACATCGAAGCTCGATCAAAATTAATTTCTATAAGTTCTTAATCATTTGTAATGCATCAATAAGATGAACATTGTTCGATTAATATTGGGAACATGCATGAATGTTAGTAAAACTCGCGGAAATGAATAAACATTCACCGAAACTATTCGCCTTCGCAGATTTTGCAATATCTTGATGTTTATTTATCATAATTATTAACAATTGTCGTAGTACCATAGTTTAAATAATTATTAACAATGCCCTAGTATAAATAAAGGCTTAAAATATCATTTCATCGAAATATTCATTGCTCGCGATGGAATTTTTCGTTGAGATCAAACTGACATTCTCAAGGTTACACGTATCGATGATCGATTCACAAGCGTTCATCGCTATGATTGTTGTATTTAGAAAAGCGATTAATTGAATTTCAGCGCTTTTAAATAAAAAATGCAACCACTACGCGTATTGTGTAAATTATAAGAATTAAGCAAATGTTAAATTGATGTATTTAATAAACAATTGTTACTTTCCCTGCCATAAAACTTTACGAAACACGTTTTACTTCGAATCTCGATCCAAATTAATTTCGGTGAGGTACTTAATCATTTTCAATGCATAAATAGGATGCACATTGTTCGATTAATATTGGGAACATACATAAATGTTAGTAACAATGGCGGAAATGAACAAACATTCACCGAAACCGTTCGCCTTCGCAGATTTCGCAATATCTTGACGTTTATTTATCATAATAATTAACAACCGTCGTTGGACCGTAGATTAAACCATTTTTCACAATGTTCCGGTATAAATAATGGCTATAAAGCCAACAATTTCTTGAAGTATTTGGTTAGATCGAACAAATACAATCGAAGAAACCGTGCGATAAAATAAATGAATATTTCGCTACATATCGGAATTATAGTTTGTATGTATGCAAATATATTCTGAACCCGCAATTACAAATCCCTGTAACGTGGTAATTACATGGGTTGCCATCTATTGGAGAAAGGGTTAAACTACACTTAAGGGGTGAAAACACCTGGCGGAGAAACGCTCAAGTTTGTCGAGGAATTGTTCTAATTTCCACAAATAGATGGCGCGACAAGTACAATTTACCGACATTAGAGGTAAGTATTTCCATTTGTATGATATTCCCTACCGTGCGATAAAATAAATAAATACTTTTGTACAAACTTTTGTATGTTTCATCTTTCGAATAAATGTAAAATTAAACCTTCCACGGTAAATTTTATTCTTGAATTTATTAATGTTTGTAGGACGATTTATTTCAGTATAAAGAGTGCTATAGGTGGGAAATTTGTGTACATAATAATTATTGTGTATAAAATAATTTTTCTTCTATTAGACGTTAATATATTAAATAAGGAAGAAGAGTTAATCTTTATTATTTTAAATATAAAAATTAAAATTAAATAAATTATTGAATATAAAATGAAATATGATAAAAATATATTTTTGTTAATTATTAATAAAATAACTATAATAGATGTTTGTATAACAGATGAATATCCTATAATTATTATGATTGATTTTTTTGTTTAAGCAAATGATAGGGGCAATAATTACATTAATTAGGCAAATAAAATAAATTTCATTATTAAATTTTAATATGAGTTCTATAATAATTATAGGGATTAATTTTATTAAAGTTATTGTAAAGAATAGATTAATTCAATTTAATGAATAAATTAAAGAAATGAATCGAACATTTAAAGAGTACATCCCAATTTTTAAGATAAGTGAAAAAAAAATAATTATGATAAATAAATAATTAGATTTATTTCCGATTGTGTGTAAATTATTATATATAGTAAATAGTATAAATAAAATTCTTCTGGAGGCTAAAGAGATTAAAAAATATATTAAATATGTATTTAGAGTATTGGTGTCTAATTTAACTACAGATCAAACGATTTATAATAGAAATTATAAATATTATAATCATATAATCGAAACGGAGAAACGGAGAAACGATGAAACGAAGGAAGAAACGGAGAAACGAAGAAAGAAACGGAGAAATGAAGAAAGAAACGAAGGAACGAAGAAAGAAACGGAGAAACGAAGAAAGAAACTGAGAAACGAAGAAAGAAACGGAGAATCGGAGAAAGAAACGGAGAAACGAACAAAGAAACGGAGAAACGAAGAAAGAAACGGAGAAACGAAGAAAGAAACGGAGAAACGAAGAAACAAACGGAGTAACGAAGAAAGAATCGAAGAAACGAGGAAAGAAACGGAGAATCGGAGAAATAAATGGAGAAACGAAGCAATAAACCGGGAAACGGAGAAAGAAACGCAGAAACGAACAAAGAAACGGAGAAACGAACAAAGAAACGGAGCAAGGAAGAAAGAAACGGAGAATCGGAGAAATAAATGGAGAAACGAACAAAGAAACGGAGCAACGAAGAAAGAAACGGAGAATCGGAGAAATAAATGGAGAAACGAAGAAAGAAACGGAGAAACGAAGAAAGAAACGGAGAAACGAAGAAAGAAACGGAGAAACGAAGAAAGAAACGGAGAAACGAAGAAAGAAACGGAGAAACGAAGAAAGAAACGGAGAAACGAAGAAAGAAACGGAGAAACGAAGAAAGAAACGGAGAAACGAAGAAAGAAACGGAGAAACGAAGAAAGAAACGGAGAAACGAAGAAAGAATCGAAGAAATGAAGAAAGAAACGGAGAATCGGAGAAATAAATGGAGAAACGAAGGAATAAACCGGGAAACGGAGAAAGAAACGCAGAAACGAACAAAGAAACGGAGAAACGAAAAAAGAATCGGAGAAAGGAAGAAAGAAACGCAGAAACGGAGAAATAAATGGAGAAACGAAGAAATAAACGGAGAAACGAAGAAAGAAACTGAGAGACGAAGAAAGAAACGGAGAAATGAAGAAAGAAACGAAGAAACGAAGAAAGAAACGGAGAAACGAAGAAAGAAACTGAGAAACGAAGAAAGAAACGGAGAATCGGAGAAAGAAACGGAGAAACGAACAAAGAAACGGAGAAACGAAGAAAGAAACGGAGAAACGAAGAAAGAAACGGAGAAACGAAGAAAGAAACGGAGAAACGAAGAAACAAACGGAGTAACGAAGAAAGAATCGAAGAAACGAAGAAAGAAACGGAGAATCGGAGAAATAAATGGAGAAACGAAGAAAGAAACGGAGAAACGGAGATATAAATGGAGAAACGAAGAAAGAAACGGAGAAACGGAGAAATAAATGGAGAAACGAAGAAATAAACGGAGAAACGAACAAAGAAACGGAGAAACGATCAATGAAACGGAGAAACGAACAAAGAAACGGAGAAACGATCAATGAAACGGAGAAACGAACAAAGAATCGGAGAAACGAAGAAAGAAACGGAGAAACGGAGAAATAAATGGAGAATCGAAGAAAGAAACGGAGAAACGAAGAAAGAAACGGAGAAATGAAGGAAGAAACGGAGTAACGAAGAAAGAAACGAAGAAACGAAGAAAGAAACGGAGTAACGAAGAAATAAACGAAGAAACGAAGAAAGATACGGAGAATCGGAGAAATAAATGGAGAAACGAAGAAATAAACGGAGAAACGGAGAAATAAATGGAGAAACGAAGAAATAGACCGAGAAACGGAGAAAGAAACGGAGAAACGAACAAAGAAACGGAGAATCGAAGAAAGAAACGGATAAACGAACAAACAAACGGAGAAACGAACAAAGAAACGGAGAAACGAAGAAAGAAACGGAGAAACGGAGAAATAAATGGAGAAACGAAGAAATAAACGGAGAAACGAAGAAAGAAACGGAGAAACGAAGAAAGAAACGGAGAAACGAAGAAAGAAACGGAGTAACGAAAAAAGAAACGAAGAAACGAAGAAAGGAACGGAGAAACGAAGAAAGAAACGGAGAAACGAAGAAATAAACGGAGAATCGAAGAAACAAACGGAGAAACGACGAAAGAGACGGAGAAACGAAGAAAGAAACGGAGAAACAAAAGAAGAAACGGAGAAACGAAGATAGAAACGGAGAAACGAAGAAAGAAACTGAGAAACTAAGAAAAAAACGGAGAATCGGAGAAATAAATGGAGAAACGAAGGAATAAACCGAGAAACGGTGAAACGGAGAAACGATTAAACGAAGGAAGAAACGGAGAAACGAAGAAAGAAGCGGAGGAATGAAGAAAGAAACGAAGAAACGAAGAAAGAAACGGAGAAACGAAGAAATAAACGGAGAAACGAAGAAAGAAACGGAGAAACGAAGAAATAAACGGAGAAACGAAGAAAGAAACGGAGAAACGAAGAAAGAAACGGAGTAACGAAGAAAGAAACGAATAAACGAAGAAGGAAACGGAGAATCGGTGCAGGAACGGAGTATCGTTGAAAGAAATGAAGAAACGAAGAAAGAAACGGAGAATCGGAGAAATAAATGGAGAAACGAAGGAATAAACCAACAAACGGAGAAACGGAGAAACGATGAAACGAAGGATGAAACGGGGAAACTTAGAAAGCAACGAAGAAAGAAACACAGAATCGGAGAAATAAATGGAGAAACGAAGAAATAAACCGAGAATCGGAGAAAGAAACGGAGTAACGAAGAAAGAAACGAAGAAACGAAGAAAGAAACGGAGGAACGGAGAAATAAATGGAGATACGAAGAAGTAAAGGAGAGACGAAGAAAGAAACGGAGAAACGAAGAAAGAAACGGACAACGAAGAAAGAAACGCAGTAACGATGAAAGAAACGAAGAAACGAAGAAAGAAACGGAGAATCGGAGAAATAAATGGAGAAACGAAGGAATAAACCGAGAATCGGAGAAAGAAACGGAGTAACGAAGAAAGAAACGAAGAAATGAAGAAAGAAACGGAGTAACGATGTAAGAAACGAAGAAACGAAGAAAGAAACGGAGAATCGGAGAAATAAATGAAGAAACGAAGGAGTAAACCGAGAAACGGAGAAACGCAGAAACGATGAAACGAAGGAAGAAACGGAGAAAAGAAGAAAGAAACGCAGAAATGAAGAAAGAAACGAAGAAACGAAGAAAGAAACGGAGATACCAAGAAAGAAACGGAGAAACGAACAAAGAAACGGACAATCGAAGAAAGAACCGGAGAAACGGAGAAATATACGGAGAAATGAAGAAAGAACCTGAGAAAGAAACGGAGAAACTAAGAAAGAAACGGAGAAACGAACAAAGAAACGCAGAAACGAAGAATGAAACGGAGAAACGAAGAAATATACGGAGAAATGAAGAAACAAACGGAGAAACAAAGAAAGAAACTGAGAAACCAACAAAGAAACGGAGAAACGAAGAAAGAAACGGAGAAACGAAGGATGAAACGGAGAAACGAAGAAAGAAACGGAGAAATAAATGGAGAAACGAATATATAAACGGAGAAACGAAGAAAGAAACGGAGAAACGAAGAAACGATGACAGAAAGGAGAAACGAAGAAACAAACGGAGAAACGAAGAAAGAAACGGAGAAACGAAGGAAGAAACGGAGAAACGAAGAAAGAAACGGAGAAACGAAAAAAGAAACTGAGAAACGAAGAAAAAAACGGAGAATCGGAGAAATAAATGGAGAAACGAAGAAATAAACCGAGAAACGGAGAATGAAACGGGGAAACGAGGAAAGAAACGGAGAATCGAAGAAAGAAACGGAGAAACAAACAAAGAAACGGAGAAACGACGAAAGAAACGGAGAAACGAAAAAGAAACGGAGAAATGAAGAAAGAAACGGAGAAACGAAGAAAGAAACGGAGAAACGGAGAAATAAATGGAGAAACGAAGAAATAAACGGAGAGACGAAGAAAGAACCGGAGAAACGACGAAAGAAACGGACAACGAAGAAAGAAACGCAGTAACGATGAAAGAAACGAAGAAACGAAGAAAGAAACGGAGAATCGGAGAAATAAATTGAGAAACGAAGGAATAAACCGAGAAACGGAGAAATGGAGAAACGATGAAACGAAGGAAGAATCGGAGAAACGGAGAAAGAAACGGAGAAATGAAGAAAGAAACGAAGAAACGAAGAAAGAAACGGAGAAACGACGAAAGAAACGTAGAAACGAAGAAAGAAACGGAGAAACGGAGAAATAAATGGAGAAACGAAGGAATAAACCAACAAACGGAGAAACGGAGAAACGATGAAACGAAGGATGAAACGGAGAAACGAAGAAAGAAACGGAGGAATGAAGAAAGAAACGAAGAAACGAACAAAGAAACGGAGAAACGAAGGAAGAAACGGAGTAACGAAGAAAGAAACGGAGAAACGAAGAACGAAACGGAGAAACGAAGAAAGAAACGGAGAAACGGAGAAATAAATGGAGAAACGAAGAAATAAACCGAGAAACGGAGAAAGAAACGGAGAAACGAACAAAGAAACGGAGAAACGAAGAAAGAAACGGAGAAACGAAGGATGAAACGGAGAAACGAAGAAAGAAATGGAGAAACGAAGATATAAACGGATAAAAGAAGAAAGAAACGGAGAAACGAAGAAACGATGAAAGAAAGGAGAAACGGAAGAAAGAAACGGTGAAACGAAGAAAGAAATGGAGAAACGAAGCAAGAGACGGAGAAACGAAGAAATAAACGGAGAGACGAAGAAAGAACCGGAGAAACGACGAAAGAAACGGACAACGAAGAAAGAAACGCAGTAACGATGAAAGAAACGAAGAAACGAAGAAAGAAACGGAGAATCGGAGAAATAAATGTAGAAACGAAGAAATAAACCGAGAAACGGAGAAAGAAACGGAGAAACGATCAATGAAACGGAGAAACGAACAAAGAAACGGAGAAACGAACATAGAAACGGAGAAACAAAGACAGAAACGGAGAAACGAAGAAATAAATGGAGAAACGAAGAAACAAACGGAGGAACGAAGAAAGAAACGGAGAAACGAAGAAAGAAACGGAGAAAAGAAGAACGAAAGGTAGTAACGAAGAAAGAAACGAAGAAACGAAGAAAGAAACGGAGAAATAAATGGAGAAACGAAGAAATAAACCGAGAAACGGAGAAAGAAACGGAGAAACGAAGAAATAAACGTAGAAACGAAGAAAGAAACGGAGAAACGAGGAAAGAAATGGAGAAACGAAGAAAGAAACGGAGTAACGAAGAAAGAAACGATGAAGCGAAGAAATAAACGGAGAAACGAAGAAAGAAACGGAGAAACGAAGAAAGAAACGGAGATACTATGAAAGAGACGGAGTAACGAAGAAAGAAACGGAGAAACGGAGAAATAAATGGAGAAACGAAGAAATAAACGGAGAAACGAAGAAAGAAACGGAGAAACGAAGAACGAAACGGAGAAACGAAGAAAGAAACGGAGAAACGGAGAAATAAATGGAGAAACGAAGAAATAAACCGAGAAACGGAGAAAGAAACGGAGAAACGAACAAAGAAACGGAGAAACGAAGAAAGAAACGGAGAAACGAAGGATGAAACGGAGAAACGAAGAAAGAAATGGAGAAACGAAGATATAAACGGATAAAAGAAGAAAGAAACGGAGAAACGAAGAAACGATGAAAGAAAGGAGAAACGGAAGAAAGAAACGGTGAAACGAAGAAAGAAATGGAGAAACGAAGCAAGAGACGGAGAAACGAAGAAAGAAACGGAGAACCGAAGAAAGAAACTGAGAAACGAAGAAAAAAACGGAGAATCGGAGAAATAAATGGAGAAACGAAGAAATAAACCGAGAAACGGAGAAAGAAACGGGGAAACAAGGAAAGAAACGGAGAAACGAACAAAGAAACGGAGAAACGAAGAAAGAAATGGAGAAACGAAGAAAGAAACGGAGTAACGAAGAAATAAACGAAGAAACGAAGAAAGATACGGAGAATCGGAGAAATAAATGGAGAAACGAAGAAATAAACGGAGAAACGGAGAAATAAATGGAGAAACAACGAAATAGACCGAGAAACGGAGAAAGAAACGGAGAAACGAACAAAGAAACGGAGAATCGAAGAAAGAAACGGATAAACGAACAAACAAGCGGAGAAACGAACAAAGAAACGGAGAAACGAAGAAAGAAACGGAGAAACGGAGAAATAAACGGAGAAACGAAGAAAGAAACTGAGAAACTAAGAAAAAAACGGAGAATCGGAGAAATAAATGGAGAAACGAAGGAATAAACCGAGAAACGGAGAAACGGAGAAACGATTAAACGAAGGACGAAACGGAGAAACGAAGAAAGAAACGGAGGAATGAAGAAAGAAACGAAGAAGCGAAGAAAGAAACGGAGAAACGAAGAAATAAACGGAGAAACGAAGAAAGAAACGGAGAAACGAAGAAAGAAACGGTCTAACGAAGAAAGAAACGAATAAACGAAGAAGGAAACGGAGAATCGGAGCAGGAACGGAGTATCGTTGAAAGAAATGAAGAAACGAAGAATAAAACGGAGAATCGGAGAAATAAATGGTTAAACGAAGGAATAAACCAACAAACGGAGAAACGGAGAAACGATGAAACGAAGGATGAAACGGGGAAACTTAGAAAGCAACGAAGAAAGAAACACAGAATCGGAGAAATAAATGGAGAAACGAAGAAATAAACCGAGAATCGGAGAAAGAAACGGAGTAACGAAGAAAGAAACGAAGAAAGGAAGAAAGAAACGGAGAATCGGAGAAATAAATGGAGAAACGAAGGAATAAACCGAGAATCGGAGAAAGAAACGGAGTAACGAAGAAAGAAACGAAGAAATGAAGAAAGAAACGGAGTAACGATGTAAGAAACGAAGAAACGAAGAAAGAAACGGAGAAACGGAGAAAGAAACGGAGAATCGGAGCAGGAACGGAGTATGGATGAAAGAAATGAAGAAACGAAGAAAGAAACGGAGAATCGGAGAAATAAATGGAGAAACGAAGGAATAAACCGAGAAACGGAGAAATGGAGAAACGATGAAACGAAGGAAGAATCGGAGAAACGAGGAAAGAAACGGAGAAATGAAGAAAGAAACGAAGAAACGAAGAAAGAAACGGAGAAACGAAGAAATAAACGGAGAAACGAAGAAAGAAACGGAGAAACGAAGAAATAAACGGAGAATCGAGGAAACAAACGCAGAAACGAAGAAAGAAACGGAGAAACGAAGAAAGAAACGGAGAAACGGAGAAATAAATGGAGAAACGAAGAAATAAACGGAGAAACGAAGAAAGACACGGAGAAACGGAGAAAGAAACGGAGAATCGGAGCAGGAACGGAGTATCGATGAAAGAATTGAAGAAACGAAGAAAGAAACGGAGAATCGGTGAAATAAATGGAGAAACGAAGGAATAAACCAACAAACGGGGAAACGGAGAAACGATGAAACGAAGGAAGAAACGGGGAAACGAAGAAAGCAACGAAGAAAGAAACACAGAAGCGGAGAAATAAATGGAGAAACGAAGAAATAAACCGAGAATCGGAGAAAGAAACGGAGTAACGAAGAAAGAAACGAAGAAATGAAGAAAGAAACGGAGTAACGATGTAAGAAACGAAGAAACGAAGAAAGAAAATGAGAATCGGAGAAATAAATGAAGAAACGAAGGAGTAAACCGAGAAACGGAGAAACGCAGAAACGATGAAACGAAGGAAGAAACGGAGAAAAGAAGAAAGAAACGGAGAAATGAAGAAAGAAACGTAGAAACGAAGAAAGAAACGGAGATACGAAGAAAGAAACGGAGAAACGAACAAAGAAAAGGACAAACGAAGAAAGAAACGGAGATACGAAGAAAGAAACGGAGAAACGAACAAAGAAACGGAGAAACGAACAAAGAAACGGAGAAACGGAGAAATATACGGAGGAATGAAGAAAGAAACTGAGAAAGAAACGGAGAAACTAAGAAAGAAACGGAGAAACGAACAAAGAAACGCAGAAACGAAGAATGAAACGGAGAAACGAAGAAATATACGGAGAAATGAAGAAACAAACGGAGAAACAAGAAAGAAACTGAGAAACCAACAAAGAAACGGAGAAACGAAGAAAGAAACGGAGAAACGAAGGATGAAACGGAGAAACGAAGAAAGAAACGGAGAAATAAATGGAGAAACGAAGATATAAACGGAGAAACGAAGAAAGAAACGGGGAAACGAAGAAAGCAACGAAGAAAGAAACACAGAATCGGAGAAATAAATGGAGAAACGAAGAAATAAACCGAGAATCGGAGAAAGAAACGGAGTAACGAAGAAAGAAACGAAGAAATGAAGAAAGAAACGGAGAAACGAAGAAAGAAACGGTCTAACGAAGAAAGAAACGAATAAACGAAGAAGGAAACGGAGAATCGGAGCAGGAACGGAGTATCGTTGAAAGAAATGAAGAAACGAAGAATGAAACGGAGAATCGGAGAAATAAATGGAGAAACGAAGGAATAAACCAACAAACGGAGAAACGGAGAAACGATGAAACGAAGGATGAAACGGGGAAACTTAGAAAGCAACGAAGAAAGAAACACAGAATCGGAGAAATAAATGGAGAAACGAAGAAATAAACCGAGAATCGGAGAAAGAAACGGAGTAACGAAGAAAGAAACGAAGAAAGGAAGAAAGAAACGGAGAATCGGAGAAATAAATGGAGAAACGAAGGAATAAACCGAGAATCGGAGAAAGAAACGGAGTAACGAAGAAAGAAACGAAGAAATGAAGAAAGAAACGGAGTAACGATGTAAGAAACGAAGAAACGAAGAAAGAAACGGAGAAACGGAGAAAGAAACGGAGAATCGGAGTAGGAACGGAGTATGGATGAAAGAAATGAAGAAACGAAGAAAGAAACGGAGAATCGGAGAAATAAATGGAGAAACGAAGGAATAAACCGAGAAACGGAGAAATGGAGAAACGATGAAACGAAGGAAGAATCGGAGAAACGAGGAAAGAAACGGAGAAATGAAGAAAGAAACGAAGAAACGAAGAAAGAAACGGAGAAACGAAGAAATAAACGGAGAAACGAAGAAAGAAACGGAGAAACGAAGAAATAAACGGAGAATCGAGGAAACAAACGCAGAAACGAAGAAAGAAACGGAGAAACGAAGAAAGAAACGGAGAAACGGAGAAATAAATGGAGAAACGAAGAAATAAACGGAGAAACGAAGAAAGAAACGGAGAAACGGAGAATCGGAGCAGGAACGGAGTATCGATGAAAGAAATGAAGAAACGAAGAAAGAAACGGAGAATCGGTGAAATAAATGGAGAAACGAAGGAATAAACCAACAAACGGAGAAACGGAGAAACGATGAAACGAAGGAAGAAACGGGGAAACGAAGAAAGCAACGAAGAAAGAAACACAGAATCGGAGAAATAAATGGAGAAACGAAGAAATAAACCGAGAATCGGAGAAAGAAACGGAGTAACGAAGAAAGAAACGAAGAAATGAAGAAAGAAACGGAGTAACGATGTAAGAAACGAAGAAACGAAGAAAGAAAATGAGAATCGGAGAAATAAATGAAGAAACGAAGGAGTAAACCGAGAAACGGAGAAACGCAGAAACGATGAAACGAAGGAAGAAACGGAGAAAAGAAGAAAGAAACGGAGAAATGAAGAAAGAAACGTAGAAACGAAGAAAGAAACGGAGATACGAAGAAAGAAACGGAGAAACGAACAAAGAAAAGGACAAACGAAGAAAGAAACGGAGATACGAAGAAAGAAACGGAGAAACGAACAAAGAAACGGAGAAACGAACAAAGAAACGGAGAAACGGAGAAATATACGGAGAAATGAAGAAAGAAACTGAGAAAGAAACGGAGAAACTAAGAAAGAAACGGAGAAACGAACAAAGAAACGCAGAAACGAAGAATGAAACGGAGAAACGAAGAAATATACGGAGAAATGAAGAAACAAACGGAGAAACAAGAAAGAAACTGAGAAACCAACAAAGAAACGGAGAAACGAAGAAAGAAACGGAGAAACGAAGGATGAAACGGAGAAACGAAGAAAGAAACGGAGAAATAAATGGAGAAACGAAGATATAAACGGAGAAACGAAGAAAGAAACGGAGAAACGAAGAAACGATGACAGAAAGGAGAAACGAAGAACCAAACGGAGAAACGAAGAAAGAAACGTAGAAACGAAGAAAGAAACGGAGAAACGGAGAAATAAATGGAGAAACGAAGAAATAAACCGAGAAACGGAGAAAGAAACGGAGAAACGAACAAAGAAACGGAGAAACGAAGAAAGAAACGGAGAAACGAAGGATGAAACGGAGAAACGAAGAAAGAAATGGAGAAACGAAGATATAAACGGATAAAAGAAGAAAGAAACGGAGAAACGAAGAAACGATGAAAGAAAGGAGAAACGGAAGAAAGAAACGGAGAAACGAAGAAAGAAATGGAGAAACGATGCAAGAGACGGAGAAACGAAGAAAGAAACGGAGAACCGAAGAAAGAAACTGAGAAACGAAGAAAAAAACGGAGAATCGGAGAAATAAATGGAGAAACGAAGAAATAAACCGAGAAACGGAGAAAGAAACGGGGAAACAAGGAAAGAAACGGAGAAACGAACAAAGAAACGGAGAAACGAAGAAAGAAATGGAGAAACGAAGAAAGAAACGGAGTAACGAAGAAATAAACGAAGAAACGAAGAAAGATACGGAGAATCGGAGAAATAAATGGAGAAACGAAGAAATAAACGGAGAAACGGAGAAATAAATGGAGAAACGAAGAAATAGACCGAGAAACGGAGAAAGAAACGGAGAAACGAACAAAGAAACGGAGAATCGAAGAAAGAAACGGATAAACGAAGAAACAAACGGAGAAACGACGAAAGAGACGGAGAAACGAAGAAAGAAACGGAGAAACGAAAGAAGAAACGGAGAAACGAAGATAGAAACGGAGAAACGAAGAAAGAAACTGAGAATCTAAGAAAAAAACGGAGAATCGGAGAAATAAATGGAGAAACGAAGGAATAAACCGAGAAACGGAGAAACGGAGAAACGATTAAACGAAGGAAGAAACGGAGAAACGAAGAAAGAAACGGAGGAATGAAGAAAGAAACGAAGAAGCGAAGAAAGAAACGGAGAAACGAAGAAATAAACGGAGAAACGAAGAAAGAAACGGAGAAACGAAGAAAGAAACGGTCTAACGAAGAAAGAAACGAATAAACGAAGAAGGAAACGGAGAATCGGAGCAGGAACGGAGTATCGTTGAAAGAAATGAAGAAACGAAGAATGAAACGGAGAATCGGAGAAATAAATGGAGAAACGAAGGAATAAACCAACAAACGGAGAAACGGAGAAACGATGAAACGAAGGATGAAACGGGGAAACTTAGAAAGCAACGAAGAAAGAAACACAGAATCGGAGAAATAAATGGAGAAACGAAGAAATAAACCGAGAATCGGAGAAAGAAACGGAGTAACGAAGAAAGAAACGAAGAAAGGAAGAAAGAAACGGAGAATCGGAGAAATAAATGGAGAAACGAAGGAATAAACCGAGAATCGGAGAAAGAAACGGAGTAACGAAGAAAGAAACGAAGAAATGAAGAAAGAAACGGAGTAACGATGTAAGAAACGAAGAAACGAAGAAAGAAACGGAGAAACGGAGAAAGAAACGGAGAATCGGAGCAGGAACGGAGTATGGATGAAAGAAATGAAGAAACGAAGAAAGAAACGGAGAATCGGAGAAATAAATGGAGAAACGAAGGAATAAACCGAGAAACGGAGAAATGGAGAAACGATGAAACGAAGGAAGAATCGGAGAAACGAGGAAAGAAACGGAGAAATGAAGAAAGAAACGAAGAAACGAAGAAAGAAACGGAGAAACGAAGAAATAAACGGAGAAACGAAGAAAGAAACGGAGAAACGAAGAAATAAACGGAGAATCGAGGAAACAAACGCAGAAACGAAGAAAGAAACGGAGAAACGAAGAAAGAAACGGAGAAACGGAGAAATAAATGGAGAAACGAAGAAATAAACGGAGAAACGAAGAAAGAAACGGAGAAACGGAGAAAGAAACGGAGAATCGGAGCAGGAACGGAGTATCGATGAAAGAATTGAAGAAACGAAGAAAGAAACGGAGAATCGGTGAAATAAATGGAGAAACGAAGGAATAAACCAACAAACGGAGAAACGGAGAAACGATGAAACGAAGGAAGAAACGGGGAAACGAAGAAAGCAACGAAGAAAGAAACACAGAATCGGAGAAATAAATGGAGAAACGAAGAAATAAACCGAGAATCGGAGAAAGAAACGGAGTAACGAAGAAAGAAACGAAGAAATGAAGAAAGAAACGGAGTAACGATGTAAGAAACGAAGAAACGAAGAAAGAAAATGAGAATCGGAGAAATAAATGAAGAAACGAAGGAGTAAACCGAGAAACGGAGAAACGCAGAAACGATGAAACGAAGGAAGAAACGGAGAAAAGAAGAAAGAAACGGAGAAATGAAGAAAGAAACGTAGAAACGAAGAAAGAAACGGAGATACGAAGAAAGAAACGGAGAAACGAACAAAGAAAAGGACAAACGAAGAAAGAAACGGAGATACGAAGAAAGAAACGGAGAAACGAACAAAGAAACGGAGAAATGAACAAAGAAACGGAGAAACGGAGAAATATACGGAGAAATGAAGAAAGAAACTGAGAAAGAAACGGAGAAACTAAGAAAGAAACGGAGAAACGAACAAAGAAACGCAGAAACGAAGAATGAAACGGAGAAGCGAAGAAATATACGGAGAAATGAAGAAACAAACGGAGAAACAAGAAAGAAACTGAGAAACCAACAAAGAAACGGAGAAACGAAGAAAGAAACGGAGAAACGAAGGATGAAACGGAGAAACGAAGAAAGAAACGGAGAAATAAATGGAGAAACGAAGATATAAACGGAGAAACGAAGAAAGAAACGGAGAAACGAAGAAACGATGACAGAAAGGAGAAACGAAGAACCAAACGGAGAAACGAAGAAAGAAACGGAGAAACGAAGGAAGAAACGGAGAAACGAAGAAAGAAACGGAGAAACGAAAAAAGAAACTGAGAAACGAAGAAAAAAACGGAGAATCGGAGAAATAAATGGAGAAACGAAGAAATAAACCGAGAAACGGAGAATGAAACGGGGAAACAAGGAAAGAAACGGAGAAACAAACAAAGAAACGGAGAAACGACGAAAGAAACGGAGAAACGAAGAAAGAAACGGAGAAACGAAGAAAGAAACGGAGAAACGAAAAAAGAAACTGAGAAACGAAGAAAAAAACGGAGAATCGGAGAAATAAATGGAGAAACGAAGAAATAAACCGAGAAACGGAGAATGAAACGGGGAAACAAGGAAAGAAACGGAGAAACAAAGAAAGAAACTGAGAAACCAACAAAGAAACGGAGAAACGAAGAAAGAAACGGAGAAACGAAGGATGAAACGGAGAAACGAAGAAAGAAACGGAGAAATAAATGGAGAAACGAAGATATAAACGGAGAAACGAAGAAAGAAACGGGGAAACGAAGAAAGCAACGAAGAAAGAAACACAGAATCGGAGAAATAAATGGAGAAACGAAGAAATAAACCGAGAATCGGAGAAAGAAACGGAGTAACGAAGAAAGAAACGAAGAAATGAAGAAAGAAACGGAGTAACGATGAAAGAAACGAAGAAACGAAGAAAGAAACGGAGAATCGGAGAAATAAATGGAGAAACGAAGGAGTAAACCGAGAAACGGAGGAACGCAGAAACGGTGAAGCGAAGGAAGAAACGGAGGAACGAAGAAAGAAACGGAGAAATGAAGAAAGAAGCGAAGAAACGAAGAAAGAAACGGAGAAACGAAGAAATAAACGGAGAAACGAAGAAAGAAACGGAGAAACGAAGAAATAAACGGAGAAACGGAGAAACGGAGATACGATGAAACGAAGGAAGAAACGGAGAATCGAAAAAAGAAACGGAGAAATGAAGAAAGAAGCGAAGAAACGAAGAAAGAATCGGAGAAACGAAGAAATAAACGGAGAAACGAAGAAAGAAACGGAGAAACGAAGAAATAAACGGAGAAGCGAAGAAAGAAACGGAGAAGCAAAGAATGAAACGGAGAATCGGAGCAGGAACGGAGTAACGATGAAAGAAACGGAGAAACGAAGAAAGAAACGGAGAAGCGAACAAAGAAACGGAGAAACGAAGAAAGAAACGGAGAAACGGAGAAATAAATGGAGAAACGAAGAAATAAACGGAGAAACGAACCAGGAAACGGAGAAACGAAGAAGGAAACGGAGAATCGAAGAAAGAAATGGAGAAACGAAGAAAGAAACGGAGAAACGAAGAAAGAAACGGAGAAACGGAGAAATAAATGGAGAAACGAAAAAATAAACGGAGATACGAGGAAAGAAACGGAGAAACGAAGATAGAAAAGGAGAAACGAAGAAGGAAACGGAGAAACGAAGGAAGAAACGGAGTAACGAAGAAAGAAACGAAGAAACGAAGAAAGAAACGGAGAAACGAAGAAATAAACGGAGAAACGAAGAAAGAAACGGAGAAACGAACAAAGAAACGGAGAAACGAACAAAGAAACGGAGAAACGAACAAAGAAACGGAGAAACGATCAATGAAACGGAGAAACGAACAAAGAAACGGACAAACGAAGAAAGAAACGGAGAAACGGAGAAATAAATGGAGAAACGAAGAAAGAAACGGAGAAACGAAGAAAGAAACGGAGAAACTGAACAAAGAAACGGAGAAACGAACCAAGAAACGGAGAAACGAACATAGAAACGGAGAAACAAAGACAGAATCGGAGAAACGGAGAAATAAATGGAGAAACGAAGAAATAAACGGGAAAACGAAGAAAGAAACGGGGAAACGAAGAAAGAAACGGAGAAACGGAGAAATAAATGGAGAAACGAAAAAATAAACGGAGATACGAGGAAAGAAACGGAGAAACGAAGAAAGAAAAGGAGAAACGAAGAAAGAAACGGAGAAACGAAGGAAGAAACGGAGTAACGATGAAAGAAACGAAGAAACGAAGAAAGAAACGGAGTGTCGGAGAAATAAACGGAGAAACGAAGAAATAAACCGAGAAACGGAGAAAGAAACGGAGAAACGATCAATGAAACGGAGAAACGAACAAAGAAACGGAGAAACGATCAATGAAACGGAGAAACGAACAAAGAAACGGACAAACGAAGAAAGAAACGGAGAAACGGAGAAATAAATGGAGAAACGAAGAAAGAAACGGAGAAACGAAGAAAGAAACGGAGAAACTGAACAAAGAAACGGAGAAACGAACCAAGAAACGGAGAAACGAACATAGAAACGGAGAAACAAAGACAGAATCGGAGAAACGGAGAAATAAATGGAGAAACGAAGAAATAAACGGGAAAACGAAGAAAGAAACGGAGAAACGAAGAAAGAAACGGAGAAACGAAGAACGAAACGTAGTAACGAAGAAAGAAACGAAGAAACGAAGAAAGAAACGGAGAAATAAATGGAGAAACGAAGAAATAAACCGAGAAACGGAGAAAGAAACGGAGAAAGGAAGAAATAAACGTAGAAACGAAGAAAGAAACGGAGAAACGAGGAAAGAAATGGAGAAACGAAGAAATAAACGGAGAATCGAAGAAAGAAACCAGACAAACAAAGAAAGAAACGGAGAAACGAACAAAGAATCGGAGAAACGAACAAAGAGACGGAGAAACGAACAAAGAAACGGAGAAACGAACATAGAAACGGAGAAACGAACATAGAAACGGAGAAACAAAGACAGAAACGGAGAAACGGAGAAATAAATGGAGAAACGAAGAAATAAACGGAGAAACGAAGAAAGAAACGGAGAAATGAAGAAAGAAACGGAGAAACGAAGAACGAAACGTAGTAACGAAGAAAGAAACGAAGAAACGAAGAAAGAAACGGAGAAATAAATGGAGAAACGAAGAAATAAACCGAGAAACGGAGAAAGAAACGGAGAAACGAAGAAATAAACGTAGAAACGAAGAAAGAAACGGAGAAACGAGGAAAGAAATGGAGAAACGAACAAAGAAACGGAGAAACGAAGAAAGAAATGGAGAAACGAAGAAAGAAACGGAGTAACGAAGAAATAAACGAAGAAACGAAGAAAGATACGGAGAATCGGAAAAATAAATGGAGAAACGAAGAAATAAACGGAGAAACGGAGAAATAAATGGAGAAACGAAGAAATAGACCGAGAAACGGATAAAGAAACGGAGAAACGAACAAAGAAACGGAGAATCGAAGAAAGAAACGGGTAAACGAACAAACAAACGGAGAAACGAAGAAAGAAACGGAGAAACGAAGAAAGAAACGGAGAAACGGAGAAATAAATGGAGAAACGAAGAAATAAACGGAGAAACGAAGAAAGAAACGGAGAAACGAAGAAAGAAACGGAGAAACGAAGAAAGAAACGGAGTAACGAAAAAAGAAACGAAGAAACGAAGAATGAAACGTAGAAACGCAGAAAGAAACGGAGAAACGAAGAAATAAACGGAGAATCGAAGAAACAAACGGAGAAACGACGAAAGAAACGGAGAAACGAAGAAAGAAACGGAGAAACGAAAGAAGAAACGGAGAAACGAAGATAGAAACGGAGAAACGAAGAAAGAAACTGAGAAACTAAGAAAAAAACGGAGAATCGGAGAAATAAATGGAGAAACGAAGAAATAAACCGAGAAAAGGAGAAAGAGACGGGGAAACAAGGAAAGAAACGGAGAAACGAAGAAAGAAACGGATAAGCGAACAAAGAAACGGAGAAACGAAGAAAGAAACGGAGGAACGAAGAAAGAAACGGAGAAACGAAGAAAGAAACGGAGAAACGATGAAGGAAACGGAGAAACGAACAATGAAACGGAGAAACGAAGAAGGAAACGGAGAAACGGAGAAATAAATGGAGAAACGAAGAAATAAACGGAGAAACGAACCAGGAAACGGAGAAACGAAGAAAGAAACGGAGAAACGAAGGATGAAACGGAGAAACGAAGAAAGAAACGGAGAAATAAATGGAGAAACGAAGATATAAACGGAGAAACTAAGTAAGAAACGGAGAAACGAAGAAACGATGACAGAAAGGAGAAACGAAGAAACAAACGGACAAACGAAGAAAGAAACGGAGAAACGAAGGAAGAAACGGAGAAACGAAGGAAGAAACGGAGAAAAGAAGAAAGAAACGGAGAAATGAAGAAAGAAACGAAGAAACGAAGAAAGAAACGGAGATACGAAGAAAGAAACGGAGAAACGAACAAAGAAACGGAGAAGCGAACAAAGAAACGGAGAAACGAAGAAAGAAACGAAGAAACGAAGAAAGAAACGGAGATACGAAGAAAGAAACGGAGAAATAAATGGAGAAACGAAGAAATAAACGGAGAAACGAAGAAAGAAACGGAGAAACGAAGAAAGAAACGGAGAAACGAAGAAGGAAACGGAGTAACGAAGAAAGAAACGAAGAAACGAAGAAAGAAACGGAGAATCGGAGAAATAAATGGAGAAACGAAGGAATAAACCGAGAAACGGAGAAACGGAGAAACGATGAAACGAGGGAAGAAACGGAGAAAAGAAGAAAGAAACGGAGAAATGAAGAAAGAAACGAAGAAACGAAGAAAGAAACGGAGATACGAAGAAAGAAACGGAGAAACGAACAAAGAAACGGAGAAACGAAGAAAGAAACGGAAAATAAATGGAGAAACGAAGAAATAAACGGAGAAACGAAGAAAGAAACGGAGAAGCAAAGAAAGAAACGGAGAAAAGAAGAAAGAAACGGAGAAACGAAGAAAGAAACGGAGAAGCAAAGAAAGAAACGGAGAAACGAAGAAAGAAACGGAGAAATGAAGAAAAAAACGGAGAAGCGAACAAAGAAACGGAGAAACGAAGAAAGAAACGGAGAAGCGGAGAAATAAATGGAGAAACGAAGAAATAAACGGAGAAACGAACCAGGAAACGGAGAAACGAAGAAAGAAACGGAGAATCGAAGAAAGAAATGGAGAAACGAAGAAAGAAACGGAGAAACGAAGAAAGAAACGGAGATACGAAGAAAGAAACGGAGAAACGAAGGAAGAAACGGAGAAACGAAGAAAGAAACGGAGAAGCGGAGAAAGAAACGGAGAAACGAAGAAAGAAACGGAAAAACGAAGAAAGAAACGGAGTAACGATGAAAGAAACGAAGAAACGAAGAAAGAAACGGAGAATCGGAGAAATAAGTGGAGAAACGAACAAAGAAACGGAGTAACGAAGAAAGAATCGGAGAAACGAACAAAGAAACGGAGAAACGAACAAAGAAACGGAGAAACGAACAAAGAAACGGAGAAACGGAGAAATAAATGGAGAAACGAAGAAATAAACGGAGAAACGAACAAGGAAACGGAGATTCGAAGAAAGAAACAAAGAAACGAAAAAAGAAACGGAGAAACGAAGAAAGAAACGGAGAAACGAAGAAAGAAACGGAGATACGATGAAAGAAACGGAGAAACGGAGAAATAAATGGAGAAACGAAGAAATAAACGGAGACACGAAGAAATAAACGGAGAAACGAAGAATGAAACGGAGAAACGAAGAATGAAACGGAGAAATAAATGGAGAAACGAAGAAATAAACGGAGAAACGAAGAAAGAAACGGAGAAACGAAGAAAGAAACGGAGAAACGAAGAAAGAAACGGAGTAACGATGAAAGAAACGAAGAAACGAAGAAAGAAACGGAGAATCGGAGAAAGAAATGGAGAAACGATCAAAGAAACGGAGAAACGAAGAAAGAAACGGAGAAACGAACAAAGAAACGGAGAAACGGAGAAATAAATGGAGAAACGAAGAAATAAACGGAGAAACGAACAAGGAAACGGAGATTCGAAGAAAGAAACAAAGAAACGAAAAAAGAAACGGAGAAACGAAGAAAGAAACGGAGAAGCGAACAAAGAAACGGAGAAACGAAGAAAGAAACGGAGAAGCGGAGAAATAAATGGAGAAACGAAGAAATAAACGGAGAAACGAACCAGGAAACGGAGAAACGAAGAAAGAAACGGAGAAACGAAGAAAGAAACGGAGATACGAAGAAAGCAACGGAGAAACGAAGGAAGAAACGGAGAAACGAAGAAAGAAACGGAGAAACGGAGAAAGAAACGGAGAAACGAAGAAAGAAACGGAAAAACGAAGAATGAAACGGAGTAACGATGAAAGAAACGAAGAAACGAAGAAAGAAACGGAGAATCGGAGAAATAAGTGGAGAAACGAACAAAGAAACGGAGTAACGAAGAAAGAATCGGAGAAACGAACAAAGAAACGGAGAAACGAAGAAAGAAACGGAGAAATAAATGGAGAAACGAAGAAATAAACGGAGAAACGAAGAAAGAAACGGAGAAACAAACAAAGAAACGGAGAAACGCAGAAAGAAACGGAGAAACGGAGAAATAAATGGAGAAACGAAGAAATAAACGGAGAAACGAAGAAAGAAACGGAGAAACGAAGAAAGAAACGGAGAAACGAAGAAAGAAACGGAGTAACGAAGAAAGAAACGAAGAAACGAAGAAAGAAACGGAGAATCGGAGAAATAAATGGAGAAACGAAGGAATAAACCGAGAAACGGAGAAACGGAGAAACGATGAAACGAAGGAAGAAACGGAGAAAAGAAGAAAGAAACGGAGAAATGAAGAAAGAAACGAAGAAACGAAGAAAGAAACGGAGATACGAAGAAAGAAACGGAGAAACGAACAAAGAAACGGAGAAACGAAGAAAGAAACGGAGAAATAAATGGAGAAACGAAGAAATAAACGGAGAAACGAAGAAAGAAACGGAGAAGCAAAGAAAGAAACGGAGAAACGAAGAAAGAAACGGAGAAACGAACAAAGAAACGGAGAAACGAAGAAAGAAACGGAGAAGCGGAGAAATAAATGGAGAAACGAAGAAAGAAACGGAAAAACGAAGAAAGAAACGGAGTAACGATGAAAGAAACGAAGAAACGAAGAAAGAAACGGAGAATCGGAGAAATAAGTGGAGAAACGAACAAAGAAACGGAGTAACGAAGAAAGAATCGGAGAAACGAACAAAGAAACTGAAACGAACAAAGAAACGGAGAAACGAACAAAGAAACGGAGAAACGGAGAAATAAATTGAGAAACGAAGAAATAAACGGAGAAACGAACAAGGAAACGGAGATTCGAAGAAAGAAACAAAGAAACGAAAAAAGAAACGGAGAAACGAAGAAAGAAACGGAGAAACGAAGAAAGAAACGGAGATACGATGAAAGAAACGGAGAAACGGAGAAATAAATGGAGAAACGAAGAAATAAACGGAGAAACGAAGAATGAAACGGAGAAATAAATGGAGAAAGGAAGAAATAAACGGAGAAACCAAGAAAGAAACGGAGAAACGAAGAAAGAAACGGAGAAACGAAGAAAGAAACGGAGTAACGATGAAAGAAACGAAGAAACGAAGAAAGAAACGGAGAATCGGAGAAATAAATGGAGAAACGATCAAAGAAACGGAGAAACGAAGAAAGAAACGGAGAAACGAACAAAGAAACGGAGAAACGAACAAAGAAACGGAGAAACGGAGAAATAAATGGAGAAACGAAGAAATAAACGGAGAAACGAACAAGGAAACGGAGATTCGAAGAAAGAAACAAAGAAACGAAAAAAGAAACGGAGAAACGAAGAAAGAAACGGAGAAGCGAACAAAGAAACGGAGAAACGAAGAAAGAAACGGAGAAGCGGAGAAATAAATGGAGAAACGAAGAAATAAACGGAGAAACGAACCAGGAAACGGAGAAACGAAGAAAGAAACGGAGAATCGAAGAAAGAAATGGAGAAACGAAGAAAGAAACGGAGAAACGAAGAAAGAAACGGAGATACGAAGAAAGCAACGGAGAAACGAAGGAAGAAACGGAGAAACGAAGAAAGAAACGGAGAAACGGAGAAAGAAACGGAGAAACGAAAAAAGAAACGGAGAAACGAAGAAAGAAACGGAGAAACTAAGAAAGAAACGGAGAAACGGAGAAATAAATGGAGAAACGAAGAAATAAACGGAGAGGCGAAGAAAGAAACGGAGAAACGAAGAAAGAAACGGAGAATCGGAGAAATAAATGGAGAAACGAGGGAATAAACCGAGAAACGGAGATACGGAGAAACGATGAAACGAAGGAAGAAACGGAGAAATGAAGAAAGAAACGAAGAAACGAAGAAAGAAACGGAGAATCGGAGAAATAAATGGAGAAATGAAGAAATAAACCGAGAAACGGAGAAAGAAACGGAGAAACGAACAAAGAAACGGAGAAACGGAGAAACGAACAAAGAAACGGAGAAACGAACAAAGAAACGGAGAAACGAAGAAAGAAATGGAGAAACGAAGAAAGAAACGGAGTAACGAAGAAATAAACGAAGAAACGAAGAAAGATACGGAGAATCGGGGAAATAAATGGAGAAACGAAGAAATAAACGGAGAAACGGAGAAATAAATGGAGAAACGAAGAAATAGACCGAGAAACGGAGAAAGAAACGGAGAAACGAACAAAGAAACGGAGAATCGAAGAAAGAAACGGAGAAACGAACAAAGAAACGGAGAAACAAACAAAGAAACGGAGAAACGTACAAAGAAACGGAGAAACGAAGAAATAAATGGAGAAACGAAGAAATAAACGGAGAAACGAAGAAAGAAACGGAGAAACGAAGAAAGATACGGAGAATCGGAGAAATAAATGGAGAAACGAAGAAATAAACGGAGAAACGGAGAAATAAATGGAGAAACGAAGAAATAGACCGAGAAACGGAGAAAGAAACGGAGAAACGAACAAAGAAACGGAGAATCGAAGAAAGAAACGGAGAAACGAACAAAGAAACGGAGAAACTAAGAAAGAAACGGAGAAACGGAGAAATAAAAGGAGAAACGAAGAAATAAACGGAGAGGCGAAGAAAGAAACGGAGAAACGAAGAAAGAAACGGAGAATCGGAGAAATAAATGGAGAAACGAAGAAAGAAACGGAGAAACGAAGGAAGAAACGGAGAAACGAAGAAAGAAACGGAGAAACGAAGAAAGAAACTGAGAAACTAAGAAAAAAACGGAGAATCGGAGAAATAAATGGAGAAACGAAGAAATAAACCGAGAAACGGAGAAAGAAACGGGGAAACAAGGAAAGAAACGGAGAAACGAAGAAAGAAACGGAGAAGCGAACAAAGAAACGGAGCAACGAAGAAAGAAACGGAGGAACGAAGAAAGAAACGGAGAAACGAAGAAAGAAACGGAGAAACGATGAAAGAAACGGAGAAATGAACAATGAAACGGAGAAACGAAGAAAGAAACGGAGAAACGGAGAAATAAATGGAGAAACGAACAAAGAAACGCAGAAACGAAGAATGAAACGGAGAAACGACGAAATATACGGAGAAATGGAGAAACAAACGGAGAAGCAAAGAAAGAAACTGAGAAACCAACAAAGAAACGGAGAAACGAAGAAAGAAACGGAGAAACGAAGGATGAATCGGAGAAACGAAGAAAGAAACGGAGAAATAAATGGAGAAACGAAGATATAAACGGAGAAACGAAGAAAGAGACGGAGAAACGAAGAAACGATGAAAGAAAGGAGAAACGAAGAAAGAAACGGAGAAACGAAGAAAGAAACGGAGAAACGAAGGAAGAAACGGAGAAACGAAGAAAGAAACGGAGAAACGAAGAAAGAAACTGAGAAACTAAGAAAAAAACGGAGAATCGGAGAAATAAATGGAGAAACGAAGAAATAAACCGAGAAACGGAGAAAGAAACGGGGAAACAAGGAAAGAAACGGAGAAACGAAGAAAGAAACGGAGAAGCGAACAAAGAAACGGAGCAACGAAGAAAGAAACGGAGGAACGAAGAAAGAAACGGAGAAACGAAGAAAGAAACGGAGAAACGATGAAAGAAACGGAGAAATGAACAATGAAACGGAGAAACGAAGAAAGAAACGGAGAAACGAAGAAAGAAACGGAGAAGCGAACAAAGAAACGGAGCAACGAAGAAAGAAACGGAGAAACGAAGAAAGAAACGAAGAAACGAAGAAAGAAACGGAGATACGAAGAAAGAAACGGAGAAATAAATGGAGAAACGAAGAAATAAACGGAGAAACGAAGAAAGAAACGGAGAAACGAAGAAAGAAACGGAGAAACGAAGAAGGAAACGGAGTAACGAAGAAAGAAACGAAGAAACGAAGAAAGAAACGGAGAATCGGAGAAATAAATGGAGAAACGAAGGAATAAACCGAGAAACGGAGAAACGGAGAAACGATGAAACGAGGGAAGAAACGGAGAAAAGAAGAAAGAAACGGAGAAATGAAGAAAGAAACGAAGAAACGAAGAAAGAAACGGAGATACGAAGAAAGAAACGGAGAAACGAACAAAGAAACGGAGAAACGAAGAAAGAAACGGAAAATAAATGGAGAAACGAAGAAATAAACGGAGAAACGAAGAAAGAAACGGAGAAGCAAAGAAAGAAACGGAGAAAAGAAGAAAGAAACGGAGAAACGAAGAAAGAAACGGAGAAGCAAAGAAAGAAACGGAGAAACGAAGAAAGAAACGGAGAAATGAAGAAAAAAACGGAGAAGCGAACAAAGAAACGGAGAAACGAAGAAAGAAACGGAGAAGCGGAGAAATAAATGGAGAAACGAAGAAATAAACGGAGAAACGAACCAGGAAACGGAGAAACGAAGAAAGAAACGGAGAATCGAAGAAAGAAATGGAGAAACGAAGAAAGAAACGGAGAAACGAAGAAAGAAACGGAGATACGAAGAAAGAAACGGAGAAACGAAGGAAGAAACGGAGAAACGAAGAAAGAAACGGAGAAGCGGAGAAAGAAACGGAGAAACGAAGAAAGAAACGGAAAAACGAAGAAAGAAACGGAGTAACGATGAAAGAAACGAAGAAACGAAGAAAGAAACGGAGAATCGGAGAAATAAGTGGAGAAACGAACAAAGAAACGGAGTAACGAAGAAAGAATCGGAGAAACGAACAAAGAAACGGAGAAACGAACAAAGAAACGGAGAAACGAACAAAGAAACGGAGAAACGGAGAAATAAATGGAGAAACGAAGAAATAAACGGAGAAACGAACAAGGAAACGGAGATTCGAAGAAAGAAACAAAGAAACGAAAAAAGAAACGGAGAAACGAAGAAAGAAACGGAGAAACGAAGAAAGAAACGGAGATACGATGAAAGAAACGGAGAAACGGAGAAATAAATGGAGAAACGAAGAAATAAACGGAGACACGAAGAAATAAACGGAGAAACGAAGAATGAAACGGAGAAACGAAGAATGAAACGGAGAAATAAATGGAGAAACGAAGAAATAAACGGAGAAACGAAGAAAGAAACGGAGAAACGAAGAAAGAAACGGAGAAACGAAGAAAGAAACGGAGTAACGATGAAAGAAACGAAGAAACGAAGAAAGAAACGGAGAATCGGAGAAAGAAATGGAGAAACGATCAAAGAAACGGAGAAACGAAGAAAGAAACGGAGAAACGAACAAAGAAACGGAGAAACGGAGAAATAAATGGAGAAACGAAGAAATAAACGGAGAAACGAACAAGGAAACGGAGATTCGAAGAAAGAAACAAAGAAACGAAAAAAGAAACGGAGAAACGAAGAAAGAAACGGAGAAGCGAACAAAGAAACGGAGAAACGAAGAAAGAAACGGAGAAGCGGAGAAATAAATGGAGAAACGAAGAAATAAACGGAGAAACGAACCAGGAAACGGAGAAACGAAGAAAGAAACGGAGAAACGAAGAAAGAAACGGAGATACGAAGAAAGCAACGGAGAAACGAAGGAAGAAACGGAGAAACGAAGAAAGAAACGGAGAAACGGAGAAAGAAACGGAGAAACGAAGAAAGAAACGGAAAAACGAAGAATGAAACGGAGTAACGATGAAAGAAACGAAGAAACGAAGAAAGAAACGGAGAATCGGAGAAATAAGTGGAGAAACGAACAAAGAAACGGAGTAACGAAGAAAGAATCGGAGAAACGAACAAAGAAACGGAGAAACGAAGAAAGAAACGGAGAAATAAATGGAGAAACGAAGAAATAAACGGAGAAACGAAGAAAGAAACGGAGAAACAAACAAAGAAACGGAGAAACGCAGAAAGAAACGGAGAAACGGAGAAATAAATGGAGAAACGAAGAAATAAACGGAGAAACGAAGAAAGAAACGGAGAAACGAAGAAAGAAACGGAGAAACGAACAAAGAAACGGAGAAACGAAGAAAGAAACGGAGAAGCGGAGAAATAAATGGAGAAACGAAGAAAGAAACGGAAAAACGAAGAAAGAAACGGAGAAACGAAGAAAGAAACGGAGTAACGAAGAAAGAAACGAAGAAACGAAGAAAGAAACGGAGAATCGGAGAAATAAATGGAGAAACGAAGGAATAAACCGAGAAACGGAGAAACGGAGAAACGATGAAACGAAGGAAGAAACGGAGAAAAGAAGAAAGAAACGGAGAAATGAAGAAAGAAACGAAGAAACGAAGAAAGAAACGGAGATACGAAGAAAGAAACGGAGAAACGAACAAAGAAACGGAGAAACGAACAAAGAAACGGAGAAATAAATGGAGAAACGAAGAAATAAACGGAGAAACGAAGAAAGAAACGGAGAAGCAAAGAAAGAAACGGAGAAACGAAGAAAGAAACGGAGAAACGAACAAAGAAACGGAGAAACGAAGAAAGAAACGGAGAAGCGGAGAAATAAATGGAGAAACGAAGAAAGAAACGGAAAAACGAAGAAAGAAACGGAGTAACGATGAAAGAAACGAAGAAACGAAGAAAGAAACGGAGAATCGGAGAAATAAGTGGAGAAACGAACAAAGAAACGGAGTAACGAAGAAAGAATCGGAGAAACGAACAAAGAAACTGAAACGAACAAAGAAACGGAGAAACGAACAAAGAAACGGAGAAACGGAGAAATAAATTGAGAAACGAAGAAATAAACGGAGAAACGAACAAGGAAACGGAGATTCGAAGAAAGAAACAAAGAAACGAAAAAAGAAACGGAGAAACGAAGAAAGAAACGGAGAAACGAAGAAAGAAACGGAGATACGATGAAAGAAACGGAGAAACGGAGAAATAAATGGAGAAACGAAGAAATAAACGGAGAAACGAAGAATGAAACGGAGAAATAAATGGAGAAAGGAAGAAATAAACGGAGAAACCAAGAAAGAAACGGAGAAACGAAGAAAGAAACGGAGAAACGAAGAAAGAAACGGAGTAACGATGAAAGAAACGAAGAAACGAAGAAAGAAACGGAGAATCGGAGAAATAAATGGAGAAACGATCAAAGAAACGGAGAAACGAAGAAAGAAACGGAGAAACGAACAAAGAAACGGAGAAACGAACAAAGAAACGGAGAAACGGAGAAATAAATGGAGAAACGAAGAAATAAACGGAGAAACGAACAAGGAAACGGAGATTCGAAGAAAGAAACAAAGAAACGAAAAAAGAAACGGAGAAACGAAGAAAGAAACGGAGAAGCGAACAAAGAAACGGAGAAACGAAGAAAGAAACGGAGAAGCGGAGAAATAAATGGAGAAACGAAGAAATAAACGGAGAAACGAACCAGGAAACGGAGAAACGAAGAAAGAAACGGAGAATCGAAGAAAGAAATGGAGAAACGAAGAAAGAAACGGAGAAACGAAGAAAGAAACGGAGATACGAAGAAAGCAACGGAGAAACGAAGGAAGAAACGGAGAAACGAAGAAAGAAACGGAGAAACGGAGAAAGAAACGGAGAAACGAAAAAAGAAACGGAGAAACGAAGAAAGAAACGGAGAAACTAAGAAAGAAACGGAGAAACGGAGAAATAAATGGAGAAACGAAGAAATAAACGGAGAGGCGAAGAAAGAAACGGAGAAACGAAGAAAGAAACGGAGAATCGGAGAAATAAATGGAGAAACGAGGGAATAAACCGAGAAACGGAGATACGGAGAAACGATGAAACGAAGGAAGAAACGGAGAAATGAAGAAAGAAACGAAGAAACGAAGAAAGAAACGGAGAATCGGAGAAATAAATGGAGAAATGAAGAAATAAACCGAGAAACGGAGAAAGAAACGGAGAAACGAACAAAGAAACGGAGAAACGGAGAAACGAACAAAGAAACGGAGAAACGAACAAAGAAACGGAGAAACGAAGAAAGAAATGGAGAAACGAAGAAAGAAACGGAGTAACGAAGAAATAAACGAAGAAACGAAGAAAGATACGGAGAATCGGGGAAATAAATGGAGAAACGAAGAAATAAACGGAGAAACGGAGAAATAAATGGAGAAACGAAGAAATAGACCGAGAAACGGAGAAAGAAACGGAGAAACGAACAAAGAAACGGAGAATCGAAGAAAGAAACGGAGAAACGAACAAAGAAACGGAGAAACAAACAAAGAAACGGAGAAACGTACAAAGAAACGGAGAAACGAAGAAATAAATGGAGAAACGAAGAAATAAACGGAGAAACGAAGAAAGAAACGGAGAAACGAAGAAAGATACGGAGAATCGGAGAAATAAATGGAGAAACGAAGAAATAAACGGAGAAACGGAGAAATAAATGGAGAAACGAAGAAATAGACCGAGAAACGGAGAAAGAAACGGAGAAACGAACAAAGAAACGGAGAATCGAAGAAAGAAACGGAGAAACGAACAAAGAAACGGAGAAACTAAGAAAGAAACGGAGAAACGGAGAAATAAAAGGAGAAACGAAGAAATAAACGGAGAGGCGAAGAAAGAAACGGAGAAACGAAGAAAGAAACGGAGAATCGGAGAAATAAATGGAGAAACGAAGAAAGAAACGGAGAAACGAAGGAAGAAACGGAGAAACGAAGAAAGAAACGGAGAAACGAAGAAAGAAACTGAGAAACTAAGAAAAAAACGGAGAATCGGAGAAATAAATGGAGAAACGAAGAAATAAACCGAGAAACGGAGAAAGAAACGGGGAAACAAGGAAAGAAACGGAGAAACGAAGAAAGAAACGGAGAAGCGAACAAAGAAACGGAGCAACGAAGAAAGAAACGGAGGAACGAAGAAAGAAACGGAGAAACGAAGAAAGAAACGGAGAAACGATGAAAGAAACGGAGAAATGAACAATGAAACGGAGAAACGAAGAAAGAAACGGAGAAACGGAGAAATAAATGGAGAAACGAACAAAGAAACGCAGAAACGAAGAATGAAACGGAGAAACGACGAAATATACGGAGAAATGGAGAAACAAACGGAGAAGCAAAGAAAGAAACTGAGAAACCAACAAAGAAACGGAGAAACGAAGAAAGAAACGGAGAAACGAAGGATGAATCGGAGAAACGAAGAAAGAAACGGAGAAATAAATGGAGAAACGAAGATATAAACGGAGAAACGAAGAAAGAGACGGAGAAACGAAGAAACGATGAAAGAAAGGAGAAACGAAGAAAGAAACGGAGAAACGAAGAAAGAAACGGAGAAACGAAGGAAGAAACGGAGAAACGAAGAAAGAAACGGAGAAACGAAGAAAGAAACTGAGAAACTAAGAAAAAAACGGAGAATCGGAGAAATAAATGGAGAAACGAAGAAATAAACCGAGAAACGGAGAAAGAAACGGGGAAACAAGGAAAGAAACGGAGAAACGAAGAAAGAAACGGAGAAGCGAACAAAGAAACGGAGCAACGAAGAAAGAAACGGAGGAACGAAGAAAGAAACGGAGAAACGAAGAAAGAAACGGAGAAACGATGAAAGAAACGGAGAAATGAACAATGAAACGGAGAAACGAAGAAAGAAACGGAGAAACGGAGAAATAAATGGAGAAACGAAGAAATAAACGGAGAAACAAACAAAGAAACGGAGAAACGAAGAAAGAAACGGAGAAACGGAGAAATAAATGGAGAAACGAAGAAATAAACGGAGAAACAAAGAAAGAAACGGAGGAACGAAGAAAGAAACGGAGAAACGAAGAAAGAAACGGAGTAACGAAGAAAGAAACGAATAAACGAAGAAAGAAACGGAGAATCGGAGCAGGAACGGAGTATCGATGAAAGAAATGAAGAGACGAAGAAAGAAACGGACAATCGGAGAAATAAATGGAGAAACGAAGGAATAAACCAACAAACGGAGAAACGGAGAAACGATGAAACGGAGGAAGAAACGGGGAAACGATGAAAGCAACGAAGAAAGAAACACAGAATCGGAGAAATAAATGGAGAAACCAAGAAATAAACCGAGAATTGGAGAAAGAAACGGAGTAACGAAGGAATAAACCAAGAAACGAAGAAAGAAACGGAGAATCGGAGAAATAAATGGAGAAACGAAGAAAGAAACGGAGAAACGAAGAAAGAAACGCAGAAACGAAGAAAGAAACGGAGTAACGAAAAAAGAAACGAAGAAACGAAGAAAGAAACGGAGAAACGAACAAAGAAACGGAGAAACGAAGAAAGAAACGGACAAACGAAGAAAGAAACGGAGACACGAAGAAAGAAACGGAGAAACGAAGAAAGAAACGGAGAAACGAACAAAGAAACGGAGAAACGATCAAAGAAACGGAGAAACGGAGATATAAATGGAGAAACGAAGAAACAAACAGAGAAACGAACAAAGAAACGGACAAACGAAGAAAGAAACGGAGAAGCGGAGAAAGAAACGGAGAAACGAAGAAAGAAACGGAGAAATGAAGAAAGAAACGGAGAAACGGAGAAATAAATGGGGAAACGAAGAAATAAACGGAGAAACGAACAAAGAAAAGGAGAAACGAACAGAGAAACGTTTCTCCGTTTCTCCCTTTCTCCGTTTCTCGGTTTCCCCGTTTCTCCGTTTCTCGGTTTCTCCGTTTCTCGGTTTCTGCGTTTCTCCGTTTCTCGGTTTCTCGGTTTCTGCGTTTCTCCGTTTCTGGGTTTCTCGGTTTCTCCGTTTCTCTGTTTCTCCGTTTCTCTGTTTCTCCGTTTCTCCATTTCTCCGTTTCTCCGTTTCTCCGTTTCTCCGTTTCTCCGTTTCTCCGTTTCTCCGATTCTCGGTTTCTCCGTTTCTCCGTTTCTCGGTTTCTCGGTTTCTCCGTTTCTCTGTTTCTCCGTTTCTCCGTTTCTGCGTTTCTCCGTTTCTCGGTTTCTCTGTTTCTCTGTTTCTCCGATTCTCCGTTTCTCCGTTTCACCGTTTTATGTTCGTTTCTCCATTTATTACTCCGATTCTCCGTTTCATTCTTCGTTTCTCCGTTTCTTCCTTCGTTTCTTTCTTTGTTTCTCCGTTTCTTTCATCGTTTCTCCGCTTCTTTCTTCGTTCCTCCGTTTCTTTCTTCTATTCTCCGTTTATTTCTTCGTTTCTCCATTTATTTCTCCGTTTCTCCGTTTCTTTGTTCGTATCTCCGTTCCTTTCTTCGTTTCTCCGTTTATTTCTTCGTTTCTCCATTTACTTCTCCGTTTCTCCGTTTCTTTCTTCGTTTCTCCGTTTCTTTGTTCGTTTCTCCGTTTCTTTCTTCGTTTCTCCGTTTCTTTGTTCGTTTCTCCGTTTCTTTTTCCGTTTCTCGGTTTATTTCTTCGTTTCTCCATTTATTTCTCCGTTTCTTTCTTTGTTTCTTCGTTTCTTTCTTCGTTACTCTGTTTCTTTCTTCGTTTCTCCGTTTCTTTGTTCGTTTCTCCGTTTCTTTGTTCGTTTCTCCGTTTCTTTGTTCGTTTCTCCGTTTCTTTCTTCGATTTTCCGTTTCTTTCTTCGTTTCTCCATTTCTTTCTTCTATTCTTCATTCCGTTCTTCGTTTCTCGGTTTCTTTCTTCGTTTCTTCGTGTCTTTCTTCGTTTCTCCGTTTCTTTCTTCGTTTCTCCGTTTCTTCCTTCGTTTCTCCGTTTCTCCGTTTCTCCGTTTCTCCGTTTCTCCGTTTCTCCGTTTCTCCGTTTCTCCGTTTCTCCGTTTCTCCGTTTCTCCGTTTCTCCGTTTCTCCGTTTCTCCGTTTCTCCGTTTCTCCGTTTCTCCGTTTCTCCGTTTCTCCGTTTCTCCGTTTCTCCGTTTCTCCGTTTCTCCGTTTCTCCGTTTCTCCGTTTCTCCGTTTCTCCGTTTCTCCGTTTCTCCGTTTCTCCGTTTCTCCGTTTCTCCGTTTCTCCGTTTCTCCGTTTCTCCGTTTCTCCGTTTCTCCGTTTCTCCGTTTCTCCGTTTCTCCGTTTCTCCGTTTCTCCGTTTCTCCGTTTCTCCGTTTCTCCGTTTCTCCGTTTCTCCGTTTCTCCGTTTCTCCGTTTCTCCGTTTCTCCGTTTCTCCGTTTCTCCGTTTCTCCGTTTCTCCGTTTCTCCGTTTCTCCGTTTCTCCGTTTCTCCGTTTCTCCGTTTCTCCGTTTCTCCGTTTCTCCGTTTCTCCGTTTCTCCGTTTTATGTTCGTTTCTTCATTTATTACTCCGATTCTCCGTTTCATTCTTCGTTTCTCCGTTTCTTCCTTCGTTTCTTTCTTTGTTTCTCCGTTTCTTTCATCGTTTCTCCGCTTCTTTCTTCGTTAATCCGTTTCTTTCTTCTATTCTCCGTTTATTTCTTCGTTTCTCCATTTATTTCTCCGTTTCTCCGTTTCTTTGTTCGTTTCTCCGTTTCCTTGTTCGTTTCTCCGTTTCTTCGTTTCTTTCTTGGTTTCTCCGTTTCTTTCTTTGTTTCTCCATTTATTTCTCCGTTTCTCCGTTTCTTTGTTCGTATCTCCGTTCCTTTCTTCGTTTCTCCGTTTATTTCTTCGTTTCTCCATTTACTTCTCCGTTTTTCCGTTTCTTTCTTCGTTTCTCCGTTTCTTTGTTCGTTTCTCCGTTTCTTTCTTCGTTTCTCCGTTTCTTTGTTCGTTTCTCCGTTTCTTTTTCCGTTTCTCGGTTTATTTCTTCGTTTCTCCATTTATTTCTCCGTTTCTTTCTTTGTTTCTTCGTTTCTTTCTTCGTTACTCTGTTTCTTTCTTCGTTTCTCCGTTTCTTTGTTCGTTTCTCCGTTTCTTTGTTCGTTTCTCCGTTTCTTTGTTCGTTTCTCCGTTTCTTTCTTCGATTTTCCGTTTCTTTCTTCGTTTCTCCATTTCTTTCTTCTATTCTTCATTCCGTTCTTCGTTTCTCGGTTTCTTTCTTCGTTTCTTCGTGTCTTTCTTCGCTTCTCCGTTTCTTTCTTCGTTTCTCCGTTTCTTTCTTCGTTTCTCCGTTTCTTCCTTCGTTTCTTCGTTTCTCCGTTTCTCCGTTTCTCCGTTTCTCCGTTTCTCCGTTTCTCCGTTTCTCCGTTTCTCCGTTTCTGCGTTTCTCCGTTTCTCCGTTTCTCCGTTTCTCCGTTTCTCCGTTTCTCCGTTTCTCCGTTTCTCCGTTTCTCCGTTTCTCCGTTTCTCCGTTTCTCCGTTTCTCCGTTTCTCCTTTTCTCCGTTTCTCCGTTTCTCCGTTTCTCCGTTTCTCCGTTTCTGCGTTTCTGCGTTTCTCCGTTTCTCCGTTTCTACGTTTCTCCGTTTCTCCGTTTCTCCGTTTCTCCGTTTCTCCGTTTCTCCGTTTCTCCGTTTCTCCGTTTCTCCGTTTCTCCGTTTCTCCGTTTCTCCGTTTCTCCGTTTCTCCGTTTCTCCGTTTCTCCGTTTCTCCGTTTCTCCGTTTCTCCGTTTCTCCGTTTCTCCGTTTCTCCGTTTCTCCGTTTCTCCGTTTCTCCGTTTCTCCGTTTCTCCGTTTCTCCGTTTCTCCGTTTCTCCGTTTCTCCGTTTCTCCGTTTCTCCGTTTCTCCGTTTCTCCGTTTCTCCGTTTCTCCGTTTCTCCGTTTCTCCGTTTCTCCGTTTCTCCGTTTCTCCGTTTCTCCGTTTCTCCGTTTCTCCGTTTCTCCGTTTCTCCGTTTCTCCGTTTCTCCGTTTCTCCTTTTCTCCGTTTCTCCGTTTCTCCGTTTCTCCGTTTCTCCGTTACTCCATTTCTCCGTTTAGATTAAATGATTATAATAATTTTGATCGTACTTCAAAGTAAAGAGATGTTTCTTAAAGTTTTAAAACATGGAAAGTAATAATTGTCTAGGAGATATATCAATTTAACATTTGATTAATACTTGAAGAATCGAAATTTTTGGTATTTTCCTGATACCAAAGGTTGAAATTCAGGCATAAATTTTAGAAAATGTTTGATTTTGGGACTCTTGGTGTCAGTGTACGATATGCGAAGAAGTGGCACGATTTCGCGGATTCTTAGAATTGACGTCAAATTCCAAGAATTTCCACGAATCGAAATTTTGTTGTACTTTCGAACGAATTTCTGAATCATGGATCCCGATTTTCTTTGTATCAGGAGAACATGATAGTTGAGGTCATATAGTTTTAAGTAGTTTTAGCAGTTTGATAGGATCGGGTTAAAGAAATGGAAACAAATAATGGACAAAAATAAAGTTTCTGCTGTCAGTGAAGTTGATTTTATTTCAATACATCAATTGAACTTGTTAAAAGTACTGTACCGTAAAGTACTTTACTGTACCGTAAAAATTACTATTCTAAACTCGCAGCCGATTAGCTCGGTACTACCCACGACGAATAATTACTGTTCGTCGCGAGTAATACCGATTACCAGGTCTCACCACGTGGAGGTTGCTGCGATCGGAGACCCGGAGAGAGATAGATGGAATCAAAGTTCCATCGATCTCCCTCGACACCCGATACAAACGAAGATACTAAACCAAAGAGATGGAAGGAATCAATGTTCCTTCGATCTCCTCGTTTAGTTCTGCCAAGCAATTACATTATGGAAAAAGTAGGCAAAATTGGAAAAGACGCGACACGAACCGTGCAGTTGGTCCTACTAGGTCGGTCCCGTTTCCCCTCAGTGGGCCCGATTAAAGAGGAAATGCACGACGCCGTCCACTCATATAGAGTGCCCCGTTTCTCCCAACTCCGCGTCAGGAACCACGCAAAGCGTGGACCTGACTCACGGAGGATGACGAAGAGAGGGTCTTATGGCACAGGGCTTCCACAGGGACCGATGCGAACACCTGCCTCTGTGGTCGCAGCATGTTCTCTCTGGAAGCGGACGCACCAGAAGAGACGGCGATCGACCGTTCGGACCACCTACACGGCCGGTCACTTGCTTATGCAACAAGCAGTGATGACCGGGCTGAAGAACGAGGAAGCGAGCAAAAATAAGCTAAAGATTGGATAATTGCTTGACAGATAACAGATATTTGTACACCGTGGCCTTAAAATTAACTTATTCCAAGCTTAACTAAAGATCCCACGGCGGTTGCGACGATAGTGTCCTCTTCGTTCTTCGTTCTTTGTTCTTCGTTCTTCGTTCTTCGTTCTTCGTTCTTGAATGATGATGATAGAAAATAGAAATGAAGTTGGTTAGTGATTAAATACAGTCATTCAGTAACAAAGGAAATAAAGGCAAGAATGACAAAAAAATAAACATGGAAAAACAAGTACAAAGTAAAATCAGAGAACAAATAAAATAAATTACAGAAAGAAACAATTAAAAACCAAAGAAAGGATTGAGAGAATGGTCGCCAGTACTGACCACCGCCTACCGGCGGCCAGTACCGGTTACCAAGGTGGGGGTCCCCCTTCCATAAACCTAAAACGAAGAGATCCATCCACCTCCGAGGCTCCAGGAAGAATGAAATTTTAAACAACCGGGGGCTCCTTATATACCCTCCGTAAGGTCACTTACCGGTTCTTCCATTGTCTTTGTTCGACCTAATCGAAATTTTCGAAGGCGAACGGTTTCGGTGAATGTTTGTTCATTTCCGCGATTGTTACTAACATTTATACATGTTCCCAATATTGATCGAACAATGTGCATCTTATATATGTATTGCAATTAATTAAGAAACTTATAGAAATTGATTTTGATCGAGACTCGATGTTAAAACGTGTTTCGTAAAGTTTTTAAGCATGGAAAGTAACAATTGTTCATTAAATGCATTAAGTTAACATTTGTTTAATTCTTATAATTTACACAATACGCGTAGAAGTTGTGTTTTTTACATAAAAGTGCCGAAATTCAATTAATCGCTTTTTTAGATAGAAAAATCATCGCGATGAAGACTTGTGAATCGATAATCGATACCTGTAGCCTTGAAAATGTCAGTTGGATCTCAGCGAAAAATTCCTTCGCGAACAGAGAATATTTCAACGAAATGATATTTTAAGCCATTATTTATACTAGAACATTGTTAATAATTGTTTAATCTACAGTCCTACGACGGTTGATAATAAATATGATAAATAAACATCGAGATATTGCGAAATCTTCGAAGGCGGACGGTTTCGGTTAATGTTTGTTCATTTCCGCGATTGTTATTAACATTTATGCATGTTCCCAATATTGATCGAACAATATGCATCTTATTTAGGTATCATAAATCATTAGTTAGTTTTCAGAAATTAATTGATTTCGAAAATGAAAGCAAAATATTGATATTCATATATTTCTCGATTTGCAACCTAAATTAATCTTTATAAGCAAATTATTCATTTATTACAATGCAAAAGAAAATGCATTTTGTAACATTCATATTCCCAACTTTTACAGTGCAAACCATTAATTAGTTTACAAATGTTAATTTTCATAAAAAATGGAGAAATATATGTATACCAAACTCTTCGTTAAATTTTCCGATAAAATTTAATTCACATACTGTAACATAAAAGTTCGGAACGTGGAAAAATGTTTCTAACAATCACCTAGAGACATAAACATTCGCTAAAGCAATTCGCCTTCCCAGATTTCGCAATATCTTGATGTTTGTTTATCATAATTATTAACAACCGTCGTAGGACCGTAGATTAAACAATTATTAACAATGTCCTAGTATAAATAATGGCTTAAAATATCATTTCGTTGAAATATTCTTTGTTCGCGATGGAATTGTTCTGATTGAGATCAAACCGACATTGTCAAGGCTGGAAATGTTTATCGATTCACAAACGTCTATCACGATGGTTTTTCTATCTAGAAAAGCGATTAATTGAATTTCGACGCTTTTACATCAAGAATACAGCTTCCACGCATAATCCGAAAATTATAAGAACGAAACAAATGTTAAATTAATGTATCAAATAAACAATTGTTACTTTCCATGCTTTGAAACATTAAGAAACACGTTTATACCTCGAATCTCGGTCAAAATTAATTGCTGTAGGCGAATCAATCATATTTAATGCATAAATAAGATGCATATTGTAAGATAAATGTTCGGAACATGTATAAATGTTAGTAACAATCAAGGAAATGAACAAACATTCACCGAAACCGTTCGCCTTCGCAGATTTCGCAATATCCTGACGTTCATTTATCATATTTATTAACAATCGTCGTAGGATTGTAGATTAAACCATTATTAACAATTTCCTAGTATAAATAATGGTTTAAAATATCATTTCGTTGAAATATTCTTTGTTCAGGAAGGAATTTTTCATTGAGGTGCAACCGACATTCTCAAGGCTACACGTGTCGATCATCGCGAAGATTGTTCTATTCAGAGAAGCGATTAATTGAATTTCGCCACTTTGGAGTAAAAAATGAAACTTCTACGCGTATTGTGTAAATTATAAAAATTAAACAAATGTTAAATTAATGTATCTAATAAACAATTGTTACTTTACATGCTTTAAAACTTTCCTAAACACGTTTTACTATAAATCTCGATCAAAAACAATTTCTGTAAGTTACTTAATCATTTTTAATGCATAAATAAGATGCACATTGTTCAATTAATATTGAGAACATGCATAAATGTTAGTAACAATCGCGGAAATGAACAAACATTCACCGAAACCTTTCGTCTTCGCAGATTTTGCAATATCTCGATGTTTATTTATCATATTTATTAACAACCGTCATAGGACCATACTTTAGACAATTATTAACAATGTTCTAGTATAAATAATGGCTTGAAAGTCATTACTTTCTGGAAATATTTGTTAGATCGAACAAAGACAATCGAAGTAACCGTGGGATAAAATAAATGAATATTTCTCTACATATCGAAAAAATAGTTTGTATATATGCATGTATATTCCGAACGCTCAGTGACACACATATGTCACACGGCAATGAAGTGGGTTGCCATCTACTAGAGAATAGGTAAACTACACTTAAGGTGTGAAAACACCTGGCGGAGAAACGCTCAAGTTTGTTGAGGAGTTGTTGTTATTTCCACCAATAGATAGCGCCACATGCATAATTTACCGACATTACAGATAAGTATTTCCATTTGTATGGTATTCCCTACCGTGCAATAAAATAAATAAATATTTTTGTACAAAGTTTCGTATGTATCATCTTTCGAATAAATGTAAAGTTAAACGAAATCAGCGTAATGAAATTTCTCTGCATTCTAGCCTTCCTTTATACATTTAAAAAAATCTTTGATACCTCGAAATCATGGCTACACATATCGATTATCGACTCACAAGTATTTATCACGATGATTTTTCTACATAGAAAAGCGATTAATCGAAATTCAGCACGTTTGAGTAAGAAATACAAATTCTACGCGTATTGTGTAAATTATGAGAATTAAATAAATGCTAAACTATTGCAGTAAATAGACAATTATTACTTTCCTTGCTTTCAAACTTTACGAAACAAGTTTTTACTTTGAATCTCGATCGAACAAAGACAATGGAAGAAACGGTAAGTCACCTTGGGGAGGGTATATAAGGAGCCCCCGGTTGTTTAAAATTTCATTGTTCCCGAAGCCTCCGAGGTGGACGCATCTCTACGTTTTAGGTTTATGGAAGGGGGACCCCTCACCATGGTAACTGGTACTGGCCGCCGGTAAGCGGTGGTCAGTACTGGCGACCACTCTCTCAATCCTTTCTTTTTTTTTCTAACTGTTTCTTTGTCTAATTCATTTCATTTGTACTCTGATTTTAATTTCTACTTGTTTTGACATGTTTATTTTTTTCCACTAACCAAATTCATTTCTATTTTCTATTATGGCATGACTTTAGGTTTCTCTTAGATACATTCTCTTAGATGTATCGGAAAACGAAGAACGAAGAACGAAGAGGACTGATGTATTGCATCCTCCGCGGGACTGTTAATTCTAAGTATAGACTAAGTTAGTTTTAAGGTTACCATGTACGAGTATCTGTGATATGCCGAGCAATTATCCAAACTTTAACTTCTTTTTGCTCGCTTGCTCGTATCTCAGTCCGGCCACCTCTGCTTGTTGCATAAGCAAGTGACCGGCCGTGGAGGTGGACCGAACGCTCGAACGCTGTCTCTTCTGGTGCGTCCGCTTTGAGAGAGAATATGCTGCGAACACAGGGGCAGGTGTTCGCACCGGTCCCTGCGGAAGTCCTTGTGCCACAAGACCCTCTCTTTGTCATCCTCCGTGAGTCAGGTCCACGCTTTGCGTGGTTCCTGACGCGGAGTTGGGAGAAACGGGGCACTCTATATGAGTGGACGGCGTCGTGCATTTCCTCTTTAATCGGGCCCACTGAGGGGAAACGAGACCGACCTAGTAGGAGCAACTCCACGGTTCGTGTCGCGTATTTCCCAATTTCGCCTAATTTTTCCAGAATGTAATTGCTCGGCAGAATTAAACGAGGAGATCAAAGGAACATTGATTCCGTCCATCTCTGCAGTTAGAATAAGTTAGTTTTAAGGCTGTGATCTGCCAAGCAATTATCCAATCTTTAGCTTAATTTTGCTCGCTTCCTCGTTCCTCGGTCCGGTCACCACTGCTTCTTGTACAAGCAAGTGGCCGGCCGTGTAAGTAGTCCGAACGGTCTATCGCCGTCTCTTCCGGTGTGTCCGCTTCCAGAGGGGGCATGTTGCGACCACAGGAGCAGTCATTTTTGCCGGTCCCTGCGAAAGTCTCCAAAATAAGACCCTCTCGTCGTAAAGATGGAGAAACGGGGCACTCCTCTAGGGGAGTGGTAGGCGTCGTTCGTTTTCTCTGGAATCGGAACCACGGAGGGGAAACGGGATATACCTAGTAGGACCAACTGCACGGTTCGTGTCGCGTCTTTCCCAATTTTGCCTAATTTTTCCATAATGTAATTGCTTGGCAGAACTAAACAAGGAGATCGAAGGAAAATTGATTCTTTCCATCTCTTTGGTTTAGTATCGTCGTTTGTATCGCGTGTCGAGGGAGATCGATGGAACTTTGATTCCATCTCTCTCTCTCCGGGTTTCCGCTCGCAGCAACCTCCACGTGGTGAGACCTGGTAATCGGTATTACTCGCGACGAAGTATCACTTACCACGAGTAACGCCGAGCTAATTGGCTGCGAACTTAGAATAATTATTTAAGATGTGAGAACAAGTAGAAAACAAGATTTTTGTAAGGCGTGTGAGAGCGTGAAGACGTTAATGAAACCAATAACTGGAATGGCCTAGGGGAAAAGTACACACACCTTTGTAATCGGGCGAGTTTCCACTTTCAGATGCAACAGGAATTTCTCGAGTTCGTCAATCCGTTCGCGAGATATGGCAGTTTGAAGTTAAGGAATGGTTGAGAAACCATCAAAATTTTCGCAATTCTAATGCTAGAAACGAATAACAGGAATGGCCTAGGGGAAAAGTACACACACCATTGTAATCGGTCGACTTTCTACTTTCAGATGCAACAGGAAATAATCGAGTTCGTCAATCCGTTCGCGAGATATGGGAGTTTGAAGTTAAGGAATGCTTGAGAAACCATCAAAATTTTCGCAAGTCTGACACTCGAAACCAATAACTACTATGATCTACGGCAAAAATACACATACCGTTGTAATCGGGCGAGTTTGTGCTTTCAGATGCAACAGGAATTTCTGGAGTTCGGCAATCCGTTCGCGAGATATGGGAGTTTGAAGTTAAGGAATGCTTGAGAAACCATCAAAATTTTCGAAAGTCTGATACTCGAAACCAATAACTACAAAGGCCTAGGGGAAAAATACACATACCGTTGTAATCGGGCGAGTTTCTACTTTCACGTGCAACAGGAATTTCTCGAGTGCATCAATCCGTTCGCGAGATATGGGAGTTTGAAGTTAAGGAATGGTTGAGGAACCATCAAAATTTTCGCAAGTCTGATACTTGAAACCAATAACTCCTATGGCCTAGGGCAAAGATGCAGATACCGTTGTAATCGGGCGAGTTTCTGCTTTCAGATGCAATAGGAAATTCTCGAGTTCGTCAATCCGTTCGCGAGATATGGCAGTTTGAAGTTAAGGAATGGTTGAGAAACCATCAAAATTTTCGCAATTCTAATGCTAGAAACGAATAACAGGAATGGCCTAGGGGAAAAGTACACACACCATTGTAATCGGTCGACTTTCTACTTTCAGATGCAACAGGAAATAATCGAGTTCGTCAATCCGTTCGCGAGATATGGGAGTTTGAAGTTAAGGAATGCTTGAGAAACCATCAAAATTTTCGCAAGTCTGACACTCGAAACCAATAACTACTATGATCTACGGCAAAAATACACATACCGTTGTAATCGGGCGAGTTTGTGCTTTCAGATGCAACAGGAATTTCTGGAGTTCGGCAATCCGTTCGCGAGATATGGGAGTTTGAAGTTAAGGAATGCTTGAGAAACCATCAAAATTTTCGAAAGTCTGATACTCGAAACCAATAACTACAAAGGCCTAGGGGAAAAATACACATACCGTTGTAATCGGGCGAGTTTCTACTTTCACGTGCAACAGGAATTTCTCGAGTGCATCAATCCGTTCGCGAGATATGGGAGTTTGAAGTTAAGGAATGGTTGAGGAACCATCAAAATTTTCGCAAGTCTGATACTTGAAACCAATAACTCCTATGGCCTAGGGCAAAGATGCAGATACCGTTGTAATCGGGCGAGTTTCTGCTTTCAGATGCAATAGGAAATTCTCGAGTTCGTCAATCCGTTCGCGAGATATGGAGTGTGAAGTTACGGAATGGTTGAGAAACCATCAAAAATTTTCGCTGGTCTGATACTCGAAACCAATAACTGGAATGGCCTAGGGGAAAAGTACACACACCGTTGTAATCGGGCGAGTTTCTACTTTCACATGCAACAGGAATTTCTCGAGTTCGTCAATCCGTTCGCGAGCTTTGGAAGTGTGAATTTAAGGAATGGTAGAGAAACCATCAAAATTGTCGAAAGTCTGATACTCGAAACCAATAACTACAAAGGCCTAGGGGCAAAATACACATACCGTTGTAATTGGGCGAGTTTCTACTTTCTCATGCAACAGGAATTTCTAGAGTTCGGCAATCCGTTCGCGAGATATGGGAGTTTGAAGATACGGAAAGGTTGAGAAACCATCAAAATTTTCGCAAGTCTAATACTCGAAACCAATAACTACAAAGGCCTAGGGGAAAAACGCACATACCGTTGTAATCGGGCGAGTTTCTACTTTCTCATGCAACAGGAATTTCTAGAGTTCGGCAATCCGTTCGCGAGATATGGGAGTGTGAAGATAAGGAATGGTTGAGAAACCATCAAAATTTTCGCAAGTCTGATACTCGAAACCAATAACTTCAAAGGCCTAGGGAAAAAATACACATACCGTTGTAATCGGGCGACTTTCTACTTTCACATGCAACAGGAATTTCTCGAGTTCGTCAATCCGTTCGCGGGATATGGGAACTTGAAGTTAAGGAATGGTTGAGAAATCATCAAAATTTTCGCAAGTCTGATCCTCGAATCCAATAACTACTATGGCCTAGGGCAAAAATACACATGCCGTTGTAATCGGGCGAGTTTCTGCTTTCAGATGCAATAGGAATTTCTCGAGTTCTTCAATCCGTTCGCGAGATATGGGAGTTCGAAGTTAAGGAATGGTTGAGAAACCATCAAAATTTTCGCTGGTCTGATACTCGAAACCAATAACTGGAATGGCCTTTGGGAAAAGTACACACACCATTGTAATCGGGCGAGTTTCTACTTTCAGATACAACAGGAATTTTTCGAGTGCGTCAATGCGTTCGCGAGATATGGGAGTTTGAAGTTAAGGAATGGTTGAGAAGTCATCAAAATTTTCGCAAGTCTGATACTCGAAAACAATAACTACAAAGGGCTAGGGGGAAAACACACATATCTTTGTAATCGGGCGAGTTTCTACTTTCAGATGCAACAGGAATTTCTCGAGTTCGTCAATCCGTTCGCGAGATATGGGAGTTTGAAGTTAAGGAATGGTTGAGAAACCATCAAAATTTTCGCAAGTCTGATGCACGAAACCAATAACTACAGTGGCCTAGGGGAAAAATAAACATACCGTTGTAATCGGGCGAGATTCTACTTTCACATGCAACAGGAATTTCTCGAGTTCGTCAATGCGTTCGCGAGATATGGCAGTTTGAAGTTAAGGAATGGTTGAGAAATCACCAAATTTTCGCAAGTCTGATACTCGAAACCAATAACTACAAATGCCTAGGGGAAAAATACACATACCATTGTAATCGGGCGAGTTTCTGCTGTCAGATGCAATAGGAATTTCTCGAGTTCGTCAATCCGTTCGCGGGATATGGGAGTTTGAAGTTAAGGAATGCATGAGAAACAATCAAAATTTTCGCTGGTCTGATACTCGAAACCAATAACTGGAATGGCCTAGGGGAAAAGTACACGTACCATTGTAATCGGGCGTGTTTCTACTTTCAGATGCAAAAGGAATTTCTCGAGTTCGTCAATCCGTTCGCGAGAAATGGGAGTTTGAAGTTAAGGAATGGTTGAGAAACCATCAAAATTTTCGCAAGTCTGATACTCGAAACCAATAGCTACTATGGCCTAGGGGAAAAATACACATGCCGTTGTAATCGGGCGAGTTTCTACTTTCAGATGCAACAGGAATTTCTCGAGTTCGTCACTCCGTTCGCGAGATATGGGAGTTTGAAGTTAAGGAATGGTTGAGAAGTCATCAAAATTTTCGCAAGTCTGATACTCGAAAACAATAACTACAAAGGGCTAGGGGGAAAACACACATATCTTTGTAATCGGGCGAGTTTCTACTTTCAGATGCAACAGGAATTTCTCGAGTTCGTCAATCCGTTCGCGAGATATGGGAGTTTGAAGTTAAGGAATGGTTGAGAAACCATCAAAATTTTCGCAAGTCTGATGCACGAAACCAATAACTACAGTGGCCTAGGGGAAAAATACACATACCGTTGTAATCGGGCGAGATTCTACTTTCACATGCAACAGGAATTTCTCGAGTTCGTCAATGCGTTCGCGAGATATGGCAGTTTGAAGTTAAGGAATGGTTGAGAAATCACCAAATTTTCGCAAGTCTGATACTCGAAACCAATAACTACAAATGCCTAGGGGAAAAATACATATACCATTGTAATCGGGCGAGTTTCTGCTGTCAGATGCAATAGGAATTTCTCGAGTTCGTCAATCCGTTCGCGGGATATGGGAGTTTGAAGTTAAGGAATGCATGAGAAACAATCAAAATTTTCGCTGGTCTGATACTCGAAACCAATAACTGGAATGGCCTAGGGGAAAAGTACACGTACCATTGTAATCGGGCGTGTTTCTACTTTCAGATGCAAAAGGAATTTCTCGAGTTCGTCAATCCGTTCGCGAGAAATGGGAGTTTGAAGTTAAGGAATGGTTGAGAAACCATCAAAATTTTCGCAAGTCTGATACTCGAAACCAATAGCTACTATGGCCTAGGGGAAAAATACACATGCCGTTGTAATCGGGCGAGTTTCTACTTTCAGATGCAACAGGAATTTCTCGAGTTCGTCACTCCGTTCGCGAGATATGGGAGTTTGAAGTTAAGGAATGGTTGAGAAACCATCAAAATTTTCGCAAGTCTGATACTCGAAACCAACAACTACAAATTCCTAGGGGAAAAATACACATACCATTGTAATCGGGCGAGATTCTACTTTCACATGCAACAGGAATTTCTCGAGTTCGTCAATCCGTTCGCGAGATATGGAAGTTTGAAGTTAAGGAATGGTTGAGAAACCATCAAAATTTTCGCAAGTCTGATACTCGAAACCAACAACTACAAATTCCTAGGGCAAAAATACACATACTGTTATAATCGGGCGACTTTCTACTTTCAGATGCAACAGGAATTTCTCGAGTTCGTCAATCCGTTCGCGAGATATGGGAGTTTGAAGTTAAGGAATGGTTGAGAAACCATCACAATTTTCCGTAACTCTGATACTTGAAATCAATAACTACTAGGGCCTAGGGGAAAAATACACATACTGTTATAATCGGGCGACTTTCTACTTTCAGATGCAACAGGAATTTCTCGAGTTCGTCAATCCCTTCGCGAGATATGGCAGTTTGAAAGTAAGGAATGGTTGAGAAATCACCAAAATTTTCGCAAGTCTGATACTCGCATCCAATTACTACTATGGCCTAGGGCAAAAATACACATACCGTTGTAATCGGGCGAGTTTCTACTGTCAGATGCAATAGGAAATTCTCGAGTTCGTCAATCCGTTCGCGAGATATGGAAGTTTGAAGTTGAGGAATGCTTGAGAAACCATCAAAATTTTCGCTGGTCTGATACTCGAAACCAACAACTGGAATGGCCTAGGGGAAAAGTACACATACCGTTGTAATCGGGCGAGTTTCTGCTTTCAGATGCAATAGGAAATTCTCGAGTTCGTCAATCCGTTCGCGAGATATGGAAGTGTGAAAATAAGGAATGGTTGAGAAACCATCAAAATTTTCGCAAGTCTGATACTCGAAACCAACAACTACAAATTCCTAGGGGAAAAATACACATACCATTGTAATCGGGCGAGATTCTACTTTCACATGCAACAGGAATTTCTCGAGTTCGTCAATCCGTTCGCGAGATATGGAAGTTTGAAGTTAAGGAATGGTTGAGAAACCATCAAAATTTTCGCAAGTCTGATACTCGAAACCAACAACTACAAATTCCTAGGGCAAAAATACACATACTGTTATAATCGGGCGACTTTCTACTTTCAGATGCAACAGGAATTTCTCGAGTTCGTCAATCCGTTCGCGAGATATGGAAGTTTCAAGTTAAGGAATGCTTAAGAAACCATCAAAATTTTCGCTGGTCTGAAACTCGAAACCAACAACTGGAAGGGCCTAGGGGAAAAGTACACACACCGTTGTAATCGGGCGAGTTTCTGCTTTCAGATGCAATAGGAAATTCTCGAGTTCGTCAATCCGTTCGCGAGATATGGAAGTGTGAAAATAAGGAATGGTTGAGAAACCATCGAAATTTTTGCAAGTCTGATACTCGAAACCAATAACTTCAGAGGCCTAGGGGAAAAATACACATACCATTGTAATCGGGCGAGTTTCTGCTGTCAGATGCAATAGGAAATTCCCGAGTTCGTCAATCCGTTCGCGAGATATGGAAGTTTGAAGTTAAGGAATGCATGAGAAACCATCAAAATTTTCGCTGGTCTGATATTCGAAACCAACAACTACTATGGCCTAGGGCAAAAATACACGTACCGTTGTAATCGGGCGAGTTTCTGCATTCAGATGCAATAGGAAATTCTCGAGTTCGTCAATCCGTTCGCGAGATATGGAAGTGTGAAAATAAGGAATGGTTGAGAAACCATCGAAATTTTTGCAAGTCTGATACTCGAAACCAATAACTTCAAAGGCCTAGGGGAAAAATACACATACCATTGTAATCGGGCGAGTTTCTGCTGTCAGATGCAATAGGAAATTCCCGAGTTCGTCAATCCGTTCGCGAGATATGGAAGTTTGAAGTTAAGGAATGCATGAGAAACCATCAAAATTTTCGCTGGTCTGATATTCGAAACCAACAACTACTATGGCCTAGGGCAAAAATACACGTACCGTTGTAATCGGGCGAGTTTCTGCAATCAGATGCAATAGGAAATTCTCGAGTTCGTCAATCCGTTCGCGAGATATGGAAGTTTGAAGATAAGGAATGCTTAAGAAACCATCAAAATTTTCGCTGGTCTGATACTCGAAACCAACAACTGGAAGGGCCTAGGGGAAAAGTACACACACCGTTGTAATCGGGCGAGTTTCTGCTTTCAGATGCAATAGGAAATTCTCGAGTTCGTCAATCCGTTCGCGAGATATGGAAGTGTGAAAATAAGGAATGGTTGAGAAACCATCAAAATTTTCGCAAGTCTGATACTCGAAACCAATAACTTCAAAGGCCTAGGGGAAAAATACACATACCGTTGTAATCGGGCGACTTTCTACTTTCAGATGCAACAGGAATTTCTCGAGTTCGTCAATCCGTTCGCGAGATATGGGAGTTTGAAGTTAAGGAATGGTTGAGAAACCATCACAATTTTCCGCAACTCTGATACTTGAAATCAATAACTACTAGGGCCTAGGGGAAAAATACACATACCGTTGTAATCGGGCGAGTTTCTGCTTTCAGATGCAATAGGAAATTCTCGAGTTCGTCAATCCGTTCGCGAGATATGGAAGTGTGAAGCTAAGGAATGCATGAGAAACCATCAAAATTTTCGCAAGTCTGATACTCGAAACCATCAACTACAAATGCCTAGGGGAAAAATACACATACCATTGTAATCGGGCGAGATTCTACTTTCACATGCAACAGGAATTTCCCGAGTTCGTCAATCCCTTCGCGAGATATGGCAGTTTGAAGTTAAGGAATGGTTGAGAAATCATCAAAATTTTCGCAAGTCTGATACTCGCATCCAATAACTTCTATGGCCTAGGGCAAAAATACACATACCGTTGTAATCGGGCGAGTTTCTGCTGTCAGATGCAATAGGAAATTCTCGAGTTCGTCAATCCGTTCGCGAGATATGGAATTTTGAAGTTAAGGAATGCATGAGAAACCATCAAAATTTTCGCTGGTCTGATATTCGAAACCAACAACTACTATGGCCTAGGGCAAAAATACACGTACCGTTGTAATCGGGCGAGTTTCTGCATTCAGATGCAATAGGAAATTCTCGAGTTCGTCAATCCGTTCGCGAGATATGGAAGTGTGAAAATAAGGAATGGTTGAGAAACCATCGAAATTTTTGCAAGTCTGATACTCGAAACCAATAACTTGAAAGGCCTAGGGGAAAAATACACATACCATTGTAATCGGGCGAGTTTCTGCTGTCAGATGCAATAGGAAATTCCCGAGTTCGTCAATCCGTTCGCTAGATATGGAAGTTTGAAGTTAAGGAATGCATGAGAAACCATCAAAATTTTCGCTGGTCTGATATTCGAAACCAACAACTACTATGGCCTAGGGCAAAAATACACGTACCGTTGTAATCGGGCGAGTTTCTGCATTCAGATGCAATAGGAAATTCTCGAGTTCGTCAATCCGTTCGCGAGATATGGAAGTTTGAAGTTAAGGAATGCTTAAGAAACCATCAAAATTTTCGCTGGTCTGATACTCGAAACCAACAACTGGAAGGGCCTAGGGGAAAAGTACACACACCGTTGTAATCGGGCGAGTTTCTGCTTTCAGATGCAATAGGAAATTCTCGAGTTCGTCAATCCGTTCGCGAGATATGGAAGTGTGAAAATAAGGAATGGTTGAGAAACCATCAAAATTTTCGCAAGTCTGATACTCGAAACCAATAACTTCAAAGGCCTAGGGGAAAAATACACATACCGTTGTAATCGGGCGACTTTCTACTTTCAGATGCAACAGGAATTTCTCGAGTTCGTCAATCCGTTCGCGAGATATGGGAGTTTGAAGTTAAGGAATGGTTGAGAAACCATCACAATTTTCCGCAACTCTGATACTTGAAATCAATAACTACTAGGGCTTAGGGGAAAAATACACATACCGTTGTAATCGGGCGAGTTTCTGCTTTCAGATGCAATAGGAAATTCTCGAGTTCGTCAATCCGTTCGCGAGATATGGAAGTGTGAAGCTAAGGAATGCATGAGAAACCATCAAAATTTTCGCAAGTCTGATACTCGAAACCAACAACTACAAATGCCTAGGGGAAAAATACACATACCATTGTAATCGGGCGAGATTCTACATTCACATGCAACAGGAATTTCTCGAGTTCGTCAATCCGTTCGCGAGATATGGCAGTTTGAATTTAAGGAATGGTTGAGAAATCATCAAAATTTTCGCAAGTCTGATACTCGCATCCAATAACTACTATGGCCTAGGGCAAAAATACGTATACCGTTGTAATCGGGCGAGTTTCTGCTGTCAGATGCAATAGGAAATTCTCGAGTTCGTCAATCCGTTCGCGAGATATGGAAGTTTGAAATTGAGGAATGCTTCAGAAACCATCAAAATTTTCGCTGGTCTGATACTCGAAACCAACAACTGGAAGGGCCTAGGGGAAAAGTACACACACCGTTGTAATCGGGCGAGTTTCTGCTTTCAGATGCAATAGGAAATTCTCGAGTTCGTCAATCCGTTCGCGAGATATGGAAGTGTGAAAATAAGGAATGGTTGAGAAACCATCAAAATTTTCGCAAGTCTGATACTCGAAACCAATAACTTCAAAGGCCTAGGGGAAAAATACACATACCGTTGTAATCGGGCGACTTTCTACTTTCAGATGCAACAGGAATTTCTCGAGTTCGTCAATCCGTTCGCGAGAAATGGGAGTTTGAAGTTAAGGAATGGTTGAGAAACCATCAAAATTTTCGCAAGTCTGATACTCGAAACCAATAGCTACTATGGCCTAGGGGAAAAATACACATGCCGTTGTAATCGGGCGAGTTTCTACTTTCAGATGCAACAGGAATTTCTCGAGTTCGTCACTCCGTTCGCGAGATATGGGAGTTTGAAGTTAAGGAATGGTTGAGAAACCATCAAAATTTTCGCAAGTCTGATACTCGAAACCAACAACTACAAATTCCTAGGGGAAAAATACACATACCATTGTAATCGGGCGAGATTCTACTTTCACATGCAACAGGAATTTCTCGAGTTCGTCAATCCGTTCGCGAGATATGGAAGTTTGAAGTTAAGGAATGGTTGAGAAACCATCAAAATTTTCGCTGGTCTGATACTCGAAACCAACAACTACTATGGCCTAGGGCAAAAATACACATACTGTTATAATCGGGCGACTTTCTACTTTCAGATGCAACAGGAATTTCTCGAGTTCGTCAATCCGTTCGCGAGATATGGGAGTTTGAAGTTAAGGAATGGTTGAGAAACCATCACAATTTTCCGTAACTCTGATACTTGAAATCAATAACTACTAGGGCCTAGGGGAAAAATACACATACCGTTGTAATCGGGCGAGTTTCTGCTTTCAGATGCAATAGGAAATTCTCGAGTTCGTCAATCCGTTCGCGAGATATGGAAGTGTGAAGCTAAGGAATGCATGAGAAACCATCAAAATTTTCGCAAGTCTGATACTCGAAACCAACAACTACAAATGCTTAGGGGAAAAATACACATACCATTGTAATCGGGCGAGATTCTACTTTCACATGCAACAGGAATTTCTCGAGTTCGTCAATCCCTTCGCGAGATATGGCAGTTTGAAAGTAAGGAATGGTTGAGAAATCATCAAAATTTTCGCAAGTCTGATACTCGCATCCAATTACTACTATGGCCCAGGGCAAAAATACACATACCGTTGTAATCGGGCGAGTTTCTACTGTCAGATGCAATAGGAAATTCTCGAGTTCGTCAATCCGTTCGCGAGATATGGAAGTTTGAAGTTGAGGAATGCTTGAGAAACCATCAAAATTTTCGCTGGTCTGATACTCGAAACCAACAACTGGAATGGCCTAGGGGAAAAGTACACATACCGTTGTAATCGGGCGAGTTTCTGCTTTCAGATGCAATAGGAAATTCTCGAGTTCGTCAATCCGTTCGCGAGATATGGAAGTGTGAAAATAAGGAATGGTTGAGAAACCATCAAAATTTTCGCAAGTCTGATACTCGAAACCAATAACTTCAAAGGCCTAGGGGAAAAATACACATACCGTTGTAATCGGGCGACTTTCTACTTTCAGATGCAACAGGAATTTCTCGAGTTCGTCAATCCGTTCGCGAGATATGGAAGTTTCAAGTTAAGGAATGCTTAAGAAACCATCAAAATTTTCGCTGGTCTGAAACTCGAAACCAACAACTGGAAGGGCCTAGGGGAAAAGTACACAAACCGTTGTAATCGGGCGAGTTTCTGCTTTCAGATGCAATAGGAAATTCTCGAGTTCGTCAATCCGTTCGCGAGATATGGAAGTGTGAAAATAAGGAATGGTTGAGAAACCATCGAAATTTTTGCAAGTCTGATACTCGAAACCAATAACTTCAAAGGCCTAGGGGAAAAATACACATACCATTGTAATCGGGCGAGTTTCTGCTGTCAGATGCAATAGGAAATTCCCGAGTTCGTCAATCCGTTCGCGAGATATGGAAGTTTGAAGTTAAGGAATGCATGAGAAACCATCAAAATTTTCGCTGGTCTGATATTCGAAACCAACAACTACTATGGCCTAGGGCAAAAATACACGTACCGTTGTAATCGGGCGAGTTTCTGCATTCAGATGCAATAGGAAATTCTCGAGTTCGTCAATCCGTTCGCGAGATATGGAAGTGTGAAAATAAGGAATGGTTGAGAAACCATCGAAATTTTTGCAAGTCTGATACTCGAAACCAATAACTTCAAAGGCCTAGGGGAAAAATACACATACCATTGTAATCGGGCGAGTTTCTGCTGTCAGATGCAATAGGAAATTCCCGAGTTCGTCAATCCGTTCGCGAGATATGGAAGTTTGAAGTTAAGGAATGCATGAGAAACCATCAAAATTTTCGCTGGTCTGATATTCGAAACCAACAACTACTATGGCCTAGGGCAAAAATACACGTACCGTTGTAATCGGGCGAGTTTCTGCAATCAGATGCAATAGGAAATTCTCGAGTTCGTCAATCCGTTCGCGAGATATGGAAGTTTGAAGATAAGGAATGCTTAAGAAACCATCAAAATTTTCGCTGGTCTGATACTCGAAACCAACAACTGGAAGGGCCTAGGGGAAAAGTACACACACCGTTGTAATCGGGCGAGTTTCTGCTTTCAGATGCAATAGGAAATTCTCGAGTTCGTCAATCCGTTCGCGAGATATGGAAGTGTGAAAATAAGGAATGGTTGAGAAACCATCAAAATTTTCGCAAGTCTGATACTCGAAACCAATAACTCCAAAGGCCTAGGGGAAAAATACACATACCGTTGTAATCGGGCGACTTTCTACTTTCAGATGCAACAGGAATTTCTCGAGTTCGTCAATCCGTTCGCGAGATATGGGAGTTTGAAGTTAAGGAATGGTTGAGAAACCATCACAATTTTCCGCAACTCTGATACTTGAAATCAATAACTACTAGGGCCTAGGGAAAAATACACATACCGTTGTAATCGGGCGAGTTTCTGCTTTCAGATGCAATAGGAAATTCTCGAGTTCGTCAATCCGTTCGCGAGATATGGAAGTGTGAAGCTAAGGAATGCATGAGAAACCATCAAAATTTTCGCAAGTCTGATACTCGAAACCATCAACTACAAATGCCTAGGGGAAAAATACACATACCATTGTAATCGGGCGAGATTCTACTTTCACATGCAACAGGAATTTCCCGAGTTCGTCAATCCCTTCGCGAGATATGGCAGTTTGAAGTTAAGGAATGGTTGAGAAATCATCAAAATTTTCGCAAGTCTGATACTCGCATCCAATAACTACTATGGCCTAGGGCAAAAATACACATACCGTTGTAATCGGGCGAGTTTCTGCTGTCAGATGCAATAGCAAATTCTCGAGTTCGTCAATCCGTTCGCGAGATATGGAATTTTGAAGTTAAGGAATGCATGAGAAACCATCAAAATTTTCGCTGGTCTGATATTCGAAACCAACAACTACTATGGCCTAGGGCAAAAATACACGTACCGTTGTAATCGGGCGAGTTTCTGCATTCAGATGCAATAGGAAATTCTCGAGTTCGTCAATCCGTTCGCGAGATATGGAAGTGTGAAAATAAGGAATGGTTGAGAAACCATCGAAATTTTTGCAAGTCTGATACTCGAAACCAATAACTTGAAAGGCCTAGGGGAAAAATACACATACCATTGTAATCGGGCGAGTTTCTGCTGTCAGATGCAATAGGAAATTCCCGAGTTCGTCAATCCGTTCGCTAGATATGGAAGTTTGAAGTTAAGGAATGCATGAGAAACCATCAAAATTTTCGCTGGTCTGATAATCGAAACCAACAACTACTATGGCCTAGGGCAAAAATACACGTACCGTTGTAATCGGGCGAGTTTCTGCATTCAGATGCAATAGGAAATTCTCGAGTTCGTCAATCCGTTCGCGAGATATGGAAGTTTGAAGTTAAGGAATGCTTAAGAAACCATCAAAATTTTCGCTGGTCTGATACTCGAAACCAACAACTGGAAGGGCCTAGGGGAAAAGTACACACACCGTTGTAATCGGGCGAGTTTCTGCTTTCAGATGCAATAGGAAATTCTCGAGTTCGTCAATCCGTTCGCGAGATATGGAAGTGTGAAAATAAGGAATGGTTGAGAAACCATCAAAATTTTCGCAAGTCTGATACTCGAAACCAATAACTTCAAAGGCCTAGGGGAAAAATACACATACCGTTGTAATCGGGCGACTTTCTACTTTCAGATGCAACAGGAATTTCTCGAGTTCGTCAATCCGTTCGCGAGATATGGGAGTTTGAAGTTAAGGAATGGTTGAGAAACCATCACAATTTTCCGCAACTCTGATACTTGAAATCAATAACTACTAGGGCCTAGGGGAAAAATACACATACCGTTGTAATCGGGCGAGTTTCTGCTTTCAGATGCAATAGGAAATTCTCGAGTTCGTCAATCCGTTCGCGAGATATGGAAGTGTGAAGCTAAGGAATGCATGAGAAACCATCAAAATTTTCGCAAGTCTGATACTCGAAACCAACAACTACAAATGCCTAGGGGAAAAATACACATACCATTGTAATCGGGCGAGATTCTACTTTCACATGCAACAGGAATTTCTCGAGTTCGTCAATCCGTTCGCGAGATATGGCAGTTTGAATTTAAGGAATGGTTGAGAAATCATCAAAATTTTCGCAAGTCTGATACTCGCATCCAATAACTACTATGGCCTAGGGCAAAAATACATATACCGTTGTAATCGGGCGAGTTTCTGCTGTCAGATGCAATAGGAAATTCTCGAGTTCGTCAATCCGTTCGCGAGATATGGAAGTTTGAAATTGAGGAATGCTTCAGAAACCATCAAAATTTTCGCTGGTCTGATACTCGAAACCAACAACTGGAAGGGCCTAGGGGAAAAGTACACACACCGTTGTAATCGGGCGAGTTTCTGCTTTCAGATGCAATAGGAAATTCTCGAGTTCGTCAATCCGTTCGCGAGATATGGAAGTGTGAAAATAAGGAATGGTTGAGAAACCATCAAAATTTTCGCAAGTCTGATACTCGAAACCAATAACTTCAAAGGCCTAGGGGAAAAATACACATACCGTTGTAATCGGGCGACTTTCTACTTTCAGATGCAACAGGAATTTCTCGAGTTCGTCAATCCGTTCGCGAGATATGGGAGTTTGAAGTTAAGGAATGGTTGAGAAACCATCACAATTTTCCGCAACTCTGATACTTGAAATCAATAACTACTAGGGCCTAGAGGAAAAATACACATACCGTTGTAATGGGGCGAGTTTCTGCTTTCAGATGCAATAGGAAATTTTCGAGTTCGTCAATCCGTTCGCGAGATATGGAAGTGTGAAGCTAAGGAATGCATGAGAAACCATCAAAATTTTCGCAAGTCTGATACTCGAAACCAACAACTACAAATGCCTAGGGGAAAAATACACATACCATTGTAATCGGGCGAGATTCTACTTTCACATGCAACAGGAATTTCTCGAGTTCGTCAATCCGTTCGCGAGATATGGCAGTTTGAAGTTAAGGAATGGTTGAGAAATCATCAAAATTTTCGCTGGTCTGATACTCGAAACCAACAACTGGAATGGCCTAGGGGAAAAGTACACACACCGTTGTAATCGGGCGAGTTTCTGCTTTCAAATGCAATAGGAAATTCTCGAGTTCGTCAATCCGTTCGCGAGATATGGAAGTGTGAAAATAAGGAATGGTTGAGGAACCATCGAAATTTTTGCAAGTCTGATACTCGAAACCAATAACTTCAAAGGCCTAGGGGAAAAATACACATACCATTGTAATCGGGCGAGTTTCTGCTGTCAGATGCAATAGGAAATTCCCGAGTTCGTCAATCCGTTCGCGAGATATGGAAGTTTGAAGTTAAGGAATGCATGAGAAACCATCAAAATTTTCGCTGGTCTGATATTCGAAACCAACAACTACTATGGCCTAGGGCAAAAATACACGTACCGTTGTAATCGGGCGAGTTTCTGCATTCAGATGCAATAGGAAATTCTCGAGTTCGTCAATCCGTTCGCGAGATATGGAAGTTTGAAGTTAAGGAATGCTTAAGAAACCATCAAAATTTTCGCTGGTCTGATACTCGAAACCAACAACCGGAAGGGCCTTGGGGAAAAGTACACACACCGTTGTAATCGGGCGAGTTTCTGCTTTCAGATGCAATAGGAAATTCTCGAGTTCGTCAATCCGTTCGCGAGATATGGAAGTGTGAAAATAAGGAATGCATGAGAAACCATCAAAATTTTCGCAAGTCTGATACTCGAAACCAACAACTACAAATGCCTAGGGGAAAAATACACATACCATTGTAATCGGGCGAGATTCTACTTTCACATGCAACAGGAATTTCTCGAGTTCGTCAATCCGTTCGCGAGATATGGCAGTTTGAATTTAAGGAATGGTTGAGAAATCATCAAAATTTTCGCAAGTCTGATACTCGCATCCAATAACTACTATGGCCTAGGGCAAAAATACATATACCGTTGTAATCGGGCGAGTTTCTGCTGTCAGATGCAATAGGATATTCTCGAGTTCGTCAATCCGTTCGCGAGATATGGAAGTTTGAAATTGAGGAATGCTTGAGAAACCATCAAAATTTTCGCTGGTCTGATACTCGAAACCAACAACTGGAAGGGCCTAGGGGAAAAGTACACACACCGTTGTAATCGGGCGAGTTTCTGCTTTCAGATGCAATAGGAAATTCTCGAGTTCGTCAATCCGTTCGCGAGATATGGAAGTGTGAAAATAAGGAATGGTTGAGAAACCATCAAAATTTTCGCAAGTCTGATACTCGAAACCAATAACTTCAAAGGCCTAGGGGAAAAATACACATACCGTTGTAATCGGGCGACTTTCTACTTTCAGATGCAACAGGAATTTCTCGAGTTCGTCAATCCGTTCGCGAGATATGGGAGTTTGAAGTTAAGGAATGGTTGAGAAACCATCACAATTTTCCGCAACTCTGATACTTGAAATCAATAACTACTAGGGCCTAGGGGAAAAATACACATACCGTTGTAATCGGGCGAGTTTCTGCTTTCAGATGCAATAGGAAATTCTCGAGTTCGTCAATCCGTTCGCGAGATATGGAAGTGTGAAGCTAAGGAATGCATGAGAAACCATCAAAATTTTCGCAAGTCTGATACTCGAAACCATCAACTACAAATGCCTAGGGGAAAAATACACATACCACTGTAATCGGGCGAGATTCTACTTTCACATGCAACAGGAATTTCCCGAGTTCGTCAATCCCTTCGCGAGATATGGCAGTTTGAAGTTAAGGAATGGTTGAGAAATCATCAAAATTTTCGCAAGTCTGATACTCGCATCCAATAACTACTATGGCCTAGGGCAAAAATACACATACCGTTGTAATCGGGCGAGTTTCTGCTGTCAGATGCAATAGGAAATTCTCGAGTTCGTCAATCCGTTCGCGAGATATGCAATTTTGAAGTTAAGGAATGCATGAGAAACCATCAAAATTTTCGCTGGTCTGATATTCGAAACCAACAACTACTATGGCCTAGGGCAAAAATACACGTACCGTTGTAATCGGGCGAGTTTCTGCATTCAGATGCAATAGGAAATTCTCGAGTTCGTCAATCCGTTCGCGAGATATGGAAGTGTGAAAATAAGGAATGGTTGAGAAACCATCGAAATTTTTGCAAGTCTGATACTCGAAACCAATAACTTGAAAGGCCTAGGGCAAAAATACACATACCGTTGTAATCGGGCGAGTTTCTGCTGTCAGATGCAATAGGAAATTCTCGAGTTCGTCAATCCGTTCGCGAGATATGGAATTTTGAAGTTAAGGAATGCATGAGAAACCATCAAAATTTTCGCTGGTCTGATATTCGAAACCAACAACTACTATGGCCTAGGGCAAAAATACACGTACCGTTGTAATCGGGCGAGTTTCTGCATTCAGATGCAATAGGAAATTCTCGAGTTCGTCAATCCGTTCGCGAGATATGGAAGTGTGAAAATAAGGAATGGTTGAGAAACCATCGAAATTTTTGCAAGTCTGATACTCGAAACCAATAACTTGAAAGGCCTAGGGGAAAAATACACATACCATTGTAATCGGGCGAGTTTCTGCTGTCAGATGCAATAGGAAATTCCCGAGTTCGTCAATCCGTTCGCTAGATATGGAAGTTTGAAGTTAAGGAATGCATGAGAAACCATCAAAATTTTCGCTGGTCTGATATTCGAAACCAACAACTACTATGGCCTAGGGCAAAAATACACGTACCGTTGTAATCGGGCGAGTTTCTGCATTCAGATGCAATAGGAAATTCTCGAGTTCGTCAATCCGTTCGCGAGATATGGAAGTTTGAAGTTAAGGAATGCTTAAGAAACCATCAAAATTTTCGCTGGTCTGATACTCGAAACCAACAACTGGAAGGGCCTAGGGGAAAAGTACACACACCGTTGTAATCGGGCGAGTTTCTGCTTTCAGATGCAATAGGAAATTCTCGAGTTCGTCAATCCGTTCGCGAGAGATGGAAGTGTGAAAATAAGGAATGGTTGAGAAACCATCAAAATTTTCGCAAGTCTGATACTCGAAACCAATAACTTCAAAGGCCTAGGGGAAAAATACACATACCGTTGTAATCGGGCGACTTTCTACTTTCAGATGCAACAGGAATTTCTCGAGTTCGTCAATCCGTTCGCGAGATATGGAAGTTTGAAATTGAGGAATGCTTCAGAAACCATCAAAATTTTAGCTGGTCTGATACTCGAAACCAACAACTGGAAGGGCCTAGGGGAAAAGTACACACACCGTTGTAATCGGGCGAGTTTCTGCTTTCAGATGCAATAGGAAATTCTCGAGTTCGTCAATCCGTTCGCGAGATATGGAAGTGTGAAAATAAGGAATGGTTGAGAAACCATCAAAATTTTCGCAAGTCTGATACTCGAAACCAATAACTTCAAAGGCCTAGGGGAAAAATACACATACCGTTGTAATCGGGCGACTTTCTACTTTCAGATGCAACAGGAATTTCTCGAGTTCGTCAATCCGTTCGCGAGATATGGGAGTTTGAAGTTAAGGAATGGTTGAGAAACCATCACAATTTTCCGCAACTCTGGTACTTGAAATCAATAACTACTAGGGCCTAGAGGAAAAATACACATACCGTTGTAATGGGGCGAGTTTCTGCTTTCAGATGCAATAGGAAATTTTCGAGTTCGTCAATCCGTTCGCGAGATATGGAAGTGTGAAGCTAAGGAATGCATGAGAAACCATCAAAATTTTCGCAAGTCTGATACTCGAAACCAACAACTACAAATGCCTAGGGGAAAAATACACATACCATTGTAATCGGGCGAGATTCTACTTTCACATGCAACAGGAATTTCTCGAGTTCGTCAATCCGTTCGCGAGATATGGCAGTTTGAAGTTAAGGAATGGTTGAGAAATCATCAAAATTTTCGCTGGTCTGATACTCGAAACCAACAACTGGAATGGCCTAGGGGAAAAGTACACACACCGTTGTAATCGGGCGAGTTTCTGCTTTCAAATGCAATAGGAAATTCTCGAGTTCGTCAATCCGTTCGCGAGATATGGAAGTGTGAAGCTAAGGAATGCATGAGAAACCATCAAAATTTTCGCAAGTCTGATACTCGAAACCAACAACTACAAATGCCTAGGGGAAAAATACACATACCATTGTAATCGGGCGAGATTCTACTTTCACATGCAACAGGAATTTCTCGAGTTCGTCAATCCGTTCGCGAGATATGGCAGTTTGAAGTTAAGGAATGGTTGAGAAATCATCAAAATTTTCGCTGGTCTGATACTCGAAACCAACAACTGGAATGGCCTAGGGGAAAAGTACACACACCGTTGTAATCGGGCGAGTTTCTGCTTTCAAATGCAATAGGAAATTCTCGAGTTCGTCAATCCGTTCGCGAGATATGGAAGTGTGAAAATAAGGAATGGTTGAGGAACCATCGAAATTTTTGCAAGTCTGATACTCGAAACCAATAACTTCAAAGGCCTAGGGGAAAAATACACATACCATTGTAATCGGGCGAGTTTCTGCTGTCAGATGCAATAGGAAATTCCCGAGTTCGTCAATCCGTTCGCGAGATATGGAAGTTTGAAGTTAAGGAATGCATGAGAAACCATCAAAATTTTCGCTGGTCTGATATTCGAAACCAACAACTACTATGGCCTAGGGCAAAAATACACGTACCGTTGTAATCGGGCGAGTTTCTGCATTCAGATGCAATAGGAAATTCTCGAGTTCGTCAATCCGTTCGCGAGATATGGAGGTTTGAAGTTAAGGAATGCTTAAGAAACCATCAAAATTTTCGCTGGTCTGATACTCGAAACCAACAACCGGAAGGGCCTTGGGGAAAAGTACACACACCGTTGTAATCGGGCGAGTATCTGCTTTCAGATGCAATAGGAAATTCTCGAGTTCGTCAATCCGTTCGCGAGATATGGAAGTGTGAAAATAAGGAATGCATGAGAAACCATCAAAATTTTCGCAAGTCTGATACTCGAAACCAACAACTACAAATGCCTAGGGGAAAAATACACATACCATTGTAATCGGGCGAGATTCTACTTTCACATGCAACAGGAATTTCTCGAGTTCGTCAATCCGTTCGCGAGATATGGCAGTTTGAATTTAAGGAATGGTTGAGAAATCATCAAAATTTTCGCAAGTCTGATACTCGCATCCAATAACTACTATGGCCTAGGGCAAAAATACATATACCGTTGTAATCGGGCGAGTTTCTGCTGTCAGATGCAATAGGATATTCTCGAGTTCGTCAATCCGTTCGCGAGATATGGAAGTTTGAAATTGAGGAATGCTTGAGAAACCATCAAAATTTTCGCTGGTCTGATACTCGAAACCAACAACTGGAAGGGCCTAGGGGAAAAGTACACACACCGTTGTAATCGGGCGAGTTTCTGCTTTCAGATGCAATAGGAAATTCTCGAGTTCGTCAATCCGTTCGCGAGATATGGAAGTGTGAAAATAAGGAATGGTTGAGAAACCATCAAAATTTTCGCAAGTCTGATACTCGAAACCAATAACTTCAAAGGCCTAGGGGAAAAATACACATACCGTTGTAATCGGGCGACTTTCTACTTTCAGATGCAACAGGAATTTCTCGAGTTCGTCAATCCGTTCGCGAGATATGGGAGTTTGAAGTTAAGGAATGGTTGAGAAACCATCACAATTTTCCGCAACTCTGATACTTGAAATCAATAACTACTAGGGCCTAGGGGAAAAATACACATACCGTTGTAATCGGGCGAGTTTCTGCTTTCAGATGCAATAGGAAATTCTCGAGTTCGTCAATCCGTTCGCGAGATATGGAAGTGTGAAGCTAAGGAATGCATGAGAAACCATCAAAATTTTCGCAAGTCTGATACTCGAAACCATCAACTACAAATGCCTAGGGGAAAAATACACATACCACTGTAATCGGGCGAGATTCTACTTTCACATGCAACAGGAATTTCCCGAGTTCGTCAATCCCTTCGCGAGATATGGCAGTTTGAAGTTAAGGAATGGTTGAGAAATCATCAAAATTTTCGCAAGTCTGATACTCGCATCCAATAACTACTATGGCCTAGGGCAAAAATACACATACCGTTGTAATCGGGCGAGTTTCTGCTGTCAGATGCAATAGGAAATTCTCGAGTTCGTCAATCCGTTCGCGAGATATGGAATTTTGAAGTTAAGGAATGCATGAGAAACCATCAAAATTTTCGCTGGTCTGATATTCGAAACCAACAACTACTATGGCCTAGGGCAAAAATACACGTACCGTTGTAATCGGGCGAGTTTCTGCATTCAGATGCAATAGGAAATTCTCGAGTTCGTCAATCCGTTCGCGAGATATGGAAGTGTGAAAATAAGGAATGGTTGAGAAACCATCGAAATTTTTGCAAGTCTGATACTCGAAACCAATAACTTGAAAGGCCTAGGGGAAAAATACACATACCATTGTAATCGGGCGAGTTTCTGCTGTCAGATGCAATAGGAAATTCCCGAGTTCGTCAATCCGTTCGCTAGATATGGAAGTTTGAAGTTAAGGAATGCATGAGAAACCATCAAAATTTTCGCTGGTCTGATATTCGAAACCAACAACTACTATGGCCTAGGGCAAAAATACACGTACCGTTGTAATCGGGCGAGTTTCTGCATTCAGATGCAATAGGAAATTCTCGAGTTCGTCAATCCGTTCGCGAGATATGGAAGTGTGAAAATAAGGAATGGTTGAGAAACCATCAAAATTTTCGCAAGTCTGATACTCGAAACCAATAACTTCAAAGGCCTAGGGGAAAAATACACATACCGTTGTAATCGGGCAACTTTCTACTTTCTGATGCAACAGGAATTTCTCGAGTTCGTCAATCCGTTCGCGAGATATGGGAGTTTGAAGTTAAGGAATGGTTGAGAAACCATCACAATTTTCCGCAACTCTGATACTTGAAATCAATAACTACTAGGGCCTAGAGGAAAAATACACATACCGTTGTAATGGGGCGAGTTTCTGCTTTCAGATGCAATAGGAAATTCTCGAGTTCGTCAATCCGTTCGCGAGATATGGAAGTGTGAAGCTAAGGAATGCATGAGAAACCATCAAAATTTTCGCAAGTCTGATACTCGAAACCAACAACTACAAATGCCTAGGGGAAAAATACACATACCATTGTAATCGGGCGAGATTCTACTTTCACATGCAACAGGAATTTCTCGAGTTCGTCAATCCGTTCGCGAGATATGGCAGTTTGAAGTTAAGGAATGGTTGGGAAATCATCAAAATTTTCGCTGGTCTGATACTCGAAACCAACAACTGGAATGGCCTAGGGGAAAAGTACACACACCGTTGTAATCGGGCGAGTTTCTGCTTTCAAATGCAATAGGAAATTCTCGAGTTCGTCAATCCGTTCGCGAGATATGGAAGTGTGAAAATAAGGAATGGTTGAGAAACCATCGAAATTTTTGCAAGTCTGATACTCGAAACCAATAACTTCAAAGGCCTAGGGGAAAAATACACATACCATTGTAATCGGGCGAGTTTCTGCTGTCAGATGCAATAGGAAATTCCCGAGTTCGTCAATCCGTTCGCGAGATATGGAAGTTTGAAGTTAAGGAATGCATGAGAAACCATCAAAATTTTCGCTGGTCTGATACTCGAAACCAACAACTGGAAGGGCCTTGGGGAAAAGTACAAACACCGTTGTAATCGGGCGAGTTTCTGCTTTCAGATGCAATAGGAAATTCTCGAGTTCGTCAATCCGTTCGCGAGATATGGAAGTGTGAAAATAAGGAATGGTTGAGAAACCATCAAAATTTTCGCAAGTCTGATACTCGAAACCAATAACTTCAAAGGCCTTGGGGAAAAATACACATACCGTTGTAATCGGGCGACTTTCTACTTTCAGATGCAACAGGAATTTCTCGAGTTCGTCAATCCGTTCGCGAGATATGGGAGTTTGAAGTTAAGGAATGGTTGAGAAACCATCACAATTTTCCGCAACTCTGATACTTGAAATCAATAACTACTAGGGCCTAGGGGAAAAATACACATACCGTTGTAATCGGGCGAGTTTCTGCTTTCAGATGCAATAGGAAATTCTCGAGTTCGTCAATCCGTTCGCGAGATATGGAAGTGTGAAGCTAAGGAATGCATGAGAAACCATCAAAATTTTCGCAAGTCTGATACTCGAAACCAACAACTACAAATGCCTAGGGGAAAAATACACATACCATTGTAATCGGGCGAGATTCTACTTTCACATGCAACAGGAATTTCTCGAGTTCGTCAATCCGTTCGCGAGATATGGCAGTTTGAAGTTAAGGAATGGTTGAGAAATCATCAAAATTTTCGCTGGTCTGATACTCGAAACCAACAACTGGAATGGCCTAGGGGAAAAGTACACACACCGTTGTAATCGGGCGAGTTTCTGCTTTCAAATGCAATAGGAAATTCTCGAGTTCGTCAATCCGTTCGCGAGATATGGAAGTGTGAAAATAAGGAATGGTTGAGAAACCATCGAAATTTTTGCAAGTCTGTTACTCGAAACCAATAACTTCAAAGGCCTAGGGGAAAAATACACATACCGTTGTAATCGGGCGACTTTCTACTTTCAGATGCAACAGGAATTTCTCGAGTTCGTCAATCCGTTCGCGAGATATGGAAGTGTGAAGCTAAGGAATGCATGAGAAACCACCAAAATTTACGCAAGTCTGATACTCGAAACCAACAACTACAAATGCCTAGGGGAAAAATACACATACCATTGTAATCGGGCGAGATTCTACTTTCACATGCAACAGGAATTTCCCGAGTTCGTCAATCCCTTCGCGAGATATGGCAGTTTGAAGTTAAGGAATGGTTGAGAAATCATCAAAATTTTCGCAAGTCTGATACTCGCATCCAATAACTACTATGGCCTAGGGCAAAAATACACATACCGTTGTAATCGGGCGAGTTTCTGCTGTCAGATGCAATAGGAAATTCTCGAGTTCGTCAATCCGTTCGCGAGATATGGAATTTTGAAGTTAAGGAATGCATGAGAAACCATCAAAATTTTCGCTGGTCTGATATTCGAAACCAACAACTACTATGGCCTAGGGCAAAAATACACGTACCGTTGTAATCGGGCGAGTTTCTGCATTCAGATGCAATAGGAAATTCTCGAGTTCGTCAATCCGTTCGCGAGATATGGAAGTGTGAAAATAAGGAATGGTTGAGAAACCATCGAAATTTTTGCAAGTCTGATACTCGAAACCAATAACTTGAAAGGCCTAGGGGAAAAATACACATACCATTGTAATCGGGCGAGTTTCTGCTGTCAGATGCAATAGGAAATTCCCGAGTTCGTCAATCCGTTCGCTAGATATGGAAGTTTGAAGTTAAGGAATGCATGAGAAACCATCAAAATTTTCGCTGGTCTGATATTCGAAACCAACAACTACTATGGCCTAGGGCAAAAATACACGTACCGTTGTAATCGGGCGAGTTTCTGCATTCAGATGCAATAGGAAATTCTCGAGTTCGTCAATCCGTTCGCGAGATATGGAAGTGTGAAAATAAGGAATGGTTGAGAAACCATCAAAATTTTCGCAAGTCTGATACTCGAAACCAATAACTTCAAAGGCCTAGGGGAAAAATACACATACCGTTGTAATCGGGCAACTTTCTACTTTCTGATGCAACAGGAATTTCTCGAGTTCGTCAATCCGTTCGCGAGATATGGGAGTTTGAAGTTAAGGAATGGTTGAGAAACCATCACAATTTTCCGCAACTCTGATACTTGAAATCAATAACTACTAGGGCCTAGAGGAAAAATACACATACCGTTGTAATGGGGCGAGTTTCTGCTTTCAGATGCAATAGGAAATTCTCGAGTTCGTCAATCCGTTCGCGAGATATGGAAGTGTGAAGCTAAGGAATGCATGAGAAACCATCAAAATTTTCGCAAGTCTGATACTCGAAACCAACAACTACAAATGCCTAGGGGAAAAATACACATACCATTGTAATCGGGCGAGATTCTACTTTCACATGCAACAGGAATTTCTCGAGTTCGTCAATCCGTTCGCGAGATATGGCAGTTTGAAGTTAAGGAATGGTTGAGAAATCATCAAAATTTTCGCTGGTCTGATACTCGAAACCAACAACTGGAATGGCCTAGGGGAAAAGTACACACACCGTTGTAATCGGGCGAGTTTCTGCTTTCAAATGCAATAGGAAATTCTCGAGTTCGTCAATCCGTTCGCGAGATATGGAAGTGTGAAAATAAGGAATGGTTGAGAAACCATCGAAATTTTTGCAAGTCTGATACTCGAAACCAATAACTTCAAAGGCCTAGGGGAAAAATACACATACCATTGTAATCGGGCGAGTTTCTGCTGTCAGATGCAATAGGAAATTCCCGAGTTCGTCAATCCGTTCGCGAGATATGGAAGTTTGAAGTTAAGGAATGCATGAGAAACCATCAAAATTTTCGCTGGTCTGATATTCGAAACCAACAACTACTATGGCCTAGGGCAAAAATACACGTACCGTTGTAATCGGGCGAGTTTCTGCATTCAGATGCAATAGGAAATTCTCGAGTTCGTCAATCCGTTCGCGAGATATGGAAGTTTGAAGTTAAGGAATGCTTAAGAAACCATCAAAATTTTCGCTGGTCTGATACTCGAAACCAACAACTGGAAGGGCCTTGGGGAAAAGTACACACACCGTTGTAATCGGGCGAGTTTCTGCTTTCAGATGCAATAGGAAATTCTCGAGTTCGTCAATCCGTTCGCGAGATATGGAAGTGTGAAAATAAGGAATGGTTGAGAAACCATCAAAATTTTCGCAAGTCTGATACTCGAAACCAATAACTTCAAAGGCCTTGGGGAAAAATACACATACCGTTGTAATCGGGCGACTTTCTACTTTCAGATGCAACAGGAATTTCTCGAGTTCGTCAATCCGTTCGCGAGATATGGGAGTTTGAAGTTAAGGAATGGTTGAGAAACCATCACAATTTTCCGCAACTCTGATACTTGAAATCAATAACTACTAGGGCCTAGGGGAAAAATACACATACCGTTGTAATCGGGCGAGTTTCTGCTTTCAGATGCAATAGGAAATTCTCGAGTTCGTCAATCCGTTCGCGAGATATGGAAGTGTGAAGCTAAGGAATGCATGAGAAACCATCAAAATTTTCGCAAGTCTGATACTCGAAACCAACAACTACAAATGCCTAGGGGAAAAATACACATACCATTGTAATCGGGCGAGATTCTACTTTCACATGCAACAGGAATTTCTCGAGTTCGTCAATCCGTTCGCGAGATATGGCAGTTTGAAGTTAAGGAATGGTTGAGAAATCATCAAAATTTTCGCTGGTCTGATACTCGAAACCAACAACTGGAATGGCCTAGGGGAAAAGTACACACACCGTTGTAATCGGGCGAGTTTCTGCTTTCAAATGCAATAGGAAATTCTCGAGTTCGTCAATCCGTTCGCGAGATATGGAAGTGTGAAAATAAGGAATGGTTGAGAAACCATCGAAATTTTTGCAAGTCTGATACTCGAAACCAATAACTTCAAAGGCCTAGGGGAAAAATACACATACCGTTGTAATCGGGCGACTTTCTACTTTCAGATGCAACAGGAATTTCTCGAGTTCGTCAATCCGTTCGCGAGATATGGAAGTGTGAAAATAAGGAATGGTTGAGAAACCATCAAAATTTTCGCAAGTCTGATACTCGAAACCAATAACTTCAAAGGCCTTGGGGAAAAATACACATACCGTTGTAATCGGGCGACTTTCTACTTTCAGATGCAACAGGAATTTCTCGAGTTCGTCAATCCGTTCGCGAGATATGGAAGTGTGAAGCTAAGGAATGCATGAGAAACCATCAAAATTTACGCAAGTCTGATACTCGAAACCAACAACTACAAATGCCTAGGGGAAAAATACACATACCATTGTAATCGGGCGAGATTCTACTTTCACATGCAACAGGAATTTCTCGAGTTCGTCAATCCGTTCGCGAGATATGGCAGTTTGAATTTAAGGAATGGTTGAGAAATCATCAAAATTTTCGCAAGTCTGATACTCGCATCCAATAACTACTATGGCCTAGGGCAAAAATACATATACCGTTGTAATCGGGCGAGTTTCTGCTGTCAGATGCAATAGGAAATTCTCGAGTTCGTCAATCCGTTCGCGAGATATGGAAGTTTGAAGTTAAGGAATGCTTGAGAAACCATCAAAATTTTCGCTGGTCTGATACTCGAAACCAACAACTGGAATGGCCTAGGGGAAAAGTACACACACCGTTGTAATCGGGCGAGTTTCGGCTTTCAAATGCAATAGGAAATTCTCGAGTTCGTCAATCCGTTCGCGAGATATGGAAGTGTGAAAATAAGGAATGGTTGAGAAACCATCACAATTTTCCACAACTCTGATACTTGAAATCAATAACTACTAGGGCCTAGGGGAAAAATACACATACCGTTGTAATCGGGCGAGTTTCTGCTTTCAAATGCAATAGGAAATTCTCGAGTTCGTCAATCCGTTCGCGAGATATAGAAGTGTGAAAATAAGGAATGGTTGAGAAACCATCGAAATTTTTGCAAGTCTGATACTCGAAACCAATAACTTCAAAGGCCTAGGGGAAAAATACACATACCATTGTAATCGGGCGAGATTCTACTTTCACATGCAACAGGAAATTCTCGAGTTCGTCAATCCGTTCGCGAGATATGGAAGTGTGAAAATAAGGAATGGTTGAGAAACCATCAAAATTTTCGCAAGTCTGATACTCGAAACCAATAACTTCAAAGGCCTAGGGGAAAAATACACATACCGTTGTAATCGGGCGACTTTCTAC